>NW_028230436.1:26064830-26388690 GCF_043228905.1 Azolla caroliniana | reverse complement strand
CGTCCGGACCGCCTCCGCCCAGTAGAAATGGGGCATGCTCTTCTCTTCCAGCATTGCCCTTGCCGCGTCGTCAAGCGACTGGTTCTTTCTTTCGGCCACACCGTTTTGCTCCGGTGTGTATCTGCAACTGAACTCTCTCCGAATTCCTGTTTACTACAGATAACTGTTGAATTGGCCAAAAAAATATTCTTTTCCGCCATTTGACGGCAGGCACTTGATCTTCCTCTCTGATTCCCGTTCCACCATGCTCTGGAGGTTCCGGAAACAGTCGAAGACTTCGCTCTTCCGCTCAATGAGGTCGATCCATGTGTGCCGGCTATAGTCGTCGATGAAGAAGACCAAGTATCGACTCCCGCCAAGACTCACGTTCTATGCCGGTCCCCATACATCCGAATGAATAAGGTTGAGCTTGTTACGACTACGGTTTTGTTCGGCGGGGAATGGAAGCCGGCGTTGCTTCCCGAGTTGGTAGGCTTCACATACTTGGGCCTTTCGGTCACTAATTTTCGGCAAACCGAAAACAACTTGTTTCATCTGCAGGTCTTGAAGCCTTCGGTAATTGACGTGGCCGATCTGCTTGTGCCACAGGTCGATGTTTGATTCAACCTTCTGTCCTTTGGAGAACAAGGCGGTGCCAACATCATTGGTGTCAAGGATGAACATCCTCCTATCTTTGCGCCCTTGTGCGATAATCTGGCCCTCCTCCTCGATGAAGCACCCGAGGTGCGTAAACTGACACCAGGTTCTTCGTGATAGTCGGAACGTGTAATACGTTCATAAGCTTCCCCCTTTGTTCGACGTGGCTCAGGGGAACTTCTTCGACATGCACGATTGGGTGAGGAGTGTCGTCTCCAGTATCGACAACTCCCGGTTGTTCCGGTTTCTCCAAGTAGGAGAACCACTCTTTGTGGTTCGTCATGTGATTTGACGCACCGGAATTAACGTACCACACTTCCTCCGATTTGGAAGTGGTCTTCTTCATCGAGTTAGCCTCGTGTTTCATCACCAAGGTTGGCCCCTTATTGGTATTCCCGGTTCCGGATCCTTTCGATCCTTGCGCGTAGTGCGAGCTTTGCCGGTTCTCCCGACCGGTTTTGCCGGATCCAGATCTGTCCGAATCGGCGCGCTTCTTCCAACACTCGCTTTCTCTGTGGCCCTTTTTGCCACACTACCAGCATTCCGTGGCAGATTTGTCTTGCCGGCCTTCGGCTCCACCTTGACTCCCACGGAAGTCTCGGAACTGCTGTCGGCACGGTCTTTGTGCCGTCGGTCTTGCCTTTGCCAGCCGCCTCCATTGCGTGCCGACCCGCCTCGTCCACCACACCCACGGGGCCGATCCGCCTCCGTGTACAACATCCGGTTGTTGGTGGGTGCACTTGTTGACGCACCGGCGTGGTTCTCCTCTACAAGGAGCATCGACTGTAAGTCGAAAAATGACGGCGTATTCTCCCTCGTACATATAGCTATCCAGAAAGCTCGGAACTTAGACGCCAGGCCCCCAAGACAGACCTGTACCATCTCGGCTTCCTCTACCGTGATGTTGATAGAGGCAACGAGTCACAGATCTCTTTGATTCTGGCCGTGTAATCAGCCATTGACATGTCCTTCTGTCGGACATTGCTCAACTCCTGTCGGAGTTACAGCTTCAGGGCAGTAGTGCTTGCGTCGAACACCTTCTTCAGGTTTCCCCAAGCCTCTTTTGGGGTCTTGGCATCTCAGATGTGGCTCAACAGCTGGTCTCTGACACTGGACGTAAAGCAGTACATCACTCTGCTTGCCGATTGTTCCCACACCGGGAAGTCCTTGTGTGCCGCATTAGGTCCTGTGTCGTTAGCTCCGTCGACATAACTCTAGTAACCATGCCCAAGCAGGTACTGGTGCACCTTGTATGACCAAGATGCGTAGTTAGATCTGTCGAGCTTCTCCACCAGAAGCGAGCTAGCCATTCCTCTATCCATTGTTTTTTTTTTTTTTCAAAGGTTAGGTTTTCTTCTTGCGAAAGCGAATGTCGGTTGTAGAGGTTCTCAACCCTCGCACTCTGATACCATGTAAAAAAAAATAGCTTGTGGAAGCAATAGAAAATAGAAAACAGAAAACAGAAAACAGAGAACAGGTTTAATGGAGAGCTTAACAGTACGCGAGAGAGACAGAGAGAGCAGAACAAGAATCACTATTCAAAAATTATATCAACACTCTGTACATAGTATGTGTTCAACGAACACTTTTATATAAGTCCATACGGATTGACAGAAGTACGGTGTACTTCAATGCTCACTCGAGTGTTGTCGTGAAGATTTTCGTCCATAGGCGGAAACCGGGGTGGAAAGGGCAAGTCGGTGGTGTGCAACATGTGCACACGTATACTAAGAAATGGTGTATAGAAATAAGAGGGGAAATTTTATCCCACATTGTAAGGTCCCTCCCTCCTTGGGCTATAAAAGGAAGGGAGGGGTCACTTATGAAGGGGTTGCCTATTTTGCGTATTAGAGGTATACCACTTAGTCTAGAGTTCTTACCGTTTTAGGGTTAGGGTTTCGTTTAGGGTTTTCCTTATTCATCTTCGGTTAGGGTTTTCTTATAGTCGTTTGGTGCAGCCCATGCGGCCACCATTGTTGTAACCATTCGTTGTTTTAATATATCTTGTTGAGTATCTTACCTCCGCCGATCTCTCCTTCTATGTCGTGGTCTTATTCTTTCCTCTTCTCCTCTTGAGCTAAGCCTCCATATCATGTTTTATTCTTTCTCCTCTACTCCCTAGTCTGAGACCCCCGTGGTCCCGCCCCTTCTCCACGCATGTGCGTAACAACGTGACATCTTTGGTGAACCCGACGTGAAGGGCGGCAAGGGAGCATGCAGATGGAAGAAGACTTCGACTTCGAGGAGATGATGGCAAAGATCGTGATGGAAGCCGGACGGAATAAGGCGAGGCGAGATACGGCTCAACAAGCCGTCGAGAGGGTGGTCGATCGAGTCGGCCGATTCAACGGGGACGAAGTCCTGAGGTTCTTGGAAGCGTACACAACCGAGATGATGAGGAGGGGCGTGAACGAAGTGATGCGGCTAGAATATTTTCATCGAGTGGTGGCCGTATCAGTGCACAAAGAGGTCAAGGAGCTTCAAGAAGCTCACGAGTCATGGGAGTCCTTTGAGGGAGCTCTATTGGACACATACGAATACGTGAAACCGGAGTGGGTATGCCGGCAACCCGATGGGGAGCGGTAGGCAACAACATCCATGAGTGGCGGAGAGCGACTACGCACTACCATCGGAAGAGAGCTCGACGCGCGATCAACCGGAGGAGTACAACCTAGAGGCGTTGGTATGGGAGGCGTGCGAGAGCGTGAAGGCGAAGTTCAAAGCTAAAGAAGGGCTTATTATGGAGTCGGGCCGGAGGCGATCGGAGGATGCGGAGGAAGAAGCCTCCCTAAACGTAGAAGACAGGGCCTATACGGAGGCCGGGAGAGTGTACGATGGCGACATGGGAGAGGTGCGGAGCAAGCGACCCTCTTGCCTTGTGGTGAAGGGACGACCATGAAGGCCGGTAACTATGGATTCGGGACATGGCGGCCCGAAACATCGAGTGGGGAGGAGACAAGCGGCGGTGCCGTGACCTTACACACACCGGTCCTAGAGATTCCGGCATCCGGTCCGAGAGCCGGCGTGAGACCTAGAGCGATGGGCGGTGGCGACGGCAAGGCGGGCAACCAAGATGACGGCAAGGAGATCGAGGAAGAGGAGGCAGCAAACGTAATCGAGGCTTCCGCGATCGGAGACGGGGTAGCCACGGACAACGACGTTCAGACGGAGGCAGCTACAAACACAACGAGTGGTGGTGCCGGGTCCTTACCCACACCGGTCCTAGAGGCTCCGACGGTCGGCCCGAGTGCTGTCGTGAGACCTAGAGCGACGGACAGTGGCGATGGCAAGGCGGGCAACCGAGACGACGACGAGGACAAGGACGTAGCAAGCATAACCGAGGCTAGCGTAACTGGGGACGAGAGAGCCACGGACCACAACGTCCGAACAAAGGTGGCTACAAACATGACATCGGCGAGTAATGGTATCGAGACTTTTCCCACACCTATTGCAGGGACTTCGGCGGTCGGCCCCGAGAACCCACGTGAGACCGGAGAGACGGAAGGTGGCGGCGGCAAAGCGGACGATCGAAACAACGACGAGGAAGGTCATAGCGGACGGAGGAGAGACCCCTCGACACCGGGGCCGGAGACTATGGCGGCTGCGCTCGAATGCCAACATAAGACCGGTGTCACGTTGTTACGTGCGTGCGTGGAGAAAGGCGGGACCACGGGGGTCATGGACTAGAGAGTGATGGAGCGTAGGAAGTCGTGCTTCACTGTTTCTGGGGCATCCCAGAGACACACCGGAAGCAATCGAAGGGAGAGAGAGAGAGAGCGTGCTTAACACCGACTCACGCACACGCACACACACACACGCACAACCCGACTCACGCCTTATGTACAGAAACCGCAGGAAAGGGTAAGCACCCGACGCCAACAACGACGCGAATATACACAGACAAACGTATATATATATGTATGAAGGGAAGAATACATTCCTGGCGTCGAGCCGGACTAACGTAGGTTACAGTAGTCGTTTGCTGTCAAGCCGCCGTCGGGGAGCTCTCAGCTCATCGCGCCGAGCGGGGTCTTGCACAGGAGGCCGAACCAAGCAAACCCTAAGCGAAACACGAAGAAGGAGAAGAAGAAGAACCTAACTCTAAACCTAACGGTATACCCTCTAATGCAAAATGGGCAACCCTTTCACAAAGGGTGCTCCCTTCCTTTTATAGAACAAGGAAAGGGATGCGTTACAATGTGGGACAAATCTCGCCTTACATGGGATCGTCTGCCCCGACTTGACTACTCTTCGGCGCCATAAAGGCGCCCTCGATATTCACACTAAATGTACATGGGTGCGTTCACACGCTGCACCCCGCCGATGTAGCCAATGTTCCCGGTTTCCGCCTGTGGCCGAAATTCTTCACGACATCCGCCCCCACCTAACTGCACGTCCACTGGTACATGCCAAATCCGGTTGAAGGGTGAGAGATTTCGGCCGGTGAGAAACCGGTCTTCCGTAATCCGCATCCCGGCTCGCTGCCGGTTTGACCCGTCGGCTTCGAGTCTTCCTTCGTGCTCGCCTCCCCGTAGGCTCGTTCGACCCGTCGATGGGTCCTCTGCCGCGATCTCCGCAGTACGCGTACTTCCGTTGGCCCTTGTTCGGCCGTATGAACGCCCCGCTTCCCGCCATATGACCGATGTCCTCCGTTTGAGGAACGCCCGTAGCGGCCCGCTTGGCCTTCGTTGATCATTCGCGTCGTCCTGATTGCCGTCCCATGTCGTTTCGCGTTGCCCTGGTCCTTTCGCCACCACCTTCCTTCTCGATGGTCTTACATCGCCGCGTCGGTTCGAACCGCCATGGTCTTCGGAACGGTGTGGGGATCCCTCTCCGGTCTTCTCCGCGATACCTCCGAACCGCGCAACCTATCTCCGCGCTCGCCTTTCCGCTCCGACACCTCCGTGTGCCATATACCCTCGCCCGTTGTTTGGCACCGCCTATGTCGCACTCCGGTTTATTGCACGCCTTGTCGGCCCCTTTTTGGCCAGATCGTGCATCGTCGTTCACCCGCATACCAGTGTCCTTTGCATCCGAGGAACACCCCGTAGTAGCCTGCTTGGCCCTTCCCGTCTTCGTGCTGCCGTGATAGGTCCTGAGTCTTCCGCTTGCCGTCGTCCCCTCGCCCCCACCAGCTTGTCACCCCGGGCTTGCCGTGTCAGTCTTCGCTACTTCAACGGAGCTACCGAGATCTATGAAGCGAGTGTGGAGGATCCTCCTCCGGCCTCTCTTGCCATCCCCTGACTCTGACCCTGTGCAGTCCACTAGGCACTTGTCACCTCGTTCCCGACACCTCTCTTGTGCCGTCTTCCGCTTCCTTTGTTCGACACCGCCCGTGTCGAACACCGTCCCGTAGTCACGCTCCGATCCGGCCCGCGATGGCCACTTGCGAGACTCTTGTTTTGTCCCAGGTGTGCCCTTCCGGCCCGACACACCTCCCCGTGTTTGCCCCTACCGGCTCCTTCCGAACCCTCGTGTCGTCGGGTCCCGTTCCCTGCCGCCACCGTCCTTCTCCATCGGTCTTACGTTGCCGCGTTGGCCGATCAGCCGAGGTCTCCGGATCGGTGTGAGGGTCCCATAGGACCGGACTCCGTTTCGATGTCTGCCGTAATTCGGGTGTCTTTTGTTTGAGTCCCTCCCGGACTCTCCTCGTGTCTTCCGCGTAGTCGGGTCCCGTTTCCCGCCGCCACCTTCCTTCTCCCTCGGTCTTACGTTGCCACGTTGGCCGAACAGCCGGGGTCTCTGGTTAAGTGTGGGGATCTCGTAGGACCAGACTTCCTTACGCGCATAGCCTTCGTCACCTCGCCGCCACCGTCAGTATCTTGGTCTTACGTCGACCGCGTTGCCGACTGCCGAAGTCTCTAGAACCGGCATGAAGGATCCTCCATAGGCTTCTGATCCTTAGCCCTTGCCTTTGTCACCTCGCCGCCACCGTCAGTATCTTGGTCTCACGTCGACCGTGTTGCCGACTGCCGAAGTCTCTAGAACCGGTGTGAAGGATCTTCCGTAGGCTTCCGACCCTGTCCCGGGTCGTCCTTTTCCGCATGCCGAGAGGGCGGTTTACTCCGCACCCTCTCCCGTGGTACCGTGGTACCGATCTTCCGCCGTCGCGTGGGGCAGGTCCGTCTTCTCAGTCTCGGCTTGCGGCCTTCGTCTTTCCTCTTCCTCGAGCATCGCATCGAGAGCTGCACACGCCTCCGCAATCCTGGCCCCAACGCCGACCCTTGCCAACTCCCTTTTCCGTTCGGCCTCTTCCCGTTGTGATGGCACGCCGTCGCATACCTTCCTCTTAGCCTTCTCGGCTCGCTCGTTGTCTAGCCATTGGCACACCCTTCCGACCTTCGACCAGTCCTCCGTAAGCCCATTCGCTCCGTCATCGTCTTCGAGCTCAATCCCGATGACTTCCCGTTCCGCTCGGTCGATCGACCTGACGAACAAAAGGACTTTGTCCGCCCCCACCAAACCTTGTTCCCGCTCCGGGAGCCGAGCAAGCCGTCGCTCGAAATCTCGGAACGCCTTCGTCGTGCCCCGGTGGTTCTTTGCCGATGCTACCCACTGGTCGAAGTCGTGCCATCCCCGGCTCTTCCGCCGTCCTCCGTATGCCTTCAGGAGTGCCTCTTCGAAGGCCTCCCACGAACTATGAGCCTCACGGAGCTCCTTTACTTCCGCATGCCTCCGGATAGCTATGACCCGACAGAAGAACTCCAGCCTCAACGCCTCGTCTACGCCACACTCCTCCATTTCCACATTGTAGGCTTCCAAGTAAGATGGGACTTTGTCCCCGTTGAAACGGCCGACTCTTTCGACCACTCGCTCAACCGCTTGTTGCGCTGCTTCTCGCCTCATCACCACTCGTGCCGACTCCAACACCACTTCGGCCACTATCTCCGCAAGGTTGTCGTCTTCCGACTCCATCCTCCCTTGCCGCCTTTCACGTCGGGTTCACCATATATGTCGCATTGTTACGCGCGTGCGTGGAGAAAGGTGGGACCACGGGGGTCATGGACTAGAGAGTGATGGAGCGTAGGAAGTTGTGCTTCACTGTTTCTGGGGCATCCCAGAGACACACCGGAAGCAACCGAAGGGAGAGAGAGAGAGAGAGAGAGAGAGAGAGAGAGAGAGAGTGCTTAACACTGACTCACGCACACGCACACACACACATGCACAACCCGACTCACGCCTTATGTACAGAAAACGCAGGAAAGGGTAAGCACCCGACGCCAACAACGACGCGAATATACACAGACAAACGTATATATATATGTATGAAGGGAAGAATACATTCCCGGCGTCGAGCCGGACTAACGTAGGTTATAGTAGTCGTTTGCTGTCAAGCCGCCGTCGGGGAGCTCTCAGCTCGTCGTGCCGAGCGGGGTCTTGCACAGGAGGCCGAACCAAGCAAACCCTAAGCGAAACACGAAGAAGGAGAAGAAGAAGAACCTAACTCTAAACCTAACGGTATACCCTCTAATGCAAAATGGGCAACCCTTTCACAAAGGGTGCTCCCTTCCTTTTATAGAACAAGGAAAGGGATGCGTTACAATGTGGGACAAATCCCGCCTTACATGGGATCGTCTGCCCCGACTTGACTACTCTTCGGCGCCATAAAGGTGCCCTCGATATTCACACTAAATGTACATGGGTGCGTTCACACGCTGCACCCCGCCGATGTAGCCAATGTTCCCGGTTTCCGCCTCTAGCCGAAATTCTTCACGACACCGGGGAGAAGGGTCGTGGTCATGAGGAGGCGTGGCCCGAAGCGAACACGTACGAAGATGAGGATGCGAGGCCCGGAACGGGCATATACAATAGGACCGACGGAGAGGTTAGGAGTGGCAAAGAGGAGAGAGTCGGGAACCGACCCGACCAGAAAATGAACTGGTTGATAATCCAACACGACCGGAAGACGACGTGGAAGAAGATTGGAGCGGGGTCTGGTCAACCGGGCCCGAACCGAAGAAGAGTTGGCAAGGCCGGATTTGTTTGGACAAACATGTACCGGCCGGTTACGATTACAGAAGGGAGCCGACCAAACCGGAACTCGATCGGCTGAGACCGATCCGGGCGAAGGCTAAGTCGGCATGATTGGAGGTCGAGGCGAACGGGCCACAACACCTGTTGGGAGCCGGTGAGCGCGAGAAGGAGGCCAAGCATGCATGAGGAGTACGACTCGGTGGGAGGCCAAATGCAAGAGGGACCCTCCACATCTATTCTTAAGACTTTGGCGGTTGCGAAGAGACGGCGGGTGGCGGCGAGGAGTTGGAGGCAAATGCAGAATCGGGGACTGTAGCGGATATCCGGACGGACGAGCAGGGCCAAGACAGCAAGCCGGAGTCGAAAGGGGCTACGGAAACGAAGGACGAAGAGACCGACGCGGAGGTTGGGTCTACAGCGGATGAAGCATGTAACACGAAGCATGCACAACGGACGGCAAAGGGCCAAGAAGCAAGCATGCACCCAGAAGAGCGGCAACGAGTGACCGGTAACGGCGGACAGGTCGAGCCTTTGAGAGGCAAGCACGCGGCAAGAGACAGAGCGGTGAGTTGCTGGGATCGGCGGATGAACGACGAGAGCGAAGGATGGTGCGTGGAGAACAACGGGGTACACACCGGGAAGAGAAGACGCAACGGCTTCCCGGAGGGCATGCAAGGCCAAGCGGGCCAAGAGGGCGCAAGTCGAGGCGAGGCGGTAACGAGAGCCTCGAGGGACACTAACACGAAGGTCGGGATGACAGTACGCTCTACGGTGAGAGAGCACAGTGGGCAAAGGAGAAGCAAGGAACACGGAATGGGGTCGCCTAAGGGCCAAAGAATGAGTGCATATTCGGGGAACAACATCGGCGCACAGGAAGAGCCTACGGAAGGCAAGCGCGGATCGGGAAGAGTCGACACACCGAGGCGTCGGCATGCGGAGACGATAAAACCGAAGGAGCGGCACGCAAAGGGCGGAAACCGGAGTGCGATCGGAGAGATCCGGAGCGCATCCAGAGGACATACGAGGCGGACCAAGAGGATGTACCTCAGGGCGAAGCAGCAACATTGGAGGTTGCGGAGGACACCGAAGACGAGAGCACCGACACGGATGTCGGAGAAGCAACGTACCTTTTCGAAAGGGTATGCAGAGCGGAGCGGAGAGCGAGACGTGTGATGTGGCCGTGTAAGGGCCGAGCAACGAGCACGAGGATGATCGACGACAAAGTTCGGCGCGTGGCAATGCCGAGTCGAGGAAGCGGCCGAGGCGAGACAAGCGTGGACGAGGAGCACACGGTGCGATATTCGGCAAACAGTCGGGAAGAACGAGGATTCGTTCCAAGGTCGTGCACGGAAAACGGAGGAAGGCAAAGAGAGGTTTGCAAAGACCGGGTCTGGTGGACTGGGCGGAGACAGTGGTTCGGCGAACCCCGTCGAGTATGGTGGATCGGATTGAGCCGACGGTTCGAGAGAAAACGACGGATATGGCAGACCGGGAGGCTACGGTGGTCCATGTGGGACGGATGGGCTTGCTCGAAGTGGAAGACGAAGTCGGGCAAAGCTGACAAAGACGCTAAGGACTCGGTTGACCGCCATGGCCGAAAATCTCACCTCTTTCCCCTTCTTGGCACATACCGGTGGATGTGCGGTTTGGTGGGGGCGGATGTCGTGAAGATTTTCGTCCATAGGTGGAAACCGGGGTGGAAAGGGCAAGTCGGTGGTGTGCAACATGTGCACACGTATACTAAGAAATGGTGTATAGAAATAAGAGGGGAAATTTTATCCCACATTGTAAGGTTCCTCCCTCCTTGGGCTATAAAAGGAAGGGAGGGGTCACTTATGAAGGGGTTGCCTAATTTGCGTATGAGAGGTATACCACTTAGTCTAGAGTTCTTACCGTTTTAGGGTTAGGGTTTCGTTTAGGGTTTTCCTTATTCATCTTCGGTTAGGGTTTTCTCATAGTCGTTTGGTGCAGCCCATGCGGCCACCATTGTTGTAACCATTCGTTGTTTTAATATATCTTGTTGAGTATCTTACCTCCGCCAATCTCTCCTTCTATGTTGTGGTCTTATTCTTTCCTCTTCTCCTCTTGAGCTAAGCCTCCATATCATGTTTTATACTTTCTCCTCTACTCCCTAGTCTGAGATCCCCATGGTTCCGCCCCTTCTACACGCACGCACGTAACAACATGACAACGTCTGACACTAACTACGAGAGTATTAACTCCCTATTAGTCTAGCTGCTACTAGGCTTCCGGTTACTGATGGATCTAACTAACCAGCTCCCCAGCTCACCGGGTGCTCACCGGCTCACTGATCCGTCTCGCTCACCGGCTCAAGCTTATTCAGCCGATCCGGCTCCAATTGAGCTTGCCGCTCAACAGAGTTGCTACTATTTTGAAGACAAACATGACCTCGTTCCCCCCTTCCTCACGCAACTTTCGTAGAGAGATGGTCGATAACTTAGGGGATCTAGTATCACATGTCGGAGAGAGGGATGCGGGGCTTGTGCTTTTTTCCTGAGTCTCCTCAATTGTTCTTTTCATCCAATCAATCTTCGGGTTATGGAGTTCAAACCAAGGGAAACCTAGCACTATTGGGTGTTCCAGACTGCGAATAATGTTGAAAGAGATTATGCTTGCCAAATCACCAAGAACTATCTGAATTGGCTCGGACTCCTTGACTATATCTCCTGATGTTATGGGACGGCCATCAATGACTCCTATGGTTACTGGGTGTGGGAGCTTATTCAAGAGGATGTTTTGTGACAAGGCATATTCACGATCCATGAAACAAGAGTTGGCTCCAGAATCTAGGAGGACAGAGCCTAGGACTCGATGACATGTAGAAAAAACTTGACTCACTTGATTTGATGAAATGGAACCACGACTAGGAGCTAACTCTACATAGCTAGGATGGTCCAACCAAATGGCTCCTATTTTGGCCGGACTTACTCGTTTAACACATCCTCTAATTGGCTCAAGACATCGAATCTATTTTCATGGCATGGACTATGAGGCTTACTTATGTTATTAGAAGTAACAATGGAACTCGAAGTAGGGTTGTCATGGGCACTTACTTGGTATACTTGATGTCTAGGTTTATGTGGACAATTTACAGCTATATGTCCTGGACCACCACAATACAGGCATAGGCGATGCGCTCGATGATGTTGCTTCTTAGCATCTGATAAAGGCCCACGACGTTGTGTTGACTCTATTTCCATCGAAGTTGGGCCATCCCTTGTAATGGGTCTAGAAATTTGTGGAGGCATTGCAACTACGGAAGCGTAAGTTTGTTCTGGTTGGCGGCGTAACATTTGTTGGCGCTCAAAATGTTGCTCAAATAGGCGATTATCACATCGCACGGCTCGACTAATGGCCTCCATAAGCGACTTCAGATCTTCAAGGAAAGTAAGAAGAAGATCTTTGACATCATTTCGCAAACCTTGACGGAATTGATCCATTAAGAGACAAAAATCAGCTGCGTAAGCTGATGCACGACGATCTCCTTGTCGGAGCCTTCGAATCTTGTTTATCTCTTTCCTAGTGCTATCGATGTCTCTGAAACTAGCTTGAAACTCCTTAACAAATGCCTCGAAATCCTCCAACAATGGTGATTTCTTCTCGAGAAGTGGTGCGAACCATGCTAACATCGTACTGCATAGCAAAGTTCCCACTAATCCCACACGAGCAACGTCAGTTGGATACCGATTGGGATGATGCTGAATAACCAGACGAACTTGATTCAAAAAGCCTCGAAATAAAGACCTTGTACCATCAAACTTGGCGGGGAGGCGAATCTTTGGTTCTTTAGGGGAGTTTTGAGCCCCTGACGCTTGTTCTCGTAATGATAATATAGTTGCCTCGAGTTGGTGAACCCATTGTGATAATTCTTCATACTATTGAGCTTTTTCGGCGCTCACATGTTGTAGGTCTCCAAGTAGCCTTTGATTTTCATGCTCTAATGCCACAAATTTTTTCGTGAGTATGTCAAGCTCAGAAAGAACATGCATGTACTCCTGTTTGCTCATGGACTCCATAGCTTACGAGGGGAGAGGAGAAGGAAGAAGAGAACTTGTTAGGGTTTGTGGAAGAGGAAGAAATGAAAAAAATTGGTTCAAACTGTCGAGAGAGGGAAATATTGTATTGCAGAGTAAAATGAATTACAAGGAGTACACAATATAGTGCTACAAAATGGCATTGAACCAATTTAGGTTTGGAATGATTGATAGATCCCTATTTATAAGTAATAGAGAACACTCTAGAATGTAGAGTAATCTAGAAGGTTCTAGTGTATAGAACACTCTAGAATATTCTAGGTTATTCTAGAATGTAGAGTATTATAGAATATTCCTATGATATTAGATTATATATTCTAAAAATTATACATATAAGAATATTAATACAATGGTTAAGGATTTGACATATGTACAACAAGATCATGGGTTCAAATCATTTCAAGGCATGATGTGAATGTCATCATGACAGGCTGTTGTCTTCATGTGCATTACCTCCCAAATCAGAGCATCTCTCTTGTCTGGTCTTGCATCTCCAAACTCTACCAACAACTAGAGATCTTTGACCACCAACATGTCCCTCATCTTCGACTTCCATACTGGGTAGTTGGAGCTGGTGAGCTTGAACATGCCATCGAATGAATCTTCCATTTTCTTTTTCTTTGTTGTTCGCTCTGATACTAGTTTGATAGAAATAGTGCTCGGCCACAACCAAGTCTTAATCACTCAATGGAAGAAACGAAATAAGATAAGGATGAATGCACTTACACAGTAAGAGAAGATGACGCATGATATTAATGTGGAAACCCTAATCAAGGAAAACCATGGGAGATCAAGGAACTCCGAACAAGATCACTATAGGGAAGAGGTAATTATAGTAAGAGTCACAGAGGCAACAAACTCGTGCTCTGTATCTTCACCAAACTGGAGGTTACAACAGATACAACTTTCTCTCTCTCTCTCTCTCTCTCTCTCTCTCTCGGTACAACTAACAACTACTACAACAACAGAACAATGTTCCCCTAGTTATATTTATACATATATAACTTTGGGACTATTTACAAATATGACCGTCCGGATCCATCCGGTCTTATTCCTTCCTTGAACTCGTCCGATCCGGCTTGATTGGTTCTCATCCGGATCCCATCCGGAGGGACCGGTTTCCCAACACTGATTTCAACCCCATGTTCCAACATTAGAACCTATAGGTCTTATTTAACTTTACATGGCATTCTTAGAGATTCAAGAGAGAATTATGCAATTATTGGATTCAAGGGAATGTTATCTAAACTAAGTCTTGTGGGTTCTGTGGTTTGGCGGTTAGGACATGGACTTTGAATCTAATAACCCGAGTTCGTGTCTGGGTGGAACTTGCGGTTAGGACATTGAAATTTGAGTCCAATAATCTGAGTTCAAGTCCCAGTGGAACCTCAAACTATTTGTTGGGTAAGATCCCATGGACCGAATTTCAATGTTGGAATCTTTGATCTCGTAGCTCTTGTTTACATGAAGAAAAACATTTAGTCCATGAAACAATTTAGTTAAGTTTGTGGATTCCATGGTCTAGCAGTTAGGACATTAGACTTTGAATCCAATAACCCGAGTTCAAGTCTTGATGGAACCTCAAACTGTCTGCAAGGTTGGATCCCATGGGTCATTTTCAACCACTTCACATTCATATATTCAAAAGAGTTGGAATGGCATAAGGCAAGGCCTATGGGTGCCATGGTCTAGTGCTAGGACATTGGACTCTAAATCCAATAAGCTGAGTTCAAGTCTTGGTGGAACCTCAAATTATATATTCAAGTGACATTAAAATAATAAGTTAATTGGAAGCTTATGGGTTCCATGGTCTAGTGCTTAGGCCATTGTATTTGAATACAATAACTTGCCTTCAACCCATGGGTTCCACATTCTAGCTTTGGACTGTTGTATCCCCTAGGTCCTATTTGAACCTTGGTAGGCATTCCTAAAGATTCAAGTAAATTTCAAAGAATGTGTTAATTGGAAGTTCATGGGTTCCATGGTCTAATGCTTACAATAACTTGCCTTAATCCCAAGGGTTCCATGGTTTAGTGGTGAGGACATTGGACTCTAAATCCAGTAACCCGAGTTCAAGTCTAGATGGAACCTCAATTTCAGCTTTGCAATGTTGTATCCCCTAGGTCCTATTTGAACCTTGGGTTGCATTCCTATAAATTCAAGAGAGAAATAAGAGCGTGTTGCATATGATGGAACTCTTAAAGTTTACGCTTGTGGGTTCCATGGTCGCGTAGTTAGGACATTGTATATAGAATTCAATAACTTTCCTTTATCCTAGCATGGGTTCCATGGTCTAGCGGTTCGGACATTGGACTTTGAATCCAGTAACCCGAGTTCAAGTCTCGTTGGATCCTCATTTTTAGCTTTGCAATGTTATCCCCTAGGTCCTATTTGAACCTTGGTTGGCATTCCTATAGATTCAAGAGAGAAATAAGAGCGTATTGCATATGATGGAACTCTTAAAATTGACGCTTGTGGGTTCCATGATGTCACAATTAGAAAACAATAACTTGCCTTAATCCCATGGGTTCCATGGTCTAGTGGTTAGGACATTGGACTCTGAATCCAGTAACCTGAGTTCAAGTCTCGGTGGAACCTCACTTTCAGCTTTGCAATGTTGTATCCCCTAGGTCCTATTTCAACCTTGGTTGGCATTCCTATAGATTCAAGAGAGAAATAAGAGAGTCTCTTAAACTTGATGCTTGTGGGTTCCATGGTCTAGTGGTTAGGACATTGAACTCTGAATCTAGTAACCCAAGTTCAAGTCTCCGTGGAACCTCAATTTCAGCTTTGCAATGTTGTATCCCCTAGGTCCTATTTGAACCTTGGGTTGCATTCCTATAGATTCAAGAGAGAAATAAGAGCGTGTTGCATATGATGGAACTCTTAAAGTTGACGCTTGTGGGTTCCATGGTCGCACAATTAGGACATTGTAATCCAATAACTTTCCTTTATCCCATGGGTTCCATGGTCTAGCGGTTCGAACATTGGACTCTGAATCCAGTAACCCGAGTTCAAGTTTTAGCTCTTCAATGTTATCCCCTAGGTCCTATTTGAACCTTGGTTGGCATTCCTATAGACTCAAGAGACAAATAAGAGTGTATTGCATATGATGAAACTCTTAAAATTGACGCTTGTGGGTCCCATGGTGTCAAAATTAGAATACAATAACTTTCCTTAATTCCATGGGTTCCATGGTCTAGCGGTTAGGACATTGGACTCTGAATCCAGTAACCCGAGTTCAAGTCTCGGTGGAACCTCACTTTCAGCTTTGCAATGTTGTATCCCCTAGGTCCTATCTCAACCTTGGTTGGCATTCCTATAGATTCAAGAGAGAAATAAGACCATGTTGCATATGGTGGAACTCTTAAAGTTGACGCTTGTGGGATCCATGGTCTAGCGGTTAGGACATTCGACTCTGAATCCAGTAACCTGAGTTCAAGTCTTGGTGGAATCTTAATTTTAGCTTTGCAATGTTGTATCCCCTAGGTCCTATTTGAACCCTGGTTGGCATTCCTATAGATTCAAGAGAGAAATAAGAGTGTGTTGCATATGATGGAACTCTTAAAGTTGTCACTTGTAGGTTCCATGCTCTAGTAGTTAGGACAATGTATACATAATCCAATTACCTTAATCCCATGGGTTCCATGGTCTAGTGGTTAGGACATTGGACTTTGAATCCAATAACCCGAGTTCAAGTCTCGGTGGAACCTCAATTTCGGCTTTTCAATGTTGTATCCCCTAGGTCCTATTTGAACCTTTGTTGGCATTCCTCTAGATTCAAGAGAGAAGTAAAAGCTTGTTGCATATGATGGAACTCTTAAAGTTGACGCTTGTGGATTCCATGGTTTAGCAGTAAGGACATTGTATATAGAATACAATAACCTTCTTTAATCCCATGGGTTCCATGGTCTAGCGGTTAAGACATTGGACTCTGAATCTAGTAACCCGAGTTCAAGCCTCGGTGAAACCTCAATTTGATCTTTGCAGTGTTGTATCCCCTACTTCCTATTTGAACCTTGGTTGGCATTCCTGTAGATTCAAGAGATAAATAAGAGCGTGTTGCATATGATGGAACTCTTAAAGTTGACGCTTGTGGGTTCCATGGTCATTTAGGACATTGTATACAGATTCCAATAACTCTCTTTAATTGCATGGGTTCCATGGTCTAACAGTTAGGACATTGGACTCTGAATCCACTAACCCAAGTTCAAGTCTCGGTGGAACGTCAATTTCAACTTTGGAATGGTGTATCCCCTAGGTCCTATTTGAACCTTGGTTGGCATTCCTATAGATTCAAGAGATAAATAAGAGTGTGTTGCATATGATGGAACTATTAAAATTGACGTTTGTGGCTTCCATGGTCTAGCGGTTAGGACATTGGACTCTGAATCCAGTAACCTGAGTTCAAGTCTCGGTGGAACCTTTATTTTAGCTTTGCAATGTTGTATCCCTTAGGTCCTATTTGAACTTTGGGTGGCATTCTTATAGATTCAAGAGAGAAATAAGAGTGTGTTCCATATGATGGAACTCAATTTAAAGTTGACGCTTGTGGGTTCCATGGTCTAGCGGTTAGGACATTGGACTCTGAATCCAGTAACCCGAGTTCAAGTCTCTGTGGAACCTCAATTTCAGATTTGCATTGGTTTATCCACTAGGTCCTATTTGAACCTTGGTTGGCATTCCTATAGATTCAAGAGAGAAATAAGAGCGTGTTGATGGAACTCTAAAAGTTGACGTTTTGTGGGTTCCATGGTCTAGTAGTTAGGACATTGTATATAGAATACAATAACTTGCCTTAATCCCATGGGTTCCATTTTCTACCAGTTAGTGTTAAGAAAGAATCTCAACAAAAGAATATGATGCGTATTGGTAATTGAGATATTCTATAGTAGCTATTAGGAAATTAGCTACTATTACATATATAGGTAAAACAACTATTTAGCTACTCACAACTAATTAGCTGAATATGTAAGTCACTTATATACTTAGGTAAAAAGTAAGAGTGAGTAGGAGAGTGAAGTAAGAAAACAAACGAGAGAGGTTTTTTCTCTAAGTAATGAAAAAGAACGTTTTGGGCTACTACAGAGGTGAGTCTCCTTCCCCCTTTCTCTCTTCCTTGAAACCTAAACGATCCTGCACATCAGGATCCGTTGTTGCACAAAGAAGAACTGTAACACTTTCTTAACATGGTATCAGAGCGCAATTGCTAGTAAAGAAGAATAGAATGTACAGATCTAAGAAGATTTCTCTGGTTGCTTATCTAAATCAGAGAACTGCTTGTTGAAGTTAATCGTAGCTAAAGCCCTAAATTGGAAGAGAGATGGTTGTTGAAAATGGAAGCCAAATAGTCATAGAAAAACTAGATAAAAACAATTTCCCAACGTGGAAATTCAGAATGACAAATTTCCTGATGGGAAAAGGATATTGGGATTACATTGAAGGAGACCTAGAAGAGGCTCCAGAGATCCTTGAAGAAAATACAACTGTTGCACAAATCAAAGCATTTAAAGGTTGGAATCAAGGGGCAAGAAAAGTATTGCATTGGCTGTCACTTAGCATCTCAGATTCAATGCTTGGACATATACAAGATGCTTTGCTTCCAAAATAAGCTTGGGATAGTTTGGCGAAACTGTTTGAAGTAAATATAAAGGCAAGAAAACTTTAGTTCAAGACTGAACTAAATACCTTGGAAAAAGGTAAGATGTTCGTCAATGAGTATGCTCTGAAAATAAAGAGCATATGTGAATCACTTGCTTCTATTAATGTGAAGGTAGAAGATGATGATAAAGTAGAAGTATGCTTAATAGGCTTAGGACTGCAATATAAAAGCTTCAAAACTTCCATCCTCACAAGGGATAGTATCCCAAGTTTTGTAGATCTGGTTTCAATGCTTGTAGTGGAAGAAAGAAACTAGAACCGATAATAATTATTAAGGAAGAGGACAACACACAATAAGTGGAAGAAATAACATCAAAGGCAGGGGAACAATCGAGGCAGAGCTAAGAAAAGTTTTTTGAGTGATGATGGTTGTTGGTATTGTGGAAAACTAGGCCATACACAGGCTGAATGTTATAAAAAGCAAAATGATGAAAAAAGTGGGAAGAGACAATAAAATAACTATGCTTCAACTAGTGAAAACGGTGACAAAGAGGGTGCTTTTCTTATGAAACATGAGACAACAACAATGGCTGAAAGTTCAGATAGATCTAATGAATATTATATGTGGTATGTAGATTCTAGGGCATCTAATCATATGACCGGACATGCAAGCTGGTTTGAAAGTTTAAGAGAACCAAAGATTCCTAGTTATGTACAAACATGTGATAATACTACTCATACAATCGAGCATGTTGGAGATATTCCATTGTGGGAAGAAAGAGGAAAAACAAAGTATATGTTGAATGTTATGCATGTTCCAAATCTTGCAAAAACCTGATTTCTGTTGGACAGATAGTAGAGCCAGGAATGCAAGTAAAGTGGGTGGATATGCCTAAAACATGGAAAGCTTATTGCAAATGGAAAACGCCCAGGAAGAATGTTTCTTTTAGATGTGGATATGCCTAAAAAGATTACAACCATGCTTGCAGAAGGAATGAATGTAATCTCATATGTGACATAAATGAATAGGACACATAAGTATGCAAACCTTGCAAAATATGTTGAGAAAAAATGTAGTGGCTGGACTGCCGAAGTTGAAAGATTGTGAGATGAGCAAAATATGTGAAGCATGTCAATATGGAAAGAAAAACAGGTTGCCTTTCCCTCATGAAGGACATATAAGCAAAAACCTATTGGATTTGGTACATACAGATGTATGGGACCTACAAAAAATGCCTCAATTGGTGGTTGCAAGTTTTATGTAACATTCATTGATGATTGCTCATGGAAAGCATGGGTTTACTTCATGAAAGAGAAGAGTGAAGTATTTGAGTGTTTTTGTAAGTTCAAATGCATGGTAGAAAAGCAGGTTGGAACTAGAATAAAATGTTTAAGGTGTGATGGAGAAGGAGAATACTTCCCATATGAATTCTCTGATTTTCTACGCAATCAAGGAATAAGGAGACAGTTCACATGTAGATATACTCCACAGCAAAATGGAGTGGCTAAGAGGAAAACCTAAACTTTGGTAAACATAGGAAGAGCCTTGATGACTGAAAAAAATATGCCATTTTATTACTAGGCTGAAGCTATAAACACAACAAACTATATTCTAAATAGATGCATAACATTTGGAGTACATGTATCTCCTGAAGAATGTTTCTATGACAGGTGTTAAGTAATTAGGTAATTAACCAGGGTTAATTAGAGACTAATTATATGGTTACGTTAAGCAGCGGAAGATTAGTATGATATGCACGTGAGAGTGTGTGAGAGGAAGAGAGAGAGAGAGAGAGAGAGAGAGGAAGTTACACTTATGAACATGAAGATAAATGGGGGATGATTGACTATATTGAAAAGTGTCATCACATACAAAAATACCCACAATGAGGTATATATACAACCCATGTGCAAGGGTGCACATGTGTGGGTAGAACATAGGTACTTATGTGTAAGTCCTACATTAAATGTATTAAGGAGTGGAGGATCTAGAATATCCCACTTAAGTACAAGGTCCTATTTAAAGGCTTAAGGTCAACACATTAACTAGATTCGATCTAGGTAACTACTAAGTTACATGTGTTGACTAACTAGATTAAACTAGTTGAGCTTGATATCTCAACACGCCCCCTCAAGCTCAAGTGTGAGGCGTCCAACATCCGGTTTAGCTTCCTTCGGCTTCGTCGGCATCGGTGCAGCTTTCTTCGCGTCTTCGCAGCTTCGTTGCGCGGCTCTCCGCAACTTATTCTCCCCCTCAAGCCTGTGAAGAAGGCTTGGATCCTCGGGCTCTTGTTCGGCCACTACCTTCATCGCAAGGGCATAGTGATGGGCCAGATACTCGTTGTAGGCGTAACGAGTGACTTGGGTCTTCGCTCGTGATGAGCGGCGGAGTTTCTCGTTTGTCGATGTGAGCGCCTTCTTTATTCCGGGTGTCCTCATGATGGGTACACCGAACTCACTGTCTAGTGAGCGAGCCAAATCATCCGAATCACGGTCGTCGAGGTGGACCTCGACTTTGTATTTGGGCATCTTACCTTTGCCTTTGTCCGATGTCGGACTTGGCTGCGACGTGTTTTCATCGCGTGGAGGCTCTTGTGAGCCAATTAGCTCAGTAGAGCTTGGATTGTCCTTCGGTGGAGGACTTGGTCAAATTTCGTCATCCGAGTTGGCATTCAACTCTTCCTCGATCGGGTCGGATGGAGTCGCATCGGGCTTATACCAAGATGCCAATTCGTCGAAAACGACGTCGCGACTTATCCGCACCACTCGGGTCGAAGGGTTGAAGCACTTGTACGCCTTTTTCACGGACAAATATCCTATGAGGATACATTCTTCCGACTTCGCGTCGGCCTTCTCTCGACTTTCGTTCGGGATGCGTACATTCGCAATGCTTCCGAACACCTTGAGGTGCGAGAGGATAGGCTTCCATCCGACGAGGAGCTCGTATGGAGTTAGCTCATGGACTCCATTGGTGGTGCACCGGTTCATGAGATAGACGGCCGTGGATGCCGCTTCGGCTCAATAGAAATTCGGCATGTGCTTCTCATGCATCATGGTGCGTGCTACCTCAAGTATTTGCCGATTCTTCCTTTCGGCGACTCCATTTTGTTGGGGAGTGTGTCGGCATGAGAATTCTCTACGAATGCCTTCACCTTGGAGGTAGGAGGTGAACTCGTCAGAGAAGTACTCCTTTCCTCCGTCCGATCGTAGGCATCGAATGTGCCGACCGGTTTCTTTCTCCACTTGGCTTTTGAGCCTTTAAAAGTGGGAGAGCACTTCTCTCTTCTTCTTCATCGGGTATATCCACGCGTAGCGCGAGTGGTCGTCGATGAAGGTGACATAGTAGCGGCATCCGCTGAGCGTCGGTGTTTGAGCCGGTCCCCATACGTCCGAGTGGATTATGTCAAGGAGGCCTTTGCTTGCGGAGCACTTCTCTCTTCTTCTTCATCGGGTATATCCACGCTGTCGTGAAAATCCATCACTATGTGCGGATCGTGAGACGGAACCGTCGGGGTTCTAGACTAGAAGGATTTAGAGCAACATGTACAACACAAGCAAGTTTTAAGCATAAGACAAGTGAGAGAGACAAATCATTAGTTTAATGCAAAAGAAAATCGATTCTTTGTAATTTCAGAATCGTGTAACAATGGGTTGGGTATGGAAATGAGAGATTAATTTTTCAAAGAAAGGAGCCAACAACCATGCAAGGAGTGGTCCGATATGAATACCAGAGATAATTTTTGACAAGAAAGATCAAGTAAACAAAGCCAGGAGTTTGATATCAATATGTGAGATAATTTGTTTCTCGAATCCGAGAGGGAAGAAGAAAAAAAGGGGAAAAGAAAAAACTAGGAGGGAAAAAATGGGACATATATCAAGCTCCTCGTTGATCCTCCTTCCCAATGTTACTTTGCATGCCCACTTTTAGTTGGATGGCCTCTATTTTTAGTTGCATGGCCTTTGCTTTTAGTTGCATGCTTCCATTTTTAGATGCATGCCTTTTACTTTTAGTTGCATGGCCTTGGCTTTTGGTTGCATGCGATTGTCCGTACAATTCGGCCAAATGACACAAACATCCATAAAGTTTAGCCCGTGCACAATCCGTACATGTGTCGCAACCAAACCGTAGACGTGTCCGCGCGCAAAAGTCCCGACCGCGCAATAGTGTACGCATCCACGCGCGCACACGTCCAACCCGCACCGTGTACGCATCCGCGCGCAAAATTCTCGACCGCACCGTAGTGTACGCATCAACGCGTCCGCGCGCTCGTCCGCACATACGCGTCCGTCCGAAACGTCCACGCATACGCCCGAAACTTGCACACGTGCATACATCCGAAGACGTCCATGCGCGCGTATGTCGTGTACGCATCCGCGCGCAAAATTCTTGATTGCGCCGTAGTGTACGCATCCACGCATGCGCGCGTGCCCACACACGCGTCCGCGCGCTCATCCGCACATACGCATCCATCTGAAACGTCCATGCGTACGCCCGAAACTTGCACGCGCGTTCATCCGAAGAAGTCCATGCGCGCATACGTCTGAAAACGTCCATGCAACTATGCACACGCGCGTACGCCCGAAACTTGCACGCGCGTTCATCCGAAGAAGTCCATGCGCATACGTCTGAAAACGTCCATGCAACTATGCACACGCGCGTACGCCCGAAGCATACACACCATATAGTGTAGCCCAAGTCACCTTAAACATTCTATGCTCCACACATTGATAGAATAAATATGTTTTGGTTTCCCTTATATATTCTGGGTTCCAATGTTGTCCTATCTATGTGGGATATCTCACAGTTTTGTCTTTTCTTTTCTTTTCTTCAAACTTCACACTCACATAACTTGATATTTGTTTATCCGTTTTATGCGTAGTAAAATACGCTATAAAGCTCTTGAACACATCTATCTTCCCATATCCATATATTAAGCTAATCATAAATAATTATTTTATTAGTTTTCATATCGTGTGTGAAAAACCACATGACATTCACCCCCACCAAACCTGCACATCCACCGGTATGTGCCAATTGTGGTGAGGTTCCTCTTTTTTAATTACTCTTCTTCAACCTCGATGTTCGAGGATACATCATCTAGATCTTCGATCTCAAGATTTGGAGCTTCTCTTCTCTTAAAGATCTTGATCCTCTTCCCTGCTATCGGCAAAGCAAGTCGAGTTCCATCTAACTCCACAAAAAAATAGGTTGCATTGCTTTCTATTTTCTTGACCATATACGGGCCAAACCATCGTTTTGCGAACTTTCAAGCAGTGTTATATTGATTATCGAGACTACTATCATAGACAAGAACCCAATCTCCTTCTTCAATTTTTCTTTGTCGAAGACGATGCTTCCTATCAAAATTCTCCTTGTTCTTCAATCGAGCCTGGCGCAACCATTCTATTGCCAACTCGACATCTTCGGGCCTTCGTTCTAATTGTTGAATCCTCGTGGCTAGCAAGTCTTCCCGACTCATTTCCTCTTGCCATGGCAAAGACGTCCACAAAGCAACACTTTGCTCAATAGGCATTATTGGTTTTTGTCCTAATATGAGTTCGGCGGGCATATATCCCGTAGTCGTGCTATGTGTAGTTCTATCTGCCCACAATGCATAAGGTAGTAATCGTGGCCAAATTCCCATCTTGCCATCGCAAGCCTTTGCTAGAGCTTTTACAATTGGACAATGTCCTCGTTCCACCTTCCCATTTGCGTCCGAGTTGTACGCCATGGTGAGCGATAATTTGACGCATATTCTTGAAAAGAACTCTTTAGCTTCATTCGCATCTAATTCTCCCCTATCGGCTACTATTTTGCCAACACATCCATATCGACAAATAACATCTTCAAGGAGAAACTTACAAACCGCTGAAGTTGTTTTATTCCTTAGCTCCCGTCCTTCTACTTGGTTGGTGAGATCCTCTCTTGCTAGCACGAGATGTTTCATTTGCCCCAATCCCATTGGCATAACCACTATGTCTACCAACCACTTATAGTGCATTGACAATGGATATGTCGGATGAAGTTCATCCCTATGTTGAATATTCGAGTATAATTGGCATTGCTCACATGTTTCAACATAGCTTGCTACATCTTTGTAAACACCCGGCCACCAATACTTTTCCTTGAGCTTTGTAAATGTTGCCCATATACCACGATGACCTGCCCACACACTATCATGAAATTCAACAATTAGAGTTTGTTGATCCTATTTCTTGCACACCACTCGAAGTGGAGTTCCATTCTTCTTCTTCGGAAACATCCATAGATGTCCTTCTTTGAGGAAGAACTTGTAGACCTTCTTCCTAATTCGGTAGAAGTCTTCCTTTGACCATGATTCATCTTTTGTAAGAGAGCTTAAGTATTTGCCAATTTCAATGAATTCACCCTCATAATCTTCTACTTTGAACACTACTAGCACCCGAGCACAAGAAACCGTAAAGAAGTTCAGGCCAACATCCTCTTCGTCGGAGTGCAAATCTTCTTCACCCTCATACCTCCCCCTTGACAACATATCGGCCACCACATTATGCTTTCCATTTATATGCCGAATGTCGGGGTTGAGGGACTTGATATAGGCAATCCATCGCAGCATAGCAATATCCGGTGTAGCACAACCGGATATCATTCCGAGAATAGGTAGACAATCAGTTTCGATTATGACCTCTGTTCCTATAAGGTAATCACGATCAGTTTTAACCGCGGATACTATTCCCCATAGCTCTCTCTGTACTTGGCATACTTCCTTTATCTTTCGGTTAACACCTTCGCACCGAATCAGATTGCATACCGATTCTTTTCTTTGTCTTCTTGGTTTTTCACCCATCCAATTCCGGTTGGGCTCATATCCACCATCACATATATCGGGGTACCATCGGTGTAGTCGGCTTTGTGTAGTGCTGGAGCTCCCAATAATAGTTTCTTTAGCTTTCGAATCGCGTAGGTATGCTCATCTTCCCATTCGAACTTCTTCCTTTTCTTTAATAGTCCATACAATGGTTCAGCGACATGGGCATAATGTGGAATCCATATGTGATAGAATGCGCATGCTCCCAAGAATCTACGCACCTCCATTTGAGACACACATTCTTCTTTCATCTCTTGAATAGCGTTCACCTTGGATGGAGATGGCTTCCGGCCATAAGACCCACATAAGTGTCCTACTACCAATATTTCTGGTTGACCGAATGCAGACTTCTCTCCCGAAAACATGAGATTCGCATCCTCAAGCTTTTGCAACACCTTCTCGCTATCCTTTATATGATCGATGACAAATCTTTGGCAGCCATCTTCAACTTTCGATTCATCTTTTTCTTCCACCAAGCATCCTTTGATTGGAATATCATCTAAGAAGGGCATTGTGATATCGGGGATGCAATCCCTCAACACTTTATTCATGGCATTTACCATGTGGGCTACGGAATTTGTTGCACCTTGGGGTAAGGTGCACATCCTTACCAACCCGATCGGCGTCCTCATTGTTGTTATGTCTCTACTATCGATGGCTTCTTCGGCACCGTAAACCATCTATTAGAGTAGGGACCATTGGATGGCTCAAGACTTCCCATTTGTAAAGAATCAAGAGATGGATTCTTGTGAAGCGGAATGGGTGTGAACTCTCGGAATGGGTGTGAGATAGGGAGAGAGAGACACAGAGTATACGCAAGGTTAAGTATATTAGCAAAGGAGAAAGACTCAACCTTATACAAGGTGGGAGGAGGGTGCTTTATGTAGTCACCCTCTCTCTTCATTAACTACAAGCTTCATGGAGCATGGGGAATGTGAAAGCTCATAAGTTATGTGACATAGCATATGATTCTATGACTCATACTAAATGCTAGAATACAAAGTGGTGACATAATGGTGACTCTTGACCATTGGAGTGTCTCTTCACTCTCAAGGTGAGTTCACACACTAGAACAATTTGAGCTTGATTCTCAACACGCCCCCTCAAGCTCAAGTCGGGTCGGTTTCAGACGGTATCCGAAATCCGCTTCAACTCGCGTACCGGAGTCTGCGTCGGCTCGCTTTATGCGGAGTTACGGAATCAGTGTTGTGCTTCGGCTTGCGTGCGTAGTTGCGAAGTCTGTGCTTCGGCTTGCGTGCGTAGTTGCGAAGTTTGTGCTTCGGCTTGCGGCTTTCTTCGCGGCTTTGCGCGGTAGATCGGCTCTTCGCTACTTCGTTGCGTGGTTGCGGAATCCACGCGTTATTGCATAGTGTCTTCAGTACTCCCCCTCAAGCTTGGCAGGTCAGGGATCGTCAATCCGAGATTGGTCATGAATTGCCATAGCTGGTCGGCTCCTAAGGCTTTGGTGAAGATGTCGGCCGTTTGAAGATTGGTGCTAATGTGTTGTAGGTTGACATCGCCAGCCAGAACGCGCTCTCGGATGAAGTGATAATGCACTTCGATGTGCTTTGTCCGCGCATGAAACACCGGGTTCCGAGCCAAATAGATACTGCTCATGTTGTCGCAGTAAAGGGAAGCCGGATCCTTTGATGGGTACGCCCAGATCCTTCAAAATCCTCTTGAGCCATACAGCTTCACACGCAGCTACGGCTGCGCCCTTGTATTCCGCCTCCGTACTCGAAAGAGCGACGGTGGGCTACTTCTTGCTACTCCAGGATATTGCTCCGCTGCCAAGGGAGAAAACAAATCCGGAGGTTGATCTTCTATCAACTTTGTAACCAGCCCAATCGGCGTCTGTGTACCCCTCAAGTCGTATTGGCATCGCGGTCTTGTAGAGGATGCCACAATCCATTGTGCCGCTCACGTATCGTAGAACTCGCTTAGCGCAATCCAAGTGAGTATCACGCGGTGTTTGCATGAATTGGCTAAGGAGACCGATTGGATAACTAAGATCGGGTCGTGTGATCGTGAGGTAGATGAGACTCCCGATGAGTTGCCGATACTGAATCGGCTCACACACTTTGGTGTCAGAGTTCGCATCTAGTTTGAGATTGCGATCGAGTGGGGTTGCCATGGATTTGCACTCAGCCATCCCGAACTTGTATAACAAGTTGAGGATGTAGCGTCATTGAGAGATCATGATTCCGGTCGGAGTCCGAATTACCTCGATGCCGAGGAAGTAGTGGAGCTCCTTCATGTCCGTCATCTCGAACTTGTCAAAAAGGAGGAATTTGATTTTATCGATTTCGACGAGATGCTCACCTCCAATGACTAGGTCATCCACATATAAAATGATGACGATCGGACTTGCAGAATCGCTTCGTATGTAGATGGAGTTGTCCGATTTTGACATACGAAAGCCGATTTGATGAAGATATTGCGTTATCTTCGAATGCCAAGCACGCGGTGCTTGCTTGAGGCCGTAGAGTGGCTTCTTGAGTCAGCATACGACTTTCGAATGGGTGCTCGAGTTGAAGTCGGGTGGTTGGATCATGTACACCTCCTCGTCTAATTCGCCTTGTAGAAAGGCGTTCTTGACGTCCATTTGATGGAGGTGCCACCCTTTCGCCGCGGCAAGCGCAATTACGGTCCGTACCATCGTCATCTTTTCCCACCGGGGCAAAGGTCTCCTCGTAGTCAACTCCATGCGTTTGGGCATATCCTTTCGCTACGAGTCGAGCTTTGTAGCGGTTTACGGAGCCATCAGCGTTATACTTCACCTTGTAGATCCATCTGCATCCCATCGCCTTTTTGTGTGGTGAGGTGGGAACGAGATCCCACGTCTCGTTCTTCCGTAGTGCCTGCATCTCCTCGTTCATTGCTTCGATCCATCACGGGTCCTTCGCGGCTTCCTAAAAGGTTTCCGGTTCCTGTACTGTCGCTACCTTCATCATAAAGGCGTAATGGTACGCCATATAATCGTTGTAGCCGAATCGGCTTACGGGGTTCTTTTCACGGGTGGATCGGCGGAGTTTTTCATTTGCAGAGATGAGGGCTTTCTTAGCTCCGATTGGTACCTCGAAACCACCGAACTCACTGTCGAGTGAGTGAGTCGATTCATCGTCGTCGAAGCGATCGTCTTCATATTCCGCCATTTTCGCCTTGCCTTTGTCCATCTTCGGGCTAGGCCGTGATGTGCTTTGATCACTCAAAGGTTCTTGTGGTCCGCTCAGTCGGGTCGTGATAGGACTTTCTTCGAATATGCGCGTAAGGTGATCTTCATCCTCTATCTCTTGTTCGGTGGATGCCGGGTCGAGCAGGGTCGGAGTCGAAGCTGTCACTGGTGCGTACCAGGATGCGGACTCGTCAAAGACGACGTCTCGACTTACCCGAGATATTCGAGTTGAGGGGTTATAGCACTTGTACCCCTTTTGCTCCAGTGAGTATCCTACGAGGATACATTTCTCCGACTTCGGGTCAAGCTTTTGACGCTTCTCGTCGGGGATGTGCACGTACACATTGGAGCCGAATATCTGAACATGTGATAGGTTCGGCTTCTTTCCGAAGAATCTTTCGCGCGGAGTGACCTCGTGCACGCCGGATGTTGTGCACCGGTTCATTAGGTAGACGGACGTATTTGCCGCTTCGGCCCAATATGACTTGGGCATATGCTTCTCGTTCATCATGGCCCGCACTACTTCGAGGATTTGCCGATTTTTGCGCTCGGTTACTCTGTTTTGTTGCGGAGTGTGTCGGCAAGTGAATTCTCGTCGAATTCCTTCCTTTTGGAGATACGTCGTGAAATCATCCGAGAAGTACTCCTTGCCACCATCCGATCGAAGGCATCGTACATGTCGGCCCGTGGCTTTCTCAACTTCATTCTCGCTCTTTTGCCACATCGGGTAGATCCAAGTGTGCCTAGAAAAGTCTTCGATGAAGAGCACGTAATATCGGCATCCGCCGAATGTCGCCGTTTGAGCCGGACCCCATACATCGGAATGAATTACGTCGAGTACGCCTTTGCTCACATTCCACTCCTTCGGAAATGGGTGTCGGTGTTGCTTGCCGAATTGGCACGCTTCGCATACACCTTCAATCTCCTTCTCTTTGAATGTCGGGAGTCCGATGGCGACTCCTTTCGATTTCATTGCTTTGAGTTTGTTGAGATTGATGTGGCCGATTCGCTTATGCCATAGCTCTATGTCGGATTCGGCTTTCGTGCTTTTCGCGAACATGGCGGATTTCATCTCGAGCGAATCAAGAATGAACATCCGGCGCTCTCTTCTACCACGTGCGATGATTCGGCCTTCTTTTTCGATAAAACACCCTTCTTGGTCGAATCGTACTTGCATCCCTTGCTCAACCATTTGGCCGACCGAGACCAAATTCTTTGTGATGGTGGGTACATGCAAGACATTTTTAATGTATGTTTGCTTACCTCTTTTGCCGAATGGAACATTGCCGATGTGCCGAATCGGGTGCGTAGTGTCATCTCCGGTTTCGACATAACCGGGTTGCTCCGGCTCTCGAAGTTCGAGAAACCATTCTTTGTGGGATGTCATATGGTTTGAGGCTCCGGAGTCAACAAACCATACGTCCTCCGGATTGAGGGCACTAGTTGAGGTAGAGGCCGACATAGACTTTGCTCTATGTTTCATCATGAACATTCCGCCACGGTTGGAGTTGTATGCATACATTCCGCCACGATCCTCGTAGTCGGAGTCGGAATTCTGCGCGTAATTCGTGAGTTGTCGGCTTGTGGAAGCCGATTCACTCATCTTCTTTCGGCACTCTTCTTCGTGGAGGCCGAGCTTTCTGCAATATCCGCATTCGGTTGCGTTTTGACGGCTCGGGCCGGAGTGGAAGCTCCTCCTTCTCGCGAAGGTTCCTCGTTGGCCTCCGTTTTGCGGCCGAAATTGGGAGTTGTTGTCGTAGGTCGGACCTCGTCCGCCTTGTCCTTGGCCGAATCGGCCTCTCGCTCGTCCACGTCCTCTTCCTCCATTAGAGTGCGCGTAGAGCATGTGGCCTTCCGACTCATTGCTCCTTGTACGCACGTGGTTTTCTTCGACCAATAGCATTGATTGGAGCTCGAAGGAGGGAGATTTCTCCCGTGCTAGAACGGCGGTTCGCATCACGCCGAACCATGGTGCGAGGCCGTCGAGGCATATTTGCACCATCTCATCATCATCTATACTTATGCTTATTGAGCCGAGCGAGTCGCAAAGTTCCTTGATTTTCAAGGTGTATGTCGTGATGGACATGTCCCTTTGTTGAATGTTGTTCAACTCTTGGTGAAGTTGAAGCTTCCTTGCGGTCGTGTTGGCGGCGAAAATCTTTCGTAGATTTTCCCACGCTTCCTTCGGCGTCTTGGCTTCTCGAATGTAACCGAGCATGTGGTCGTGAACACATGTCACCAAACAATACATCATGCGGCTTGCAGCTTTCTCCCATGTCGCGTATCCGGGAGCCGCTTCGGCGGGTCGGTCTTCATGCGCTCCTTTGATGTAGCTCCAATAGCCTTGTCTGACAAGGTATTGGTGCATCTTGTACTCCCAAGATGCGAAGTTGTTTCGATCCAACTTCTCGGTAAGGAGAGCGCTCCCCATTTGAGTATTCATTATGTCGATTCTTCTTCTTCTTCTTCTTCTCTCTTCGAATGTGAACTATGTAGCGAAGCTACAATAGCGATGAGCCGGTTCTTGGTCGTCGGCGTGGAGCACAACACACGATCACGATGAGGCGAATGGGCTAGATCGAGCTACCAAATCGCTCTAATACCATGTAAAGAATCAAGATATGGATTCTTGTGAAGCGGAATGGGTGTGAACTATGGGTGTGTGTGTGTGTGTGTGTATGAGATAGGGAGAGAGAGACACAGAGTATACGCAAGGTTAAGTATATTAGCAAAGGAGAAAGACTTAACCTTATACAAGGTGGGAGGAGGGTGCTTTATGTAGTCACCCTCTCTCTTCATTAACTACAAGCCTCATGGAGCATGGGGAATGTGAAAGCTCATAAGTTATGTGTCATAGAATATGATTCTATGACTCATACTAAATGCTAGAATACAAAGTGGTGACATAATGGTGACTCTTGACCGTTGGAGTGTCTCTTCACTCTCAAGGTGAGTTCACACACTAGACCAAGTTGAGCTTGATTCTCAACACCATCCTAACCTTCTCCTTTAGAAGCTCAATCAACATTGGAATGTGAGCTCTTGGAACTGGTATCGGGTTGAAGTTCCAAGGTACATGCGGCACCATAAAAATCATCATCGGCTCTATCATCTTCGGGTCGGCACATCCAATCTCTTGTGGAGAGAAGGCAAAGGCTTTCCCATGTCTCTCAAGCATTCTACGGAACATTCTCTCCTCTTCGGGGAGAAGGAAATCTTCCCTTCTAACTTGTAGCTTTCCTTTTGTCTCTTTGGTGAAGACATGACCTATTGCCTTTGGATCCCTTAAGCTCGGATCATTAGCAACTTCCTTCATCTTCTGCCAGCTATCTTCCGGTAGCGGAACCACAACTGGCTTGATCTTCTTATCCACCGTTTTATATTTTGTGTTGACTTCAGCTTCCTCCATCAAGATGCCTCGATGATATTCAAGCTACCCTCGTGGACAAGAGCCTCATAGTTGTCACACACAACCTCCGCAAAGCTTGTGTTATCATCGACTGGATCCGACCATCCGGTTACTCGTCGCACATTCCGATCAGCATGTTTGAGATCCTCCAAATCTATTTTTCCTTTCATCTTCAAGCTCGATCGGGGGTGGAGGTTGTATAATACGTCCTGGGATGGTGCTCTCGTGATAGGGTTCAAGGAGAGAACTATGAAACACCGGATGTATCCGAAGTTGAGGAGGTAGATCGAGACGAAAAGCGACATCATTAATCTTCCCGATAATACGGAAAGGACCTAATCGCCGATAATCCAACTTCTCACATGGGCGAGTAGTCTTGATGTGTCGTTGTAGCAGCCACACCCGATCTCCAATGTTAAAACTAGATGGAAGTCGATGACGATCCGCGTACACCTTGTGTGTTTGTTGAGCTTGCTGGAGATGAGTAGATAAATCTGCTTGTATCTTGCGTAACTGCTCCAAACGATCCTCCGCGCAAGGATTTATGGACACCTCTGGGGTTGCAAGTACACTCCACCGAGGGTGACATCCCGTATAAGCATAAAATGGTGAAACTTTAGTCGATGCGTGGATAGAGTTATTATAGGCAAATTCGGCGAGGTGGAGAATATCTACCCAGTTATCTTGATGATAGCTGAGAAAGCACCCCAAATACTACTCCAGCGTTTGATTTGTTCGTTCGGCTTGGCCATCGGTTTGTGGGTGGTAACCGGAGGAGAGGTTACAAGTAACCTTGAGCATTTTAAAAAGGTGCTTCCAGAATTTTGACACGAACTGGGGTTCACGATCGCTGACGATACTATCGGAGAGTCCATGATGCCGACATACTTCACGCATGACAATTTCGGCGGTGTCTTCACTGGAGATTTCCTTAGTACATGGCAAGAAATGAGCCATCTTCGTATATCGATCTACCACTGTTAGAATCGCATTCAACCCCTTAGAGACTGGAAGATCTATGATGAAGTCGAGAGCAATGGATTGCCATGGCTTGCTTGGAATTGGTAATGGTTCTAATAAACCATAGGGGTGATGCCTCGGCATTTTCGCTCTGCAGCATGTATCACAAGTCCGAACAAAATCTTCGACAAATTGTCGCATACGGGGCCACCATAATGATCGTTGTACTAAATCTAATGTTTTAGTACTACCAAAATGCCCAGTTGTATATGTGTCATGATAGTTTTGTACTACTCGAAGGCGGCAAGAACCATTAGGAACATATAAAAGTTCTTTAAAGAAGAGTAATCCATCATGGTATTTGAATTGCCGATAGTCCGTACCTGGTGATTGTGATTGTGAACACGACGCTCGAGAGGGATCAATCTGTGCTAGTATAGCTTGGGCGAAAGCATCTGTCTTCAGGTCCGCACGTATGATATTGATAACATGGGAATCCATGGGCATGCCAAAAACCTGTGTTGCTTGCAGTTGTGCCGGTCCCAAGATTACTTCCTTTTGGTTATCAAAAGCCGGCTCGCCGAGACGCGGTGTTAGATACGAACGCCGTGATAATGCATCTATCTTCCCTTGGTGCTTCCCCGGATGATATGTAATTTTGAAGTCGAAACGCGTGAGGAAATGGGCCCACCGAGCTTGACGTCGATTTAACACTCGAGCATCCTGAAAGTAGGCAAGGTTTTTATGATCACTGAATACGGTGACTTGATGAGAGGATCCCTCTAAAAAATGCCTCCATTGCATAAACGAGTTCACTATTGCCAATAGCTCCTTATCATGAATTTCATAATTGATTTCGGCGGCGTCAAACTTGCGTGAGTGAAAAGCCATAGGATGTAGCTTCTCATCATGACCCCGTTGTGACAGAATGCTCCCCAATGCGAAATCCGATGCGTCAGCTTCGATAATGAATGGTAGTTCCGGATCAACATGAGCTAGAATTGGAGCCGATGTAAATGCCTTTTTCAGACTCTCAAAAGCCATATCTGCTTCTTCAGACCAAACGAACGATTGTCCCTTCCTGGTAAGTTGTGTGAGAGGCAGAACGAGCTTTGAGTAATCTTGTATAAACTTCCGGTAAAAATTGGCAAACCCTAAAAAGCATTGCACATCCCACACCGAGCGCGGAGCCTGCCATTCTACCACCGTCTTGACCTTAGCTGGGTCCATGGAGATGCCTTCTGAGGAAATGACGTAGCTGAGAAATTCCACCTGGTTGCACCCAAAACTACATTTTTCTAGCTTTGCGTAAAGACCATGTTCTCGAAGTCGTTTTAGTACTAACAGTACATGAGAATCATGCTCTTCTTCGGTCTTTGAATAAACCAGTAGATCATCCAAGTAGATGATCAGACACACATCCAAGAGATCTCAGAATATATCATTTGCCATGTGCTGGAAGACGGCTGGCGCATTAGTGAGGCCGAACGGCATGACCGTATACTCGAAGTGCCCATATCTAGTGCGGAAAGCGGTCTTCCATTCATCTCCTAGTCGGATCCGTACGAGGTTATAGGCCCCCCCGTAAGTCGATCTTTAGAAGAACCTGGCACCATTGATCCGTTCTAAAAGACTTGAGATAAGGGGAAGTGCATACCTATTGCGGATTGTAACTTTATTCAAGCCACGGTAATCTACCACCAGACGAAGTGAGCCATCCTTTTTCTTGATGAAGAAAATGGGTGTGCCGGCTGGAGATTTCGAATGTCGAATAAATCCATTCTCCAAGTTCTCTTCTATATAGGCTCGAAGGACTTATAGCTCGGTTGGTGACAAATTGTAGATCGGTCCCCATGGTGGCTCTTTCCCCAGTTGTAAATCGATGGGGCAATCATATGGTCGATGGTGAGGAAGGGTATTGGCTCGTACTTTATCGAATACATCGGCATAATGATGATACTTCTTTGGAAGCTGAACGGTGGACTCCTCTTTAATGGTGTCGGAGGGTTTTAGTGATATTGCGAAGAGAAACATTTCTTCCTTGCGTCCTTCCCGCAACTGATGTAGTGAAATGGTGGCAATCTTCTGAGTAGATCCTCGGGTTTGTCGACACTGGATTTCTCTTGTTCTCCAATCTATGTCTAGGTTATGTAACTCGAACCATGGTAATCCCAAAACGATGGGATGTTCTGTTGAGAGACAGGTCCCTCCGGATGGGAAGGGAGAAGAAGAAACCATATGAGGAGTACCCGGCTACGGAGAGCCGGATGGTGCAGGCCCGGTATGAACCGGATGAGGAGTACCCGGCTACGGAGAGCCGGGTGGTGCAGGTCCGGTATGAACCGGATGAGGAGTACCCGGCTACGGAGAGCCGGATGGTACAGACCCAGTGAGAACCGGATGAAGAGACATATTCGTAAATATGTTTCTGAGAGCCCATCGAGGCTACATTTGTAAATAGCCGAAAAGTCATATTAGTATAAATATGACTTAGGGCAAACTTTTAGTAACAGTTGTTGTTGTTGTCATTTTTTCTTTGTTGGTGCAAGAAAAAGAGAGAGTGCATAACTGTACAGAGAGAGAGAGAGAAAGAGGTCGTTGCCTCTGTTGTAACCGCCGCCTGTGGCAAAGAGCGTGAGTCCGAGGTCGTTGCCTCCGAGAACTCACTGTTTTGTACATTCATACATAGTGACAGTTTGTAGCCTGTGGGCTGCCGTGGTTTTTCCCCTAGTTTGGGGTTTTCCACGTAAACCTCCTGTGTAGTGTGTGTGTATCTTCTCTCCTTCTTTGTGTCGCGTTTTATTTCCCGTTTTTCTGTGTATCATTCTAAGCTCGGTTGTGGCCGAGGGTTGGACATAAGGAACGTTGGGTTCCCTTCAAGTGGTATCAGAGCGAAATCGACACAGAAAATGGACGAATCATTTGGCAGCATGTTCAAGCTCACCGGCTCCAACTATTCAGTATGGAAGTCGAAGATGAGGGACATGCTCGTGGTTAAAGACCTCTGGCTGCCGGTTCAGTTCAGGGACAAGAGACCGGACAAAATCGACGCCGCGATATGGGAGGTGATGCACATGAAGACAACGGCGTACATACGGTGCTTCATCGACATGAGCCTATACAACAACTTCAATGAAGAGAGCAAGGCTCATGAGCTCTGGGAGAAGATCGGCATAATGTTCCAAAACAAAAATATTGTTAACCAGGTTTCGGTATTCCGGAAGCTAGTAAGACTCTGGTACCAAGTTGGCTCCAGCATGGCGGAGCACATGAATGCCTTCCAGGGGCTGATTCACCAGGCAACGTCATTGGAAGTACCTCTTGCCGATGAGGTACTAGCGCTACTCCTGCTCGGTTCCCTCCCGGATAGCTGGGAGACGTTGGTTGTCACTTTGGGCAACGTCGGGCCGGAAGGAAAACGGTTATCCCTAGCAAGAGTAAAGTCGAGCTTGCTAGATGAAGAGGCGCGTCGGAAGGATAAAGATACGAGCTCCAACTCCAAAGCGCTCCTTACCAAATCGGAACGCGGAAGACATAGAAACCGTAGTCCCCAGAACCGGGAGATGTCGGGGACACTGTCAAAGTTAAGGGGGAGGCCTACTTGCTTCTATTGCGGCAAGCCGGGACACTTCCAAAAGAACTGTCGGCATTTCCGTAAAGACAAGGAAACCGACGGTACCGATTCGAAGCAAACCCCGGACCGGAACGGTAAAGACCGAAACGGTACAGACCGGAGGGGGCCGGACCGGAAGGGAACGACGGCAATCGCGGCAAGTGAAGAGGAGTTGATGCTCATCACCGAGGAGAGTGAGATAAACCTTGTCGGCGACGAGATGACCTGGGTGGTAGACTCCGGAGCGTCGTTCCACCTTACCCCGGACTGGAAATGCTTCTCATCCTACTCAGCCGGTGACCACGGTTGTGTTCGGATGGGGAATGAAGGTACATGCCAAATTGTCGGCATAGGAGACGTGTGGCTAACAACACCAACCGGATGCAAGTTGTTGTTGAAGGATGTCCGACATGTTTCGGAAGTTCGTCTGAACCTGATATCAGCCGGTCGGCTAGATGATGAAGGCTACACAGGTAGCATCCGGAACGGTGTCATGAAGTTCAGCAAAGGGAGCCTGATTGTGGCTCGGGCCCGGAAGGTCAACATGTTGTACCTGATGAATGCCCGGTTATGTCCGGAAGAAGTGAACGTGGCATCCGACACTGCCGGTGAGCAGTGGCACAAGAGGCTGTGTCATATGAGCGAGAAGGGGATGAAGAGTCTTGCAGACGACAACCTCATTCCAGTGAAGAACGTGCACTTGGAGAAGTGCACTGATTGTCTGGCCGGTAAGCAGAACCGGACCTCCTTCCGACCAAGGCCACCGATGAGACGTAATGCACCACTGGAGTTGGTGCATACGGATGTGTGTCAAGTAGACACGAAGTCACATGCCGGATCGCAATACTTCGTGACATTCATAGATGACCACCGCCGGAAGCTGTGGGCCACACCGTTGAAGACGAAGGATCAGGTGTTATCTGTCTTCAAAGAGCTCCACGCGAGAGTGGAAAGAGAAACCGGCCGGAAGCTGAAGGCAGTTCGAGCAGATAACGGAGGAGAGTACCGGGGGCAGTTCGAGGAGTACTGCCGCTCAAAGGGAATCCGGCTCGAATTTACCGTGCCGAAGACGCCGGAACTAAACGGACTGGCCGAGAGGATGAACCGGACCATAATGGAGAGGGTCCGGAGTATGCTAGCGCATGCAAAACTACCCAAGAAGTTTTGGGCTGAGGCACTGTCGACGGCGACATACGTGATAAACAGATCACCCTCAATACCCTTGGACGGAGACACGCCACAGAGAGTATGGACCGGTAAGGAAGTGTCCTACCAGCATTTGAGGGTGTTCGGGTTTCTCTCGTACGTGCATGTAGCAAAGGACCGGAGAGGAAAGTTAGATCCAAAGACCCGGCCATGCATATTCCTCGGTTACGGTGACGATGAGTTCGGCTACCGAGTGTGGGACCCGGTCAACAAGAAGGTATTCCGGAGTCGAGATATTATCTTCATGGAGGACAAGACGCTTGCCGACTGGGAGTCGGAGAAGAAGATAATGAACTCCGAGTCGACCGGTAAGAATAGACTCTACGATGAGCAGACCCAACCGGCAAGACACCGGTTAGCACTCGAGGAACCAGCCGGTTACGGTGAGGATACCGAACCGGCAGAAGAAGAAGTAGAGGAAGCTGAGACCGGAACCGGCCAAGACCCCGAATCATATTCGGATGAAGAGCAAATGGAGGAGCCGGTTACCGAAGCCCGAAGACGGAGATATCCTCTCAGAGAGAGAAGGGCCCCCCGGAGATTTCCAGATGCAGAGCATGTTCTGCTGACCGATGAGGGGGAGCCGGAAAGCTTCGAAGAAGCGAAGGAAGACACCCACAGCCGAAAATGGTTAAGTGCCATGCAGGATGAGATGGATTCCCTGCATGAGAACCATACGTACGAATTGGTGGAGCTGTCGAAAGGAGAGCGGGCACTCCGAAACAAGCGGGTGTACAAGTTGAAACCGGGAGATGCCGGCAAACCCCCGAGATACAAAGCCAGGATCGTGGTGAAGAGGTTCCAGCAGAAGAAGGGCGTGGACTTCGACGAGATATTTGCCCCGGTAGTTAAGATGACCTCCATCCGGACGGTGCTGCGTATAGCAGCAAGCATGGACCTCGAGGTAGAGCAGCTGGACGTGAAGACGGCATTCCTTCACGGCGACCTCGAAGAGGAGATCTACATGCAGCAACCGGAAGGATTTGTGGAGAAAGGGAAGGAGCACCTGGTATGCCGGTTGAAGAAGAGCCTGTACGGACTGAAGCAGGCTCCCCGGCAATGGTACCGGAAGTTCGACTCCTTCATGACCGATCAAGGGTACCACAAGACGCAGGCCGATCACTGCGTGTTTGTGAAGAGGTTCGAAGGAGGGGACTTCCTGATACTCCTCCTATACGTGGATGACATGTTGATCGTCGGACGTGACCAAGTCAAAATACGGATGCTGAAGAAGGCTCTCAACCGGACCTTCTCAATGAAAGACTTGGGTCCGGCAAGACAGATGTTGGGGATGCACATCATTCGGGACCGGTCAGTGAAGCAGTTATGGCTGTCACAGGAGAAGTATGTGACAAAGGTGCTTCACCGGTTCAACATGTCAGATGCAAAACCGGTCGGATCGACACTTCCGGCAAACTGCAGGCTATCCGGCAAGCAAAGCCCGAGGACGAAAGCAAAGAAGGCGGATATGATGAAGATCCCATATGCCTCTGCCGTCGGGAGCTTGATGTACGCAATGGTTTGTACTCGACCGGATATAGGATACGCAGTCGGAGTGGTGAGCCGGTTCATGAGTAATCCCGGCAAGGAGCACTGGAACGCGGTCAAATGGATACTCCGGTATTTGAAGGGCACTTCAAATATGTGTCTCCGATTCGGCTCCGAAAAACCTCAACTGGACGGTTTCACCGATTTGGACATGTCGGCTGATGTGGATACCAGCCGGTCTACATCCGGGTATGTGATGACATATGTAGGGGGAGCTGTTTCGTGGCAGTCGAGGCTGCAGAAGACGGTTGCATTGTCAACCGCAGAGGCGGAGTACATGGTGGCTGTGGAAGCCGGCAAGGAAATTTTATGGATGAAGGACTTCATCGGAGAGCTCGGTATACGGCAAGAGGAATACCGACTCTACTGCGACAGTCAAAGTGCCATCCACCTTGCTAAGAATGCTACCTACCATTCCCGGACGAAGCATATCCAGCGGAGGTATCACTGGATCCGGGAAAGAGTAGATGACCAGGAGTTCGCACTGACGAAGATCCACACGGCCGAGAACAGGTCAGATATGCTGACCAAAGTGCTGATACCCGACAAGCTGGACGCATGCCGGAAGAGGATCGGACTGGTAAGACACCCCATGCCGGAGTGAAGGGGGAGTTTGTTGAGAGACAGGTCCCTCAAGATGGGAAGGGAGAAGAAGAAACCATATGAGGAGTACCCGGCTACGGAGAGCCGGATGGTACAGACCCAGTGAGAACCGGATGAAGAGACATATTCGTAAATATGTTTCTGAGAGCCCATCGAGGCTACATTTGTAAATAGCCGAAAAGTCATATTAGTATAAATATGACTTAGGGCAAACTTTTAGTAACAGTTGTTGTTGTTGTCATTTTTTCTTTGTTGGTGCAAGAAAAAGAGAGAGTGCATAACTGTACAGAGAGAGAGAGAGAAAGAGGTCGTTGCCTCTGTTGTAACCGCCGCCTGTGGCGAAGAGCGTGAGTCCGAGGTCGTTGCCTCCGAGAACTCACTATTTTGTACATTCATACATAGTGACAGTTTGCAACCTGTGGGCTGTCGTGGTTTTTCCCCTAGTTTGGGGGTTTTCCACGTAAACCTCCTGTGTAGTGTGTGTGTATCTTCTCTCCTTCTTTGTGTCGCGTTTTATTTCCCGTTTTTCTGTGTATCATTCTAAGCTCGGTTGTGGCCGACGGTTGGACATAAGGAATGTTGGGTTCCCTTCATGTTCTGGGATACTAATAATGTTAAATGATACTACACATGCTAAGTTATCTAGGACAATATTAACGGGTTCTGACTCTTCTATGATATTTCCGGAAGCAATGGGACGACCATCAATGACGACTACAGAGGCTGGCCACGGAAGTTTTCTAAGAGATATCTGATGAGCTTGGGCAAAATTCCTATCCATAAAGTAAGAATTAGCTTCGGAGTCTAGAAGTGATAAGACGTGTATTGGAGGGGTACTTTTAGTACTAACTGTTACTTGGGCTACGAACACATTGCTAACTTGCTTAGAGGGAATGGAACCACTAATGGGCTACACAGATCTAGGGCTATCCAACCAAACGGCTCCTATTTTGGCTGGACTTAGTAGTTTAACTCTTCTTCTAACTGACTAAGGACATCAAATTTGTTCGCTAGATCTAGGCTATTAGTACTATTAGTACTATCAGATATCCCTATTGTAGTAGGCTCGGGTTTAATACAATTAGAACTAGCAACTATTTGGTTTACCTGTCTTCTTGGCCTATGGGGACAATTGATTGCAATGTGTCCTGGTCCACCGCAGTAGAGACATAGTCGATTTGTTCGGCGTCGCTGCTTTTCTTCTTCGGATAATGGCCCTCGACGACGTGTAGTGTTAATCTCCATCGGAGTTGGAGTATTCACTGGAGGCGCATTATAGTATTCCCTGGGTAAAGGTTTTGCTACCATTGAGGCGTAGGTGGGCTCTGATCTTGCCCTCAGCATCTGTAGCTATCGTTCCAAACGTCGCTCAAAGAGGCGGTTATCACATCTTACTGCGCGACTAATTGCTTCTGTTAAGGATTTTGGCTCTTCAGGGAAAGTCAAGAGTAAATCCTTGACTTCGTTGCGTAAACCATAACGAAATTGCTCCATCAGCGCTTGATCATCCCAAGGGATGTCAGCGGCAAGTAGAAGGAAATCTGCAGCGTATGCAGAGGCTGGACGGTCTCCTTGGCGTAATCACCGGATTTTGTTGATTGCGGTCCTTATGCTGTCAGTATCCCCAAAGCATGCTTTAAACTCACCTATAAACTCTTCAAAGTTGTTGAGTAATGGAGACTCCTTTTCCAACAGTGGAGCGAACCATGCCAACGTTGAGCCACTTAACAGCGTCCCTACTAAACCCACTCGTGATGCATCGGTAGGATATCGGGAAGGATGCATTTGAATAACTAATCGTACCTGATTAGGGAACCCTCTAAACTACGATCGTGTTCCATCGAACTTCGTGGGAAGGCCAATCTTGGGTTCCTTATGAATCCCTTGTGTTCCGGGGCCTTGTTGTTGCATCGCTAGGATGGTTGCTTCAAGTTGTTGCACGCGTAATGCAAGTTCCCCATGTTGTTGTTGCGTTTGCTGCTTTTCTAAGGAGATTTGTTGAAGATCCCCCATCAACCGTTGATTTTCTTGTTCCAAAGCAATGAACTTCTCTTTCAAGCATTGAAACTCCGAGAAAACAGATTGATATTCCTGAGCGCTAACTGTGGCCATGGGATGAAAAGAAAAGAGAAATAAGAGATTAGTATGAAGGGAGAGAGACAGAGGAGGAAATTGGTTCAAACTGTCAGGAATAGTACTAAGCAGAGATAGGATTAGTACTAAACAGAGAGAGAATTAGTACTAGAGAAGGGAAGTACTATTAGAACTAAGGGTACGGGACTGCGTAAGACTCCCGAGAGAGGAAGAGAGTAGAGGAGAGAGAGGGAGAGAGAGATAGCGAGGACGAGAGATGATGATAACAGATTATATATTATAAGAAGAGTAAATACAAAAGGGCTATGAGGCTAAAGACTGGCGTTGAACCAATTTGGTTCAACATAATGCCTAGTGCCCTCTTTTATAGTGTTCTCAGGAGTAATCCTGAAGCTTCTAGAATGTTCTAGAGAAATCTGGAATATACATTAATTTCCTATAATAAAATGTAAATGAAAATAATATCCTACGTATTACAATAGATGATATAATGGTCAAGAGCTCGACCCATATAATCGAAGGTCATGGGTTCGAGTCTTGCCATATCATGACATTGGGTATAGAAATGAGAGATTAATTTTTCAAAGAAAGGAGCCAACAACCATGCAAGGAGTGGTCCGATATGAATACCAGAGATAATTTTTGACAAGAAAGATCAAGTAAACAAAGCTAGGAGTTTGATATCAATATGTGAGATAATTTGTTTCTCGAATCCGAGAGGGAAGAAGAAAAAAAGGGGAAAAGAAAAAACTAGGAGGGAAAAAATGGGACATATATCAAGTTCCTCGTTGATCCTCTTTCCCAATGTTACTTTGCATGCCCACTTTTAGTTGGATGCCCTCTATTTTTAGTTGCATGGCCTCTGCTTTTAGTTGTATGCTTCCATTTTTAGATGCATGCCTTTTACTTTTAGTTGCATGGCCTTGGCTTTTGGTTACATGCGATTGTCCGTATAATTCGGCCAAATGACACAATCATCCATAAAGTTTAGCCCGTGCGCAATCCATACGTCCGTCGCAACCAAACCGTAGATGTGTCCGTGCGCAAAAGTCCCGACCGCGCCATAGTGTACGCATCGTAGTGTACGCATCAACGAGTCCGCGCCGCGCGCTCGTCTGCACATACGGGTCCGTCCAAAACATCCACGCGTACGCCCGAAACTTGCACACGCACGTATATCCGAAGACGTCCATGTGCACGTACGTCCGAAGACGTCCACGCAACCATGCACACGGGCATACACCCATAGCGTCCAACCTGCACCGTGTACGCATCCGCGCACAAAATTCTCGACCGTGCCGTAGTGCACGCATCAACGCGTCCGCGCGCTCGTCCGCACATACGCGTCCATCCGAAACGTCCACGCGTACACCCGAAACTTGCACACACGCGTACGCCGTGTACGCATCCACGCGCGCACACGTCCAACCCGCACCGTGTACACATCCGCACGCAAAATTCTCGACCGCGTCGTAGTGTACGCATCAACGAGTCCGCGCCGCGCGCTCATCTGCACAAACGGGTCCGTCCAAAACATCCACGCGTACGCCCGAAACTTGCACACGCACGTATATCCGAAGACATCCATGTGCACGTACGTCCGAAGACGTCCACGCAACCATGCACACGGGCGTACACCCATAGCATGCACACCACATAATGTAGCCCAAGTCACCTTGAACATTCTATGCTCCACACATTGATAGAATAAATATGTTTTGGTTTCCCTTATATATTCTGGGTTCCAATGTTGTCCTATCTATGTGGGATATCTCACAGTTTTGTCTTTTCTTTTCTTTTCTTCAAACTTCACACTCACATAACTTGATATTTATTTATCCGTTTTATGCGTAGTAAAATACACTATAAAGCTCTTGAAAACATCTATCTGCTCATATCCATATATTAAGCTAATCGTAAATAATTATTTTACTAGTTTTCATATCGTGTGTGAAAAACCACACAACAACGCGTAGCGCAAGTGGTTGTCGATGAAGGTGACGTAGTAGCGTCATCCGCCGAGCGTCGGCATTTGAGCCGGTCCCCATACGTCCGAGTGGATTATGTCAAGGAGGCCTTTGCTTGCGGAGCTCTCCTTCGGGAATGGGAGTCGATATTGTTTTCCGAGTTGGCATGCTTCGCACACTCGGTTTTGATTCGGAGGCCGGAAGTCTGATTACGACTCCCTTTGATTGCATTCCGCGAAGCCGTTGGAGGTTTACGTGGCCGATTCTTTTGTGCCACAACTCGATGTTTGTCTCGGTCTTGAGACCTTTGGCGTACATGGCCGATTTTACCTCGTTTGAGTCGAGGATGAACAAACGACCGTCTCTCCGTCCCTTGGCTATGAGTCGGCCGTCTTTCTCGATGAAGCAGACTTGCATGCCTTGCTCCACGATTTGGCCAACCGAGACCAAATTCTTTGTTATTGTGGGGACATGCAAGACATTCTTAATGCAGGTTTGCTCGCCTTCTTTCCCAAATGGGACATCGCCGATGTGCCGAATGGGATGCGGAGTGTCGTCTCCGGTCTCTATGTAGCCGAGTCGATCCGGCGTTCGCAAGTCATGAAACCACTCTTGGTGCGACGTCATGTGGTGCGAGGCGTCGGAGTCTACGAACCACGCGTGTTCGGAGCTGGAGGTGCTTGCTGAGTTTGCGGGATCGGAAGCCATCATAGAGTTCTCTCTATGCCTCATCACGAAGAGTCTGCCGTAGTCCGCATATTCCGCGTTCACGGCGTAATTTGTGAGTTGTCGGCTTGTTGAAGCCGACTCGCTTTGTCTTTTTCGGCACTCCTCTTCGCGATGGCCGATTTTTCCACAATAGTTACACGTAGGTGGCATCGTTCGCCGACCTTGTTCGGCGTGGAAGCTCCCCTTTCTTGTGAAGGTTCCTTGATGGCTTCCGTTTCCTTGCCGAAATTGTGAATTCCCTTCGTGGGATAGGTCGAATTGACCTCTTCCGCTTCGACCTCGTCTATGGGCACCATTCGTATCGGTGAAGAGCATTTGTCCTTCCGATGTGTTGGTCTTTGATTGAACGTGGTTTTCTTCGACCAATAGCATTGATTGGAGGTTTAAGAACGAGGGAGGGTTATCTCTCGCCAAGATTGCCGTTCTCAACGGGTTGAATCGTTGTGCAAGGCCGCCCAAGCATACTTGCACCATCTCGTCTTCGTTGATGTTGACGTTGATGGAGCCAAGCGAGTCGCAAATGCTCTTGATCTTGGCGGTGTAGTCCGTCACGGGCATTTCTTTTTGTCGTATGTTGTTCAAATCTTGCCAGAATTGAAGCTTGCATGCGGATGTGTCCGCGGCGAAAATCTTCTTGAGATTTTCCCACGCCTCTTTGGGCGTCTTGGTGTCACGAATGTGGCTAAGCATGTGGTCGTTTACACATGTTGCCAAGCAATACATTACCCGACTCGCACCTTGCTCCCACGTTGGGTAGTTGGCGTGTGTGATTTCAGGTTTGTTTTCTTGTGCGCCGTTGATGTAGCTCCAATACCCTTGGCCGACAAGGTATTGATTCATCTTGTACTCCCAAGATGAATAGTTGCTTCGGTCTAGCTTTTCGCTAGGGAGTGAGCTTCCCATTTGTGTGTTCATGTTGATTGTTGTGTCTTCCGTTTTGTTTTTCTTCTCTTGGTCGCGTACACGTCCTTCGTAGCGGCACTATTGTAGCGGATAGCGAATAGCCGGGATTTGTCGTCGGCGTCTCGAACACACAATCACGAATAAGCGGTGGGATTAGTGGATTTCCTAAACCACGCACTTTGATACGATGTTAAGTAATTAGGTAATTACCTAGGGTTAATTAGAGACTAATTATATGGTTACGTTAAGTAGCGGAAGATTAGTATGATATGCACGTGAGAGTGTGTGAGTGTGTGAGAGGAAGAGAGAGAGAGGGAGGAAGTTACACTTATGAACACGAAGATAAATGGGGGGTGATTGACTCTATTGAAAAGTGTCATCAACATACAAAAATACCCACAATGAGGTATATATACAACCCATGTGCAAGGGTGCACATGTGTGGGTAGAACATAGGTACTTATGTGTAAGTCCTACAGTAAATGTACTAAGGAGTGGAGGATCTAGAATATCCCACTTAAGTACAAGGTCCTATTTAAAGGCTTAAGGTCAACACATTACTAATTACTTAACAGCATTCCTATAGATTCAAGAGAGAAATAAGAGCGTGTTGCATATGATGGAACTCTTAAAGTTGACGCTTGTGGGTTCCATGGTCTAGTTGTTATGACATTGTATATACATAATTAAGGCCAATAACTGGCCTTAATCCCATGGGTTCCATGGTTTAGCAGTTAGGACATTGGACTCTGAATCCATTCACCCGAGTTCAAGTCTCGATGGAACCTCAATTTCGGCTCTGCAATGTTGTATCCCCTAGGTCTTATTTGAACCCTGGTTGGCATTCCTATAGATTCAAGAGAGAAATAAGAGTGTGTTGACACTTGTAGGTTCCATGGTTTAGCGGTTTATTTGGAATCCAATAACTCACCTTAATCCCATGGGTTCCATGGTCTAGCGGTTAGGACATTGGACTTTGAATCCCATAACCCGAGTTCAAGTCTCGGTGGAACCTCAAACTCTTTGTGGGGTTGGATCCCATGGGTTCAATTTCAGCTTTGCAATGTTGGATCCCGTATGTTCTATTATTTGAACATTGGTTTACATTCCTAATATTCAAGCGAGAAATAAGAGTATGTTGCATATGATGGAACTCTTAAAGTTGAGGTTTGTGGGTCAAAGTAAAGGGAGAATCGAATCGGTCGAAAAATCAAACCAATTGTTCGATTCGATTGTGATCGTATCATCGAATTCGAATCGAAATGGTTGAAGCCGACTCGGGGTTATATCTGTAAATATATTTAATGAGCCCTTGTGAGCTATATTTGTAAATAGCCGTGAATGTTGTATTAGTATAAATACAACTAGGGCATTCATTATGTTATATGTAGTTGATCATAATTATTGTATAGTTACTATTGGTAGTTGCCACTGTAGCTGAGAGAGTGTGCATGTGTGTGAGTTAGAGTTGTAACTCTGCTGCCGTTTGTGAGACAAAGGTGAGCCCAAGGTCGTTGTCGTGCGTTGTACTCATCCTACTTTAGTCATTCTGTTCGGAGATGAAAAGTAAGAGAGAGGAGAGATGAAAAATAGAGAGGAGACAAGTTGTGGATTTGTAGACATAGGATTATATTATATATAATAGTGTTGAGAGTCAAACTCAACTTCCCATAGAGATAGGTTTCACACTAGCTCATGAGTCATGGACACCCCAGGCTAGTTTTGTAAATAGTTGAAAAGGCACTTGCCCTAGCCTAGTTGGTATTTAAACCAACCCTTTGTAACTTAGTAGTTGATGTATGTACAACGAAGTCATGGGCCGATGTATGTGGTGGGGATGTGCTATCAAACTCATCCAATATGCATGTGATACATCAAGAGAAGAATATAGAAAGCATAGATGTCCGAGAATTGAAAGAACGTGAATGACGATCAAAGAACATTGTCGTCCATGGGATTAAAGAAGAGAGTATGGAAACACCCGCATCCCTCGGAAAGGCCATTGGTGAATTTTTAGCATGCATTATGGGATGTCAGATGTGAATGTATATGGGGCACACCGAGTTAGGAAACATGGTGTTACTCACTCCAAAGAAAGGCCTATTGTATGCACAATGACAGATGATACAAAGCAGCGGATCATACTCGAAAATAGTTGGGTATACCTCAAAGGTACGCAATGCTTTGTGAGTGAAGATCGTACTATCTCACAACAAAATGCTCGTCATAAAGCATATGAAGAAAGATTGAAAAATAATGTCAAGGATGTGCCTAAAGATGAAAATGTAGGCAAATAGGGACACGTGATCTATGAGACTAACCCACGCCTTTTACAACTATGCTTTTGGAATTGCAATGGATACCCATGGAATGCAGGATTTGGCATAGAGGAATTCACCGATGACTCGGATATCACACTTCTTGTTGAAACATGGGAGCATGATACTCAAAGGATTCAAGGTTTAGGAAACTATAATGTACACTCTTTGATATGGAAGAAAAATCCAAGACAAAGAAGAGGATAAGGAGGGGTGGCATGTTTGATTAAGAAGGAAATAGAGAAATATGTGTCAATCATAAAAAATGATGAACATAAATGCTACATATGGCTCAAAATAGAAACACCTAATGATTTGCCCACTTTTGTAGTTGGATGTTACATTCCTCATCAAGATTCTAACTTTTATGCTTGTTTGGATAAAGATCAACCGTTTGCCAATCTAGAAGATGATATTGCTTATTTCAAATCCAAAGGGGAAGTTATTGTCTTTGGTGACATGAATGCTCGTACAAGAAGTTTCCAACTTGATTCACAAGAATCTTTCATGCCACATATCTCAAGGATGCAAGAGGATATGCAAATGTATAACCGCTCTTCTAGCGATGAAAAAGATCCGGACCAATTTGGGAAGTTACTCCTACAAATGTGCAATAGTACCGGATTGCTTATTGCAAATGGTATTTCCTTATGGCCCAACACTAATGGTTTTACATGTAGAAAACACAACGGAAATAGTGTGATTGACTATGTGCTACTTTCCGAAGGTATTTGGGATCGTATACGTAAATTCTCACTTGGTGAATGGACACCGGAATCCGATCATAGGCCTTTATGTATTGATCTCAAATGTATGCATAGGTTTGATTGTGAGAAGGCTATTGAAGATAATAATCAATCGCAGTTGAGCATGAACCTTAAGCGAGCACCCATGTATTCCAAGATGGTTGAGGATATGTTACAAATGACAGAGATACAACATGGTGTCACACTAGAATGCAAATGGGAAGCTTTCAAGAAAGTCATTCTCTCCTGTACAAACAATTGTTTTTCGTCCAACCGCACATCTTGGAAATGCACCAAGAAACTTAGGAAAAAATGGTTTGATAAAGAATGTCATGAAGCTCGAAAGTGTCTTATGGTTTTGGATGTAGTTAAGGATAAAGAGAATTACCAAAAGCATTTGCATGAGTATAAAAGGCTTATTCAAAGAAAGAGAAGACTATGGGAAGTTACTCAACAATTTATCCAAACGCAAGAGAAAGCACATGCATGTGCTAAATTTTGGGGAAATCTTAAGGGGAAACGTGTTGAGAGTTATGGTGACTTAACTCTTCACGACTTGTCTATGCATTGTAAGAATTTATACGAGTTATCTCTTGCCAGAAAGATGATGTGTTATGGTTCTCTTTCACATATGCCTCCCTTCTTTACAATTGAAGATATATGTATAGGACTTAAGAAATTGGCCTCTCGAAAGGCAAGCGATCTTCAATGTATAAAGGTTGAAATGCTCAAATGGACTGGAAAGGAAGCACATATATGGATGCATTGCAACATGGTATGCCTTACGATTGGACTACAACTTGCATCAAACCTTTATATAAAGGTGGAGATGTAAATAATGTAAACAACGATCGAACCATCATGGTTGGCTCATTAATGGCAAAACTATTTGGATGTATAATGGAATCAAAGATAAGTGTATGGGCTAAAAAAAATGGTAAGAGAGCTTATGGACAAGGTGGCTTTCGGAAACACCATAGCACCATTGATCACCTTATCACCCTTCGAGTATAAATGGAGGAAAGTCGCCTTAGAGGTAAAGGGTTATATTGTTGCTTTGTAGACTTCAAGAAAGCTTTTGATATGGTACCTCGTGAGCATCTTTGGAGGCGAATGGAAGAACTCGAGGTGCCAAGTGAATATATGCTTGCAATTTCCCGAATTTATGAGAAGGTTATATGTTGTGTGCGCATGAGAGATAAATTTTCAGATTTTTTCAAAAGCACTATTGGTGTTGAGCAAGGATGCCCACTCTCACCAACACTATTTGGTCTATGCATTGATGAATTGGAAGAAATGGTTACCAAGTTTGCAAAGGAAGAATGTGTTGAAGAAGTTACCATTGGGAATGTTGTGATTATGCTTTTGCTATATGCAGACGATGTAGTGCTTTTTGCAAATACTTGCTTTTATGCGTCTTTTGGATTCATTAGATTCCTCTGTAAATGAATCCTTTTTGCAACGCCAATGTATCATGACATGGGACAAATGTGGAGGCTCGCGCTTCACACATTATACTACACATGTTGCACCTAACTACAAAACCATATTCTTTGCGGAACGGGGAAATCGTACACATCGATACATGTTAGAGCCCATACCGTTATCTGCCATTTGAACCATTGCTTCCATGCGACTTAGCTCACATGCATTACGATGTGAAACAGGGCGTTGGGGCACAAGTGATGAGAGTGGTCGTCTATGCACACTTTGCCCTAAACAAGTTCGTGAGTCTGAGTATCACACTTTGATACAATGCTCTACCTTTGATCATATTCGACCATGCTTTCCACATCTTTTCGACCAAGCCCAATCTTTGCATGAATTCCTCTCACAACCGCAATGTGCACTCTTGATTGCAACATTCATTGGTAAAGTTCTTGAACATCGAGAGTCACTACTCACTTTCACACGTATCACGTGAAATGTAATATTTTTGGTCTCATAGGTCATATTTGACCTCCGAAGACGATAATATAATCTATCTATCTATCTATCTATCTATCTATCTATCTATCTATCTATCTATCTATCTCTGCGTGTCTTATGTGCACACACACACAGTCATCTTCCACTGCACTAAATCTCTCTCGATTCTTTACATGGTATCAGAGCGTGTGGTTATCTGATAAAACTCGCTCAGCTGTGTTGTGATCACAACACCGACAATCATCAGAACCGGTTCACGCAACAGAGGAGAAATCAAAATCATGAACACTCAAATGGGAAGCGCTCTTCCTATAGAGAAGCTAGATCGAACAAACTTCACATCTTGGGAGTACAAGATGCATCAATACCTTGTCGGACAAGGCTACTGGAGCTATATTCAAGGTGCCCACAAAACACAACTCAACCCAACACACGCTGAGTACCCAACTTGGGAGCAGGCCGTGAGCCGTGTGTTATATAGCCTTGCATCATGCGTTCATGATCACATGCTCAGCTACATTCGAGAGTCGAAAATGTTGAAAGAGGCGTGGGGCAATCTCAAGAAGATTTTCGCAACCAACACGGTTGCATGTAAGCTCCAACTTCGATAGAGCTAAATAGTATTCAATAGAGGGACATGTCAATCGGCACCTACACCTTGAAGATCAAGGAGCTGTGCGATGCCCTCAGGTCGATTAATGTCGTCATCGATGATGAAGAAATGGTGCAAATATGCCTTAGAGCCTTGGCACCTCGATTCAGCGCAATAAGGTTGGTCATTCTCGCGAGAGAGAATCCTCCCTCCTTCGATCTCCAGTCGATACTGTTGGTCGAAGAAAATCACGACAAAGGAACAACTCACATGATTTTCAAATGCTCTATTCGAACCTCGATGGAGGAAGAGGACAAGGTCAAGGAAATAGTGGCCAATTCAGACAAGACCTACACAACCAAGAGCAACCCTGTGAACAAAACTTCTACTACCGACAAGACGCGTCAAACACACAAGGCAGAGTGTTTGGAAGAAGGGGGACCCATCCTGCCAAACCAAGCAATCGTAACAGCCCGATCGAATGCAGGTACTATAGAAAACTTGGCCACTACGAAGAGAAGTGTCGAAAGAAGAAGCGAGACTCCACTTCGACCAGTCGCCAATTCACGAATTACGCATCAAATTCCAACTACGACGATCGTAGTGGAATGTTCATGATGAGGCACAAAGTGCACTCAATGGCGACACAAGGTGAAACAAGCACCACGCCCTCAGATAATGTATGGTTCATTCCGATCATGTGACATCTCATGAAGATTGGTTCCGAGAATTATGAAAGCCCGAACAGCTTGGATATTTCGAAACAAGCGATGACACGACTCATTCAATACGGCATATCGGGAACGTCCCATTCGGAAACGACGGCAAACAAACCTACCTCAAAAAATTCATGCATGTCCCAACCATCACGAAAAACCTAGTCTCGGTTGGCTAGATTGTCGAACAAGGCATGCAAATACGATTCAACATTAACGGATGCTTCATTGAAAAAGATGATCGAGTCGTAGCTCACGGTCGTCGAGAAGGCCAAATGTTTATCCTCCAATCGAGCAAGGTGAAGTCCGCTATGTTTGCTAATGGCATCAAAGTCGAAACTGACTTGAAACTGTGGCACAAGCGAATTGGCCACATCAACCTGTAGAAGCTCTAGAATATGCAATCAAAAGGAGTCGTAATCGGACTCCCGAACATTACCAAGAAGGAGATTGCGGGCGTATGCGAGGCGTGTCAGTTCGGAAAACAACTCCGACCTCCATTTCCAAAAGAGCAGAATGTGAGCAAAAGGATCCTGGATGTCGTACATTCAGATGTATGGGATCTAACATAGACAGCCACATTCAGCGGATGCCGATATTATGTCACGTTCATCGACGACTTCTCCAGGCACACCTGGATCTACCCAATGAAACACAAGAGTGAAGTGTTCGACCACTTCCAAAGGTTCAAAAACGAAGTTGAAAAGGCTACGGGACGGCACGTACGATGTCTTCGATCAAATGGAGGCAAAGAATACTTCTCGAACGAATTTACGGCATATATCCGAAAGGAAGAAATTCGACAAGAATTCTCATGCCAGCACACACCTCAGCAAAACGGCGTACCATTATGACTTTATGATGAAGGTAACGACAGTACGGGAGCCGGAAACGTTTTCCAAAGCCGCGAAGGTCCCCATATGGGTCAACGCGATGAATAAAGAAATGCAAGCCTTATGCAAAAACGAGACATGGGATCTCATTCCTCAGTCTCCGCACAAGAAAGCGATTGGATGCAAATGGATTTACAAAGTGAAACACAATGCCGACGGCTCCGTAAATCGCTTCAAAGCACGACTCGTAGTGAAGGGATGCGCACAAAAACATGGAGTTGACTACGAAGAGACCTTCGCCCAGGTGGCAAAGATGACAGCATTGCAAACCATGATTGCACTCGCAGCAACGAAAGGGTGGCACTTCCACCAGATGGATGTCAAGAACGCCTTTCTTCAAGGCGAATTGGAAGAGGAGGTATAGATGGTACAACCACCCGGCTTTGAATCGTGTAATCATCCAAAAGTCGTGTGCCGACTTAAGAAGCCAATCTATGGTCTTAAGCAAGCACCGCATGGTTGGCATTCAAAGATCACGCAGTATCTTCACCAAATCGGATTTCGAATGTCGAAATCGGACAACTCCCTGTACATCCGAAACGAGTCGAACAACCAGATTGTCATCATCCTATACGTGGACTATTTGGTCGTCGGAGTACTAAATTTAGGCAAAGTCAATACAATGAAATCACTCCTATCCAGCAAATTTGAAATGAAAGATATGCAAGAGCTCCATTACTTCCTTGGCATCAAAGTAATTCGTACACCAGTCACGATCTTGATCTCAATGGCACTACCTTCTCAACTTACTCTACAAGTTCAGAATGACCGAGTACACACCTGTGTCTGTTGCTCTTGACAGTAATCTCAAGCTTGATGTCGATTCCGGCACAGCCAAGTGTGAGCCAACTCAGTATCGCCAACTAATCGGCAACCTCATCTACCTAACCATCACACGACCTAACCTCAGGTATTTTGTCGGCCTACTTAGCCAATTCATGCAGAACCCACAAAATCTCCATCTCAATTGCGCTAAGAGGATACTTCGGTATGTCAGTGGTACGATGGATTACGGCATTATGTACAAGTTGAAAATGCTTATTCGACTCGAAAGGTACACAGACACAGACTTGGCCAGATATAAGGACGATAGATGATCGACATCCGGATTCATCTTCTCCCTCGGCAACGGAGCGATCTTGTGGAGCAGCAAGAACTAATTGATAGTCGCACTATCGAGCACGGAGGCTGAATACAGGGGTGTGGCAGTCACTGCATGCGAAGCCGTATGGCTGAAGCGCGTACTAAAGGATCTAGGCGTACCCATCAAAGATCTGATTTACTTATACTACGACAACATGAGCAGTATCTACCTAGCTCGCAACCCCATATTTCACGCGCAGACTAAACACATCGAAGTGTACGACCACTTCATTCGCGAGTGCGTTCAGGCCGGCAAAATCGATCTACAACACATCAGTATGCACCTCAAGTTATTGATATCTTTACGAAGTCCTTAGGTGTCGACAAGCTCGAGCAATTCGCATCCGACCTTGGTCTCACAATATCCACATTGCCGAGCTTGAGGGGGAGTACAACAGGCGACACGGAAATAGTAGATAAGCAACCAACACAGAAGTAGTCGATCAGTTGATCGAAGACAACCAGATCATTCGAAGTACGATGGCAGCAGTCGAACCGAACAAGGAGCATAAAGCCAAAAAGCCGAACAAGAGTTCGGATGAGTAGGATTATGAAAGCCGGAAGTCGGTTCATTTGAATCGAAGTACTCCAAAGACCGAACCAAAACAACTTTTCGACAGATGGAAGTTGTGTTCGAAGGGGCGTGTTGAGAGTTGAACTCAACTTCCCATAGAGATAGGTTTCACACTAGCTCATGGACACACCATCCTAGTTTTGTAAATAGTTGAAAGGGCACTTGCCCTAGCCTAGTTGGTATTTAAACCAACCCTTTGTAACTTAGTAGTTCTCTCTCTCTCTCTCTCTCTCTCTCTCTCTCTCTCTCTTTGCGTGTCTTACATGCACACACACACACACACACACAATCATCTCCGTTGCACTAAATCTCTCTCGATTCTTTACAAATAGAGAGTTAATGGCTAGTGGATAGACATATTGACTCTTAGCTCACTGTGCACGGTTCAAATCCGCCTTGACAATGTAGCGTGATTTAAGGAATTTTATTCCTTTTGCATTTAAGACAATGTGGCGAACCCCCTTCCTTTTTTCTTCCTATAAAAGGAGGTCGAGGGGGGCTCATAGGGGGGCCATGTTTTTCTTTTGGGTTTTAGAGGTAGACCTTTAGGGTTTGGAGATTTATCTTCTTCTCTTTGATTTCTAGGGTTTTGGGAAGTGCATCATTAGGGTTTTCTTGTTTTTCTTTTCTTCTACTTTCTGTTGGGTTTAGAGCTAATGAGTTCTTTCTCATCTTCTTCAAGCTAGAGTTCAGGTTTCGATACTTCTTCCTCTTCTTGGTCATTTGGAGGTTCTTATGGGTTCTTGATCTCTCTCACACACACTCTCATCTTTGAGGTGTGTCTGTGGCCTTATGTTGGTGTTGGCGCTCGAGGTGCTCGGGTCGTTTGTGGAGCTTGTGAGCCCAAGGCTCGTTGGTCTGGCGTTGCAAGCCCCCGTTCATCGTTGTGAGCCTGTGTGCTTGCCGTTCGGGTGGTTCTCGGTCGACGGTGTCAATGCCAGTGTTCGTCCTTGCGAGTCTGTGAGCTCACCGTTCTCATGGTCTAAGGTTTATGGTGTTGGTGCAGTTGGCTCTCCTAGTACATGGTTCTCGGTTCGTGTGGTGTGTGGTGGTGTGCTCGTGCTCCCGTTGTATTTGAGGTTACGCTTGGTGTGCTCGTGTTTAGTGGTCATCGTCGTCACAAATTCCCATCTCCATCCCTCTCTATTGTACCACTCTTGTTTATCTAGCATAGTTGAGACCAGCCTAAGCGCCATCGTTGTAAATCTATTAAGGCTTTGAGCCTTATATAAAGAAATTGTTTTGGTATATACTATGGTGTCTAGATCTCGACTCCTTTTGTTCTCTTCGTGTCGATGTCAAGTCATCCATTTTTGTGTTCGGATGCATTCTCATCAAAGTCCTAGAGTCTCTAGGCCCTCGGTGTTTTGTGTTTGTATGGGAACTATCGGTCATGAACCCACGTGGTAAAAGGGCTGAAACCGGACTCGACGGCGTAAGCTCCTCCTTTTCTCCTTCTCCCTAGTCCGAGACCCTCGTGGTACTGCCCAGACGACACGCACGTGAATCTTCGTGACAACGTGATAACCGGTTGTGGCCAGATCGATTCTCTACATAAGCATGGTTGGCATTCCAATAGGTCCTTTTTCAACCTTACTTCGCATTCCTATAGATTCACAAGAGATTCAATGGAATAGTCCAAAATGAGGTTGGTGGGTTCCATGGTCTAGTGTTAACCCAAGTGGTTGTTAAATTATTTTCACATGTTGAATTCGATCTAAACCCTCAAACTTTTTGCAAGGTCGGATCCCATGGGTTGATTTCAAGTGTTGCAATGTTGGATCCCATTGGTCCTATTTCAACCTTAAATGGCATTCTTATAGATTCACAAGAGATTCAGGGAAAACTAATTTGAGGTTGGGTGGGTTCCATGGTCTAACTGTTAGGACATTTCGAGTTCAAGTCTCGGTGAAACATCAAATTGTTTGCAAGGTCGGGTCCCATGGGTCCAATTTTAGTGTTGCAATGTTGGATCCTGTAGGTCCTATTTGAACTTTGGTTGGCATTTGTATAGGTTCAAGTGAGAAATATAGTTGTTAAATTAATTTCAAGTGTTGCATTTGTTGGAACGCTACAAATGAACCTTGTTGATTCCATGGTGTAGTGGTTAGGACATTGGACTATGAATCCAATCACTAGAGTTTAATTCTCGATCAAACCTTAATTTTTTGGCATGTTTAGATCATAGATTCATATGGTCGGTAGTTTGAAAATATTTGCATTATTGAAAATGTTGGTAGTTCTATAATCTAGTTGTTAGGACATTGGATTATGAATACAGTAACTTGAGTTCAAGTCTCGGTGGAGCCTAAAATTATTTGCATTGTTGGTCACATTTATAGATTCAATAGAGAAAGGTTTTGTCAAAGTTTGAAAATTAATTTCAATTGAACAATTTTCATCAATTCACCACGGTATAGTGGTTAGGACATTGGACTTAAAGTCCAATAACTACTCGAGTTCAAGGTTCGGTGGAACTTGAAACCATGTGCACCATTAGACAAATAACTATTCAAACCTCACTTGGCGTTAATATAGACCAAGAGCAAAGATGGTCAAGTTTGAAAATTGAACGTAATTCTCTAATGTTCATCTCATGATTTGAGACCTAATTGGTCCTATGTCAAGTGGTCAAGACTAGGCGTTAATATAGACGAAGAGCAAAGATGGTCAAGTTTGAAAATTGAACATAATTCTCTAATGTTCATCTCATGATTTGAGACTTAATTGGTCCTATGTCAAGTGGTCAAGACTTTGGAAATTGGAGTTAGAGTATAGTAACCGAGTTCAGGTCTCGATGGAACCTAGAATTATTTGCATTACTGATATTCATATTTGAACCTTCACTTGGTTATTCAAGAGAGAAAGGTGGTTGTGTTCTAGTTTGAAAGAATTGCAAAAATTAATTTGTTATTGTTGGCTTTCATGGACCATTGTCTCGATGGTCTAGTGGTTAAGAAATTATAGAAATCAAAGATATTCAAGTAAACAATAATACAAGAGATTCACTTGTAAAAACAAAATTTGACCTTGTTAATACCAATCAACCCATGGTTGATCTTCAATTTCTATGAGCGAAGGACCTTGCATTAATGATATACTTTGCAGTTACTCCAAATAAAACCATAATTGAGCAAGATGCATAAGAATGGTCATGTCTTAATAATGTTCAAAAGTTTTCGAGATAAAATCTCAACTAAATCTCCCACCTCTTTGACCCCCAAATGAAAAAACAATTAAACTAAGAGTGCAATCTCTCCTTTCCATGCCAAACATAATAATTAAGAAGACAATGGTAACTCCTACAAGGAGCTACAATGCTCTCTAGAAGATGATGTTGCCCATACAAATAAAGAAAGTGTTCGTGTAATGAGATAACGAAATCTAAGTAGAATATTTCCACTAAATAATTGGCATGACAATGATTTAACTAGTAACAATATGTTACTACAATAAATATCCACCGTTATGAGGGCAAACAAGCGTTGCAATTACGAAAATCTATAGTCCATCATTTGTATGGATAAGTCCAAATATTACAACTCCCCAAAGCACTTATGTTGCAAGACGGTTTCATGCAACCCATGTGATCCTCATCTTAATCCTCTCTTTTCACAAAAACTACTTACATTCTATATTAAATTAAACATTAAATCCTTAAGAAACATCTAGAAATACCATTTCGACACTTTGATGACACCAATGCTTCTCTATTGGGTAGAACTTAAAAGTATGGGCAATAACACCCCTTAGTTCCCTTGGAAAGAGTTTGAGTCAAGAAACAAACGTCACGCCCTCCTTGAGGTGATTTCATTTCTCATTTCGATCATGGCCACAAAAAAATGTTTGTTAAAACATGCTTAAGGTTCAAAATAGTTGCTCGTACAAACTTCTTACAATTTCATTGGGGCAAGAAAAAATATCCAAACGATGAAAGCAATCTCTCTCTCTCTCTCTCTCTCTCTCTCTCTCTCAATGACTCCTTCCTACATGGATGAGGGTTTTCTCGATACTAATGTATCACAACCTAGGAAAGATGTGGGCATTCAATCTCTACATTATATTATAGGTGTTGCACCAAACTACAAACCCATCTTTTTCTCTAAATGGGCAAACCACACTCGTCAATACATGCTAGAACCCATCCCTTTGTCCACCATCCACACCATTGCTTCCATATTACTGCTAACATCTTCTTCAATGTGAAAGAAAGAGTTACAAGGCCGTAAAGAAGAAAAAAATAATTGACTGCACATATTTTGCGCGTGAACAAGTTCGAAAAAAATCATAGTCTCCGACAAGTAAACAATGTGGTTGCATGCTAATTTGACTACATTGGGTTTGCTCGCCTCGCGCGGTCAAGGGGTGGTGCACTCCATGCACCACTCTCACAATCACAATGTGCACTATAGATTGCAACCAAGTACAATTCTTGATCATCACACAAACTTGGCTTCTACCTCACACGACATGGATTATATGTATCTATATCATAGATGAATGGTTTCCAAGCTTCTCTTCCAATGTGTGTTATTTATAAGATAATGTCAATTGATAACATGATAGTGTCAATTGATAGCATGATAATGTAAATTGATCCATAATGGAAAATAGCATGGGAGACATGAATGAATAGGAGAATTATATTGAAGAAGGGGATCTACTTCTTCAAGAGAAGAGGACCAACGTTGTCACCAGTCTCCTTGTTGTGCTTCACATGAGAGCCATCACACAGGGGAAAGGTCCCAGATCTCCAACACCTGCATCAATCACAATCCATCCATCATGGTCTCTGACAGAACAATTAGGGTTTCGGTTCATTCATACAAGGGATGCATTTGCTAGAATTTGTTTTTCCTTTTATAATTTAAATAAAGAGCCAAGGGAATTGTCTTCTTCTGTGCTTGAAAGGGTTAGGGTTTCGAATTTTTTGCTAAATAAAAGGAGAAATGTTTTTCATCTTAGGTTGAAGTGTTAGGGTTCAGGTTTCAACCAAAAAAAAAAAAAAGACTTTTGTGATAGCTTTAAATTAGGGTTATGGTTTTCGGCAAAGACAAAAAGGGAATTCTCTTTACTTTGCCTAAAAATAGGGTTGGAGTTGGGCTTAGGCATTTCTTTACCTGCAGTATGCTTGCAGAGGCTTTTCAAGCTCAGAGACGAGGACGGTATCGACCACTTTAGCTTCATCTTTCTTAATGGAAGGATTGATGGCGGCAGATTCTGCTCGGACAGATCTCAGGAAGATGGGTCCACTACGCTTCTGCAGACGTGAAAAAGAAGAAGAAGATGGAACAGAGAGGATGTTAGTAGAGAAGGAAGCCATGGCCATTCTGTGATGACAGGAATGGAAGGATAGCAGAGAACAGAAGCCTGTGGATGACACACTCTCTCTGACTTTCTTTGTCTTTATCTGTTATCTACATACATACACTGTTACACACATAGCATACATGCATATGTATATGTACATACATTTTTGCATACACACACACATAACATACATACATACATACACACATAGCATACATCATCATACATTTTGCATACATACATACATATATCATATATGTATTTGCATACATACATACATACACACATAGCATACATCATCATACATATAGCTTGCTCTGTGAGCAAAACGGATGGACAATCGGTTCGCAATTCTGTGTTATTAGCTATCTATCGGCCCAAATGTAAGAACATTTTCCTCGTAGTATTGTTGAGGCGTTAAAGAGTGGATGATTTTCCATTCTCGAGAGCTCTCTGCCAATGGGAACGTCATGAAATCGAGAGAGCAAAACACTCCTGAACTCGGACAGGAATGTGTCTATGGACCAGACCTCATATCGACAACAAGTCTGAGTTCACATTGCCGCAAGAAGAATGGGGCAATACCATCACATGGTGATAAAAACGGTTTTTATTCATGGACCTAGAAAAGAGGGGAGTTTTTCAACAAGAAAATGGGATATCATTATTATTATGATAATAGTGAGCGATTATTTTGAGAGATGGGAATGGTTTAAAAAGGGAGTGAGCTCATGCAAGAGTTGCTAAGATGAGTTGCTAAGAACATACATGGCCATGATGTTTTATATCTTTAGAGAACTTTTGTTGCCTACACCAAAAAAGTTTTGATTGATGCATCGATCATTACACACAAAGAAACTAAAGGGAGTGAGCTCATGCAAGAGTTGCTAAGATGAGTTGCTAAGAACATACATGGCCATGATGTTTTATATCTTTAGAGAACTTTTGTTGCCTACACCAAAAAAGTTTTGATTGATGCATCGATCATTACACACAAAGAAACTAAAGGGAGTGAGCTCATGCAAGAGTTGTTAAGATGAGTTGCTAAGAACATACATGGCCATGATGTTTTATATCTTTAGAGAACTTTTGTTGCCTACACCAAAAAAGTTTTGATTGATGCATCGATCATTACACACAAAGAAACTAAATGGTATAGAGTTTTCAAAGTGAATCCCATTTTCTCTTCTCCGAATTACAAGAGTGATATGACTTGTTGTCTATTGCACTTGCCAACCCATTTCATGAAATTTCCCTACCTAGCAAGTTATCAAATATAACTCTAATGTACAAGTATGCAACACCCCTTTTTAAAGATGGGGCAAACCACACTTCTAAACGTGATGATCTAGATCAACACTTCACTTTTTAGTAACATAATGTGCTCATCAGTTTGGTGGTCTTCATCAATGCTTTATAATACATATATATACATTTTGTATACTATTTCAAAGTGCTTCACTAAGATGTATACACAGTAGAATATTGATCTTAAGGCCAAAATGATTGCACACTATCCAATATTGATCGCTATGTTGAGCAATATAAAACTGTGTACTATGACAAAGCCAATTGTTAACTCTTAGGGCTGGACAATGGCCTAACACAGGGTGTCTACGGAAGACACTTCACCAAAGGGGTGTTACGGCTATAGGATTAGACTCGACGCTTAATCCGACTTAATTAGGTTACTTAGCATGATCGTCCTTAATATTCACACGCGTAAGATATAACAATGAATGCAGAACGGCAATTAACATAGAGAGATAACAACACTAAGCTTTATTAATTAACCGCTGCTCATTACATTGTATCCGGGCCTTTAAATAGGTTTCCGGTCTGTAGTACAAAACGGTGCCATCCGCACCTGTTCGGGATCGGTCCGGATCCGGAACGGCATACCGATTCCGGTCCGTTCGTCCACACTCATAGCTTACTTACAACCATTCCTAATAATTAAATAACTCCCCATTTCACACTCTGGACTCCTTTGCCGGCCGGTAACACATGGCACGCCCGTGGGACAATACCTTGCACGTCGAATCCACATCCGACCCTTGCTATTCTCCAAAATGCTTTGTTCGAGAGTCTCCAATGGCTCATCTGGAATTGGTTGTTGTTGTTGTTGTGGTTGTTGTTGCTGCTCCGTTGATGGTTGTTGCGACTGGTCCTTTTCCAGATGAGCCATTGGAGACTCTCGAACAAAGCATTCTGGATATTTTGGACGAAGAATAGCAAGGGTCGGATGTGGATTCGACGTACAAGGTACTGTCCCACGGGCGTGCCATGTGTTACCAGCCGGCAAAGGAGTCCAGAGTGTGAAACGGGGAGTTATTTAATTATTAGGAATGGTTGTAAGTAAGCTATGAGTGTGGACGGACGGACCGGAATCGGTATGCCGTTCCGGATCCGGACTGGTCCCGAACAAGTGCGGATGGCACCGTTTTGTACTACAGACCGGAAACCTATTTAAAGGCCCGGATACAATGTAATGAGCAGCGGTTAATTAATAAAGCTTAGTGTTGTTATCTCTTTGTGTTAATTGTCGTTCTGCATTCATTGTTATATCTTACACGTGTGAATATTAAGGACGATCATGCTAAGTAACCTAATTAAGTCGGATTAAGCGTTGAGTCTAATCCTATTGCCATAACACCCCTTTGGTGAAGTGTCTTCCGTAGACACCCTGTGTTAGGCCATTGTCCGGTCCTAAGAGTTAACACAGTTTTTTGGTGCCGTCAAAAAAATGTTCTATGTATGTGTGTTCCTTTTGTTGATTTTGTGAGTTGTGTGTCGATCGCGTCCATTTCTTTTAGGTTGATGAGTTTTCAAATTTTCGTAGGTGCCCTTTGATTTTAAATTTTTTATTATACACCCTCGAGTTTTGAAAATTTCATTCAGTAGGTCCCCACGTTTCTGAAATTTTAGGCTGCTACCCTCAACATTTTAAAATTTCTTCGCATGCCCCTCTCTTCTCTTTTTCCCTCTCATTTTTTTTCATGTTTGTTTTCTTACGTTTTCTCCCGCGTGTTGTCTGCATCTTCTTCCTCCTTCTTGGTGTTAATCGTTGCTTCTTCTCCTCTTCCTGTCTTTCGTTTCCTCCTCTCTCTTTCTTCTTCTATCTTTGTTTCTTCCACTTCTTCCTTGTTCTGTTTGGCGTTTTGGGGTAGGGAGGAAACGCAACCTTCACTCTCCCTTTGCTTGCATGTCATCTCCCTCTACTGCTGTCGTCGTCGTTTCCGTTGGCCGGTTCTGGTTGTTCGTCTCTGTCCGGTCCTTCTGCCTGTTGCCGCTTCATCCGGCCGCTCCGGTGCTGATGTCTGGCTAGTCCGTTCTTCCCGGCTGTTTTTGGTCGTTTGTCCGGCCGTCTTCGCTCTGGTCGACGATCCGTCGCCGTCCATCATTCCGGTCGTTTCCGGCCCCGTTGTCCTACCACTTTGGCCGTCATTTGTTTCCATTGCCTGTCCATTTCAATCATTTTTATCCCCAGCTTCGTTGTCGTCTCCATCTTTATCTCTTTGCCTTGTCCGGTAGTCATCATCATCGTTCGTCTTTCGTTGTTGTCCATCACTGTCGGCTGTCACCATTGCCATCTCTATTTGGCCCGCCCGGGCACCGCCACTTCATCTGGCCGCCTATGCGTTGTCAGGCATCTGTGCCATCGCTTCGACGTCGTTTCTCGTCCCGTTCATTCAGGTCGGTTGTTCGGCAGCCGCTTCCCGTTGTCTGTTCAAAGGCGTGAACATGAGCTTCCGCGTCCGGATCATCTCTATACTTGGAGTACTGGAACGGCATGTCGTCGTCCGGTATCGGTGCGTGGGCTGGCGGTGTTGGTGGTCGTTCCTGGTTCTTCTGTGGCGTCAATGGTCTTTCCTTATTTGTTTCCGGCGTCGGTGGTCTTTCCTCTTCTTTTGGTGACAGAGGCCTCTCCTCCTCGACTTCCGGTGTCGGAGGTCACTCTTCCTCTGCTGGTTCCAGAGGTTCCAACCTTAGCAATTCCGGTTCCGGTGTTGGTAAGGTGTCCGATCCTTCGTCCTCCAGTCCATCCGAGGTTTCGTTGCTACTACGGTAGTTCGTGTGCACGCTGTATTCCCCTTCGGAATCCGATTCATACGCTGAAAAGGCTTCTGCTTCGCCTTCTCCACTTACCAACTCCTGGAGAAGGGATTCGGTTTCCCGGAGGCTGCTTAGGCTGCTGCCATCGTCCAGGTGCGATGTTTGATGTAACCAGAGGGACTCCTCTGCTACTCTCCGGATTACATTGGAAAACGAGCGATCCGCTCTAATTTCCTGCGCCGCTTGCTGGAAAGCCTCACGTCTCCTTTGCCTTTCGGCAAGGCGTCGAGTTCGATCTGTAACCAAGTCGTGCGTTGATCTAGTCATCCATTCGTGTCGTCGTTCGCTGCAAAAACAGGAATCGTGGTCACCAAAAACTGTGTTAACTCTTAGGGCCGGACAATAGCCTAACACAGGGTGTCTACAGAAGACACTTCACCAAAGGGGTGTTACGGCTATAGGATTAGACTCGACGCTTAATCCGACTTAATTAGGTTACTTAGCATGATCGTCCTTAATATTCACATGCGTAAGATATAACAATGAATGCAGAACGGCAATTAACATAGAGAGATAACAACACTAAGCTTTATTAATTAACCGTTGCTCATTACATTGTATCCGGGCCTTTAAATAGGTTTCCGGTCTGTAGTACAAAACGGTGCCATCCGCACCTGTTCGGGATCGGTCCGGATCCGGAACGGCATACCGATTCCGGTCCGTCCGTCCACACTCATAGCTTACTTACAACCATTCCTAATAATTAAATAACTCCCCGTTTCACACTCTGGACTCCTTTGCCGGCCGGTAACACCAATCTATGAATACAATTATGCATAAACATATAGTTATATTTCAAGAAGAATCTTGGAGTTTTGGATTAATGAAAAGTTGGTAAACCATGATAACTATCCAAACAATGATTTAAATCTTAAAAAATGTTTATACCAAGGAATCGTTGTAACATTAAAGACAAAATAACTAACCAAATATATCCATGCAATGTGAACGATGTTTATATCAAGGAATTGTTGAAAACGTGATAGCCAAATCCATGCAAACAATGTTTATATCAAGGAATTGCTACAACAATATAGCCAAATTAACTAACCAAGTAGATCCATGCAATTAATGTTTATACCAAGCCAAAATAACTAACCAAAGTACATCTATATAACAAACAAAAACAACTAAAAGTATCAATTATAAGTTTCTTATGATTGAAGGATACCAGTTTATGAAATGAAGTTTGACATTATCTATTCAATATGAGAACAGCATATATAGGCTAGCAAAATCCATTAAAATGTTGATAAACAACTCAAAGCAATTATAAGTTTTTCATTAGAGACACAACACAATCGGTTAAAGGACTTCCACACGATCTATATAATGTTTGAAAAAGTATAGCGATAGCATTAGAATTATATCTCATATTCTTGATATCCTCAAGGGGGCATTAGTAGTTGTAGCCTCTGCCATAACAGGTTGAAATAAAGACAAATGATGGTTACTTTCTTCAAAGTTTCTTCGGCATTCATAGGCCGCCATTAGACCAGTCTCAAAAGCTCCATGAACTGTTGACGGGAAATTTGAGCTTGTTGCTTCACCCGCAAAGAAGAGATTCTCAACGCGGCTACGAATCCTTGAGTATAGGTTGAGTGGTTTCCCAACAGCAGCATAGCAATAAGAACCAAGAGAATCTATTTCACTCCCCCAATGGGATACCAGATACCTTACCTACAAACAAACTTAGTGTATTAGGACGAGTCTTTGTGAAGATCTATTTACTGTCAAAATTGTTTCTTAACAAATGTCTCAAAGATTTTAAGACTTCTATTTTAAATCATCTTCAGCTTTGGAACTTTTAGTTTCAAAATTAAAAGGTAATTTAAAAACAAAAGCAATGTTTTGAAGATCAGATATAAAAAGAGAAAATTGTTTCTAAGGTTTTTCCTGATTAAAAACCGCAAGTGTCTACCCAGATTACCTGCTATTATGTACTGAAAGAGAAAGAGGATAAAAAATGGTATGAAAACTTACAGGTTCAGCTGAATGAGGCAAAATCTTCTTGAGTTGCGAAATTGCGAAACTAGCAGCTGCCTCATCCGACAATTTCTCGATGTCATCTGCAAGGCTTCCTGCTGGCATATACACGAGAACAGGATGACCTGTGGCCTTGTGCAAGTTAAGAAAATAACTGCATCCATAGGAAGTTGGAGCAACTACTCCCAAAAACTCCACATTCGGCCAGCACACACTATCAAAAAACAATGCAATCTTATTCTCATTTCCAGCTCCAAGGTTGGAAATCGCAGCCTCTTTCCACTCTGGTAACTTCGGGTCGAACTTTATGAGGTTTGCCTTCAGAACACCTAAAGGCACTGTGATTATTATCGCATCAGCATGAAATACCTTCCCTTCATCTGTATGTATTTCAACAGCTTGAAAACCATGTTTGATTCGTGTCACTCTGTATTGACATCAACATATGTAATATTTGTTGTCTCATAAGCCATAAGTTTTTTTAGAGACACGTTAATTCTATTGGCTTTATAAACATCATTCAAGCAAAGGGCAATGTAGCACAAGGATGAATGAACATGAGAGTCATGGCCTTTTCTATTGGCAGCTTGCCATGCAGAAGAACTCACTTTTGGAAAGGTCTTTCTTGTATAGCTAATGATCCTAATCATTGAATGCTTAGAATGACATGTACCTTTCATTTAGACGGATGTCTAGTCCTTCCGCAAGCGCAGATAGCACTGGTGAATAACTATCAACCATGAGTCCATGTCCACCTTCCAAAAGCTCCTCCTATTGGTTCAAAAAGTTCATGCACAAATCTGTTACTTTTATTAAATATAGCAAGGTCTTAACATGTGTCATGCAGCACAAAGATAGTATTGATTCATCTCCTCACATGAGAAGCCCCTTTCCAACAGAGCCTACACTCATTCACATACAGCACAGAGACAAGCAAAATTCTTTTAGGCTCACTGATAAAACCAGGTCATTTTGACATGTTTCATGTGATACAAACGTATGATACTTTGGATTCACCTTCACACATGAGAAGTTCCTTTCTTTTTGTAAGAACTAAGAACACGAGCTTTAGCAGAAGTTCTATAATCGTTCACATAGCACACAGCTCTTTTAGGTTCACTGGTAAAGAAATATCAGTTAACATCGTCCACCTCACATGAGGAGTCCCTGTCTTTTTGTAAGAAGACAAGCTCTCGTTCAATGTTTATATTCATTCACATACCATACAAAGGGAAAATCATCAGTGTGTGTTTCTTCACAGTGATTCTTTCATGAACTTACCTCATCGCAACATCGGAGAGAGATCTTATCAGCATCTGCAGCAAACCAACCTTCCATTCTACAAATATACCACTGCAAGACCTTATATGCAAGCCCATGCAATCTGGCGATAATAACAGATAGAATGGATTAGTCAAGGATATATTTCAGATCCCCCATAAAACCCTGCAAATCTCTCACAAAATTTTGCAGACCTTAGCTCAGGCTTATTATCTACCACAATTGAGAAGGCCTCTGATATTGAGATGTCCTCCTGATAATCATACCGAATACTCTTGGCCTATGAAAAAGAAATAAATACAGTTCCACAAAAGCATCAGTTTCTGGCTTCCAAAAAACGTAAGTTCATCAAACATCTTCTGAGGAAGTTTTGACCTCTTCCAAAAGGGCCTCAAACTTATGCCCAACCTCAATGACCACTTCAGCTGGGATTTTTTGCCCATCAGTATCGAAAAGAGCATAGCTACATCACAAACACAACCGCTTATACACACATATAAGATGAAAGAAATTAAATGTAATATTTACCTCTCCAAATCGTGATCATACAGGACAGAATTGTCACCGCTAGTTTTATATAGTCGAAGGTGAAGCTTCCCAATCAAACTGGCCAAAGGGTTCCGTTCACAGGCTCCATGTAACCTGTAGGCATAATGTGACCTCTTTTGTAATTTTACATCCAATGGATGATGAGTAAGTGAGAATTCATGTTGAAACGTCACTCTTACCATGAAGCTCCCATATCCACTGGGTAGCCATTGGAAAAGTCGGTATGGATTCTGCCACCAATACGTCCTCTGGACTCGAGTACCGTGACCTGAACTTGGAGATCAACTCTCAATGTGATGGTGAAACTAAAGAAGAGAATAAATCCGAAATAACCCTGCATTTTTCAATATTTCCTAAAATTCTCCAATGATTTCATTATTTCCCCAAGTGCCCTTGATCCCCCACGAGAGCACTTATAAAGTCAATTAGCTCAAATACATATGTGCTGTTTGAGAAATTACATTGTTACTTTATTCCCATCTTTCTCTCATGGATTGACTAGAAACTTTGAGAAACGTGAGCCCAAGGGAATTTGGGAAAATGAAGGAAACTTCAAAGAGTATTTTGGATATTTTTCCATAATCTGTTTAAGATATAGAATCAAGTTGATGCATTACCTTACACCACTTCTTCAACTCACAAGCAGCAGCCAAGCCTGAAATGCCAGCTCCAATTACAAGAATCTCAGGGCCATGCCTCTTACTTTTGGTACAGGAAATGCCTAAAACAAATTTCATACTTCAGTTAGAATATTATATATGTAAGGGGATTAGTTGAAGTGGTTACTAATAAACCTGCCACTGAACAAATGAGGATTAACTTAAATCATTAATATTCCACTTAGACTCATCGAATGTTATTTGGTACATGCGAGAGATGCTCGAATGTAGTTTTCAAGATGTTTCACCACTTTGGCTTTGGTTTTTATGTTTTGTGATTCACGATCTCCATGATGTTAGGTGCATGATTTAAGATAGGCAGGTGGGGGAATTTAATAGAATGAAGTTTTAGATAATTGCAATTGTGATTAATCTTGACTCTTTCACCAAGGTCTAGCTCCTTCGTCTCCAAGTTCAAAAAATGGTAATTAAATTTTGTGAATAGAACAAAGATGCATGTTTTATACTCCCTCTCAGGTAAAGTGATAATCTGAGGTTTTGCGAATCTAGGTATGCGGTTGGGGAGAGTGACCACCAACACGAGGACTGTTGGGCTCGATCACAGCTTTATATCATTTAGAAACTAGATGTATATCTTGAGCTCCCAAAATCCTACTAGAATATCCCAACATCCTAGAGTATGTGGTGATTCCTTAAAACTCATGTCTTATGTAAAAAAGATTCCTGATGTGCCAAATTGAAGGCAGATTTCATTATCGTCCTTGGAGATCAAATAGGACCTGAGTCCTGATGTTCAGGAATGTTATTACTAACCTTTGCAATCAATAGTGCACATTGCGATTTTGTGAGACGAAACGAGATGAAAAGAGCAGAGGGCACAACACATGAAGCACCATTCAGAAGCAAAAGCACAAAAGAGACATGCCTCAACAGTGAAGGAGGGGGAAATCAAGGGGGAGAAAAATGAGAAGAGGAAGAGCTTGTGGATTGAAGGTTGAGAAAGGAAAAAACCAGGGCTTTAATGCTATTGAAAGTGAGAATGTGTGATTGAGATTGAGACAGCACAGGGATGGTAGGGTGGATTGAACGCAGCAATCAGATTGTAATCAGGATACATGATTATATACCTTATTTACATCCTTGTCCCTTGAATTTATTTATAGGATTTGTGTAAGAGATCGATATTGAAAGCATGCAGACACGAGTGACAATCTAAAAACCTCACCTGTGCAGACTTGACCTTCTTCCTCTCCTTGGTCGAATAGCGACAACGTCTGTTTCTCATCCGTGTGATTTCCTGTCGCTTCCATGTCCATGAAAGATATGAAGATGGAAGAATAAATGAGCAATGATAATTCAGATCGGAGAAGAAGAAGACGAAGAAGAAGCAGAAAGTCAAGAAGGAGAACTGATGGATGAGAACAGATCGGAGCAACTGTCCAGAGGTGAAATACAGCCTGCTCATGCAGAGGTTCACCAGGAGAGAATTATAGTGCTTCCTGCGTGGATCTGGCATGCGGATGGTGGAATGTTGATGAATTACAGATGAGGAGATTTGGTGCACACACTACAAAATTAGAGTTCGTCTAGGAGAAGGTCCGAAACAGTGGATGCGGCTATGGATATGAAAGAAATATGTGCAGAGAAACAGCAACAGCAACAGTGTAAGAAGAAGAAGAAGATGAAGAAGATGAAGAAGAAGAAGAAGAAGAAGAAGAAGAAGGCAAGTCCAATACAGGTGGTGGCGATGGTGGTGATACGAATAAATTTGTGCAGAGATTCGCGCGGAAAAACGATAGAGGAGAAGGAAGAGGAAGAAAAGGCGCATAATTCGTATACCGTATGTATAGGTACATGTATTCGTATATTATGTATACGTATGGACACCTGTATACATACATATATACAGTACATACATATATATATATATATATATATATTCTCAAAATGCACGATAATATATATATTATGTTGAGTACCCTTAGACAAAGGGTAGTCTCGAACCCGCTCTAATGTTTACAACATCATATGGTGGTTTACTGTTGGGTTCTGGACCATGGTTGTCGTGGGGAACAAAAATGTCAAAAGGTCCTGCGAAATCAATTAGGACCTGGCAACATTTTTCATCGCGTCCGTGGGAAGAGCCAAAAATAAATATTAGGTAATATGCATGGAGGGCAAATAATGTATCATCAAATTCAAGAAGCTATGAGTAGAGTCACCATACCACCTAGTAGCTCTGACCATAGATGGGCTAGGGTTTTTTCAAGATTTGAGTACTCTTGTCTGTTAAGGGGTATTCAGAGGATAAGACCTACCAGCTTTTTGAGGTGGATGAAACAAATCAATTGTCTCAATCAGGGGGAAATGGCGACACGTTACCCTTACACTATTGAACACAAGATAAGGGTCATCGAATATGCCGATCGTAAATGGTATATTGATCCACTGATAGAGGCTATAAGGGCACATTGGAAGTTGTGGGTGTTAGCTAAAAAACCGGTGTTCATATTAGATTGGGACCCACTTGATTATCACTGGACAAATCCTTTTACTAATAACAAGTTTAATTTCTTACAATATTCAGTACAGTTGGGAAGACATGTGATTTCAGATAGAGGGGATGTGTTATCGTTTGCATTTCAGTATTGGAATAAGCAAGGTATTACTCCCCAATTCCTTGCAAATTTGTGGGTTAACCTATTGTCAAGAAAAAAACCACAAAAAATACTACATGTACAATGATTATTTGTATATCAAGCCTTGCTTGTTGGCACATGGTTGCAAAGGATGGGCGCATCTTCTAGTTGTGCTCAATGCCATTTACAAACTGAAACACAAAAACCTTGTTCATGGGAATGCATTGAGTCTCAACCAATATGGCAACGTCTCCTTAGAATCTTTGCTAACTAATTTTCCCTATTGGTTTTCACATGTGACACGGTGGTTTGGACATCACTTGTCCTTATGCTTTCTATTATGACCAAATCTATGGACCATGATTTTACACTAAATCTAGAAGTGTTCGTGCACTACCATTGCTATGACTACAATTTTCGGGAATAAGGAAGGAAATCCCACCAGTATGGGAGGTATTGAGTAGTACGGTTGTATATAACATTTGGAAGGCTCAGTGTTCTCTCGTTTTCCATTAAGTTAAAGCATCACCAACTGAATTGGTTACAAATATTTGGTTGGACATAATTCATACTTTGAAGGGTCAACGGGATGGTAATGTTGGAGATTCCAATGCTAAAACTGCTCAACATCATGAGTTTTTTATCGTGTGGACAACTACTCCGTTCATAACCTCCGAGAATGGCACTCCTTATTGGCACTTTCAACCTCCGAAATGGTTGTTTCCTCCGCCGATCACATAGAGTTTAAAATCTTGTAAGATGTTTACACTAATGAAAGGATATCTTCAATATAAATAAATAGATAAAATCTATAGCAATGGGCTCAGCTCTATATGTATGTATGTATGTCAAAATCTAGAGAAGGGCTCTGCTTTGAATGTGTGTATGTACATATGTATGTATTTCAAAATCTATAGGAAAGGGTTTAGTTCTATGTATGTGTGTGTATTGTATGCATGTATGTATGTGTGCAATGTTTGTGTATGACAAGTGTAACCCTTGACCCTAAACCCTAAACCCATCTCCTCCTCTAATTTGGCTCCCTAACCCTAAACTACAAATAGACCAAACATGAAGGCGGTCGATGTGTGCACAGAAGGAATCCATCCCAAAAGGCGAGCATCTATTTACACTTCTATATTCCATATCAATGTCATTGTTATGGAATCTCAAAAGCAACCGAGTGGCGTGCAAATTAGGAATCCCAAAAGCAAACCTTGAGTGTGCGGTATACTTTTAAGGTTATCATTGTTAAATAATCCCAACATGCACCAATGGATGGGTGCACGTGGTATGATTTTATGGTTTTGCAATTAAGGAATCCAAGAAGCCATACCTAAGCACACAATATGTTTGGAGTATCAAACTTTAAGGAAAATCATAGAAGGAACATGGGGCACACAACATATTATTTTAAGTATCACCGTTGAGGGATCTCAGAAACAATATTGAGCAAACACATCATATGTGTTAAGGAGTCCCAAAGTGAACATTTGGCACATAGTATATTCAAAGTGTCAAGGTTGAAGAATCTCAAAAGCAACATCAAGCACATGGTATGCATTTAATTTTAAGCATCTTGAATGTTGATCATTATGAATAATCTACTAATTTATTTCTCTCTCTCTTTGGTAATATTGATTAACTAATGAGCATGTAATTTTATGTGCTTCTAATTGAGATTAATGACAAATCACTATCACTTCGACCTTTTGAGTTTAGCAAATTAAGTTCGCAATCCTCCCAATTAGTACATGCTCCTTTCATTTTCTATAGCCAATTTACACTCTTATTTGCCCTATCAAGACTTGATTGTGGTGATTTGTAAAATAGAATAGCATAATCTCTAAATCTTGTTCATTGTTTATTGCTCACAATATAATTAATTGCTCAATCTCAAATGTCATGTGATTAGGAGCCTCAATTTTGGCCCAAGCATATATAGAAAATTTGTATTTTGTACGCCAATTGTATATGATTGTCTCAATGGTTTTTCCATCACCATTTCAATTTATATATTTACATTTAGAGAGAGTTAGTGATTGATGGTGTACAACAACACATGAACTTTGAAACTAGTTCTCCATTACCTAGTTGCCTATTCAACATGTCATAGTAACCTCATATTATAATTACGAAACAACCCGATATAGGTGCAAGAAGCGCAAGAAGCAATCACCCGACAGAATGTGGTATGACAATGGCGATGTTAAAGACAACATTGTGCATGATGCCACATGATATCTCAAAAATGTATGAATATTATTAATAATGTGCGAGAGTGTAACATGTGATGATTGGCTTACTTACAAATTTTGATATGATACAATGAATCTAATAATCAAATACCAACAAAACAATCAACACTTAACATGTACACAGTCAAGGGATTAGATAAAGATGGAACATTGATAATAGTATACTATATGGCACAATAATTTTATACTTCATAAGGATATAACATGATCAAGATGTAACTTCTGATGCTATTGCGATGTGGCGCATGCAAAGGGAGAAATCATGGAAAAGGCAAATTGTAGAAAAGTTTAAAATATTGGTCAAAGTGGTCACCGAAACAAAACAAAAAACAACAAGAATGCTTTACTCGAATGGTTGGTTACAATCACCACAAGAGAGGGCTTAAGGTTTGAGAAATTGGAGAACCAATGGATAAGTAATGACAAGGAAGTGTATCCCATGGTTGATGGGAGGGGAAAGTGGAGCAACAATGGGGAAGTGATGACAAGGAAGTGCACGAACAACATCAATATTTCCGTTCTGGTAGCTAGGTGCACCGAGGAAAGTGGAACTACAATAGATAACCAAGAGCAATGAAGTGTAGGGTTATATATATTTTCTCGTGGCTAGGCACCCATGCTAAGATAAGGACAATCGCATGTTCGAAAGGAGTAGGAGTGCATACCAGAAAAGAGGGGATTCTACTACATATCCCCTACTTTTTCTTATTCGATGAGAGAGCACCTACCTAGAAGCTATAAAAACAAGTGTGTGTGTGCGCGCGCATTGGTGGGTTATGATAGAAGCAAGTGACAAGAGACCCATGGCTTCATTTTGGGAGGTTTTCGACAAGGGAAGCGAAAATCATGGCAAGGTGGGAGTCATGCAAGGTAGCTATTCGCTCATAAACTTGTGTTCATTCAGGTGAAGGGTGTCGGCTCACCATGAAGATTGGCCACACATTAGACACCTTGTTCCAGGGTAATTTCTTAATGGAAAAATGCCGAGCTCATGTGTGCATGTGTGTGTGTGCGCGTGTATGGGCGTGTCGCAAGGTTGATTGTGACATAGAACTCAGGTGAGTTGTTCTCTCATGTTAGATAGTAGGAATCAGCTTAACCGGTTTGGGGGTTTCCAAACCTGAACCGAACCGGTACCTAAATTGGTTTGTCCAAGCCGATTAAGTCTTAAACGCCTTGGTAACCGGTTTAAGGCTATCTATGAACTGAGACAGATACACACGTGTGTGGGGGCTAAGCCAAAACCCTTCTGCTCCACGGGCAAAACCCTGCAAGCTCAACAGACAGCAGCAGCACAGCCACCTCTAGTTCTGACAATGGCTTTGCAGCACTCCCTTCTTCAATCTTTCTCCCTTCCATTTCAATTCCCTTCTTCTTCTTCTTCGTCATGTCAAGTAAGGATTCTCCGCTCTTGTCTCTCATCTCCTTATTCCTCTGGTAAGCTTAGCCAAATTGAACATGCTTTTCCTTTACTCCCTTTTTTCCTTTTCTTTTCTCCAGAAAAAGAAGTCATCCAGGATGCACAGAAGCATTGTAATGGAATTCTATCTCAAACCTTTGGCTTTCGACATGGTAATGCCACTTTTCTTTCTTCTCCGTCTCTCTCTCTCTCTGTGTTATGTTCAACCATAAATAGTAACAAGTGAAGCTATATCATAGGCATTATTATGAGGATCCTCTGTATTTCCTCAATTTCTAAGAAAATCTTATTTTCTTTGGTGCATATGAAAATTCTCTCCTGAAACTCTATGAACAGTTATTACTTTTGCCTTCGGAAATGCTTTCTGGAAGTTCTACGCAAATCAAGTATTTCTTTTATTGTATCAAAATGCAATGCTCATAAAAATAGTTTCTGATCAAGATATATTTCTTTGAGACATGGAAATGCTGTTCTTAAAGATCTATCGATAAATCTTTCTTTCGAGAAATACTTTCATGAAACTCTATCTCCAAAGATATTTCTTTTACATATGAAAATTCATTCTTGAACCTCCTTAGAGAATTCTCTTTTCAAATGTTTGTTGGAAGCTTTATCAACTGATCGTTTATTTTACTGGTGAATTGCTTTCTTTGAATCCCTGTCAAGGAATATTATTCTCTTTCGCACATATGGCATTTGTTTAGTTTGAAACTAAATATAAAATCCATCCTCTTTTGCAGGATGCCTTAGAGCCTCATATGAGCAAGAAGACTCTAGAATTCCATTGGGGGAAGCATCATAGAGCATATGTGGATAACCTGAACAAACAGATCGCAGGAACACATCTAGAAGGAAAGACACTGGATGAAGTAGTCAAGTATGGCTACAACAATGGAAATCCTACTGCATACTTCAACAATGCTGGCCAGGTATGATTGAATAGCATGCTAATAGTCGATTGTGCGACAAATGTGACAAATTTATTACGAACTGTAGTAAGATGCTGAAGAGGCTAGTGGCAGGAGGATTTGTAGTTGTTAGTGATGCTCAAAGTCTTCAAATACAAAAATGAGAGTGGGATTTGTAACAATGCATTTATGAAAGGGGATAAAATATGCTTAGTACCATAATGATTTAAGTAGTAGAGAGAAGAAAACAATGTAGTAAATGCTATAATAAAATAGTAGTAGATCCAGAAAGTGAGATGAAGTAAATGTTGGAATAAAGTGAATCTAGAGAGAGAAACGTGTAGAGAGAGAGTGTGTGTGTATAGAAGGGAGAGATTAGTTCAGGGGCTGTTACCCTCCTGCACCTTCTCTCAGATCCTCCATTGAGATGAGTAAGGAGCTGATCAATAGTGTCCCTAAGAAGTGGCTAGGTAAGGAGCGCCACATTTTCTCGAGTGGACAATAGTTCAATCTGATGATCTAAGTAGTGGCAAGCTCATGAAAAAAATGGAAGTGAAATTCAACACGTTTAGTCCTACCATGGGAAGACGAAATATGTGCTAATGCATGGGTACTTTGGCTATCTGCAAGAATTCGAATAGGATTGGCTTGTGGAATTCCAAGATGGTCAAAGATTTGTATTAGCCATAAGAGTGGATATGTATCCAAAGAGGCAAGCTATTCAGATTCATAGACGAAGTGGAAACCAAATGTTGTTTCTTGAACCTCCAAGAAATCAAACCCGAGCCAAGTAGAAAGCAATAGCTAGATGTAGATGTAGGCTGTCTTGTGTCTACATCTCCTGCCCAATCAACATCCTTATAATTAATTGACTTTATGCCTCATCTGAATGAAAGGCCATAGTCAGCTAGGCCTACTAAGTACCGAAGGAAATAAATGGCTGCTTGGCAATAAACTTGACATGGAGCATTTAAAAACTGAATAAGAACGCTAACATTGTTGGAAATATCAGGTCTTGTGTAGGTAAGATGAATAAGGGACCCAATCAGCCTTCTCTATGTTGTACTATCTTCAAAAAATGGGAGAATTTTCTTCTCGAGAAAGCTTGGATTGTGGATCCATGGGACAAGAAAGGGGCTTGCAATCAGTCATGCTTAGGTTCAAGAAGTTGTTGAAGATATCTGTGTTGGCCAGAAATATTCTGCCATATGATTGATAGACTTTCATGCCCAAGAAATAACGTTGAAGAATCTATCATTTCAAATGTCGTTTTCAAATCATTGAGTTTATTCCAAATGAATGTTAAGTCTGCATTGTTGAATGGCCACTTAATGAAAGAAGTTTATGTCGAAAAGCTTCCTGGTTTTGAGATTGCAGGCCAGCAAAATAAGACTTACAGACTGAAGAAAGCTGACAACTTGTTTCCCACTGCAATTGGAGTCTATTCTAAATGAATGTCAAGTTTGCCTCAATGGCGACCTAATGGAATAAGTTTATGTGGAGCAGCCTCCTGGATTTGAGATTTCAGGCTAGCAAGGTAAGGTTTACAGGCTGAAGAAATCCTTATATGCATAAATGCATTATATAGTAAGGTTATTGGGATTAATGAACTCTTGTGAGCAGTGTAGATGAGATGGCTTCTTGTTGATGAAGATCAACATCTGAAAAATGTGAATCATAAAGGGTTTATCGTAGTCATTTGGAAGATGAATTTGAAGGATAGGTTCATGAATAGTAGGAGATGAGGGTTTAATAGGGGAAGTTGGCTTAGAGGACGAGCTTTCAATAGTTAAAATAGGAGGGAGGATATAGGTGGGACAGATAAGTAGAGGAAGGAGCTGGAATCTCCATGAAAAATTGGAGAATAATTCTTGAGTTGTGAAGAGTGTGACTCTAAAAAATGAACATCTCTGAAAATGACAAGGAATTTAGTTTGAGGATCCCATGGTTGTAAGTTAGAATATCTGCTATAGCCAAGAAATTTGCATTTATTTCTCTTGGGCTCAAACATAGTTTATGTAGCATCTGAAAGATGAACATGTGCATCAGATCCAAACCTACTAAGGTGAGAAACTGAGGGTTTGTGAGCTGTAAACGCCTCTTCAGAAGTCATTTCAATGACCAACTTAGGTCAAGGGTTGATGATAAATACAGCTATGTGCACAGCTTCAACCCCAAAAGATGAGAGGAAGATTAGATTGAGACATATTTTAGCCAATTCTTGGAGTTTCCTATTCGTCCTTTCAGCCAGCCCATTTTGTTGTCGAGAATTGGGATAGAAAATTGATGAGCAATACTTCGTTTGGATCAAAAGGCATGTGAAATAAACTCACTACCGTCGCTAGATCAGCTTCATTACCTCTTTTGGGTCAAGATTAGGAGTAATATTATGAAAATACATCAGCTGCTCGTGCCTAAGGCCTCGTTACAATCAGATGAGGCTGTCTTGTACTATTCTTTTTGGGTTTCATAAGTCATGTTTCTGGTTTCTAGGGACGTTAAAATATATCGTCTTTCCCATATACCACACTCTTGGCAGAGTGCACAGCCATTCAACATATGATGATGGCGACCCTGTGTCACTTTGACTGAGGCTTGCTTGAGCTTCAAAAGCACAGTGAATCAACCCTAAATAACCTGTGTTCACTCATATCTGTAAGTACTATTTATCTCACAGATTGGTTTTGGCCTACATTAGACAATTAGTATATTATTCTTCCTCTGATGATTGGTTCTCGTTTTCTAACATCTAGTCTGCAGTCTGCTAAGAGCTTGTCTTATAGCACCTTTTGCAGTAGTACAACCCAGAAAATCAGAAATACGAAATGCATATAATCATAATTATTTCACAAATCCAGAAACAAGAGCCTCTCCCTCTCTCCTTTTTTGTCAAAGTAGAGTTTATATTAAAATAACAAGACAATACAAAAATCCTTGCTGTCCCTACTACAATAATGCTGAATATCCACAGAGTCACTTCTCTATGGCTGTTTGGTTGATGGTTTGCACTGTAGCATCTCAGTTATAAAATTGAGAAAACTTGAGTTTGATCCTTGTCATGGGCTTGGGCCTTGGCGCTGTTCCTTGGGTTGCAATTGGTCTCCCGTGGACATTAAGAAGACATTTTGTTTTTTCTCATAATGTTAGGAGTAAAATTCTTGTTAATTCTATGAATCTTTTACTCTCAATCATAAACAACCAAAAGTATCCACTTACCTTGAAATGTAGGCATTTCACAAACACTCTCCCCTTACTCTAGCCTGATTTGACTCCAATAATGTAAGGCTATATGCATGGATAGCCAAAATGTAGTATCTGTGATACACTTCACTATACATTAATGGAGCATTTTGGCCTGTCTATTGTCTATTTGACTCCATAAATGTAAATGGATTTCATTAGGCAAATGTAAGCCCGATGTTACAGATTTTTTCCTTGATGAATTATCATGGTAATTTAGGAAGCTTTTAAGTCTGAACCAATGCGGTAAATTTGTTCACTAAGGGCCCAGGGGTTGTCAAAAGAAAATCTTGAAGGATCGTACATTGTAAGGGGGTTTATTAGGAATGATTTTGATAGTGCTATGTGTGGCTTGGTCTTGACTCTTTATTAAGGGCATTTCATAAATGGAGCTTAATGGGCTAGTCTAAATCAATTTACTTCATTAATGTTAATTGATTCAAGGGAAATTTTCACACATACTTCTTGGATATGGGGGTAAATTCAGTTATGCACTTTGTGATTTTCTTAGTATAGATAGTTTTATCCCTGGTCAACCATAGAAAAACTTAGGAATACTTAATGATGAGCATTTTTTTATCAAGGAAAGTACCGGGGATATAATCGACGCTACCACAGACACAAGTGGTATTTATGATCTTTTCTCTTGATTTAATTAGCCCAAAGAAAAATCATAGATTATTTATTTAACTTTACTACATGAATATTTACCAGATGGCACGAAAGTCAAACAAAAGTTTTTAACTATTGCACATAACTACTGTGAGGCCACAGCATGATGCATAGCAAGTTCTATTTGTTTCTTAGAATCTGTGCCTTTACTTAAGCTAGTGTGAAGCACTTATGTGCCTGTACTAAAATAATGTGTTAGACATATACATACATATATGCACGTATGCATGTATTCATATATACATGTATACATCCAAACAAGCATAGAACCTTATCATGAGATACTTTGATATGTTTCCTTGGTAGGCATGGAATCATGAATTCTTTTGGCAATCCATTAAGCCAAATGGTGGAAAGAAACCAGAGGGAGAACTACTTAAGTTGATCGAAAGAGATTTTGGATCATTTGAAGCATTTTCTGAAGAGTTCAAACAGGCAGCTGCAACGCAGTTTGGTTCTGGTTGGGCATGGCTTTCAGGCAAGTGATTTATTAATTTGTGAAAATATAGACACATGTAATTTATGGGATTTAATTGTCTAGTGGGGTTTGGGATTTTTAGGGAAAAACAGCAGACTACATTAAGTTCCAAAATTACCAGAATCTGCCTCTATAGTACAAGATTGATTTCTACAGGGGGTGGTATATTCTGGTAATGCTAGAAAACTAATGGGGGGCTATCATGTAAATATCCAAAAACGTTAGGGATATTCTACTACAAATATCGAAGAAGTTCAATGTTATTTGGTGTTTAATCTTCAGATCCATTTAACAATTCTGTTTCCTGAATAGTACATTTTAATAATTTGCAGCAAAGGATTCCGATCCACTTGTTAATACTAAGTTTGCTAAATTAGTTAATTAGAAGACTCCAAATGCGTTTAGTTCTCTAATTTAACAATCCTGTTGCCTTAATAGTACATTTTATTATTTTGCAGCGAAGGCTACAGATCCACTTGATGATACTAAGTTTGCTAAACTTGTTGTTGAGAAGACTCCAAATGCGTTTAGTCCTCTTATTCCGGGCCATATCGTAATCACTTGACATTAATTCTGACATTTTAATTCTGCTATAAACTCTATATCTTCTTGTTAAATGATTGATTAGTGTGGCTTAATTTTTATTTAATTTTCCACATCTCTTGTTGTGTGATCTTTTGCAACAGCCACTTCTTACCATCGATGTATGGGAGGTAAGGATATGATTATTTGGTTTTTGAACATCCTTATCCATAAAAACCCTAATCCTAAAACTCTAAACCCTAAAAATACTAATCCTGAAACCCTCAATCTATAAGCCTGTAAATCCTTGAAACTCTATTAACTAGTTTTATTTTTCTCTCGCAGCATGCATACTACCTTGATTATCAGGTAAAAACATTTTTTATTATCTCAAGTAATAACGGTATATCTTCATTGCTTAATGCAAAGCTTTTAACCAAGCTAAGACTATATTACAGAATCGTCGACCTGATTATATCTCAACGTTTTTTAATGAGCTTATATCATGGGAGACGGTAGCAGCACGGCTTGAGCGAGCAAAAGTATTTTTGAATTTCTATGACCCAGTTATCCCTCCATCATAAGCAATGTTTCAGTTGAGATTAGCATTGAAAAAACAGACGGCGTATCAAACAAGTGATCGACTAAAGCTAGTCTCTTGGTAAATCCCATTGACCTGAAAATGATAAAGTTATAGATAGGATTCAGTATCTTGTATGGTGAAAAACATGATAAAACTTAGTTGCTGATCACACAATCTGTTGTATTATATGAACCGTCAATCATTACTATCCCGGCCTTATGAAATATTTCAATGGTTGGAACTTTTTGCAAGGTCTTCCTATGAACATTTGTGCTTCTTCCATTTTTGAGGTCAAAGATTGATGGCTTAGCTTAAATCAGGGGGAATAGTGTCTTATTGCCAATAACAAGATTATTCCTTACAAGTGAGAACAAAAATGTTGCTTGGTGTTGGATTGACAGATTTTGGCTGAATAAAAAAAAGAGGGAAGGGTGATACAAATAAGTAAAGATTTGGGTGCATGCTCAATAGGCTATAGCAACTAGGTACCAAGACGAGAGGTTATGAAAAAGATATGTAGAGATGGCAATTCATAACATTGATATTCAAATGTGTAAATGTTCTCCTTTTTATGCAGTCATTGAGTTTACCCACTTATTCAGCTTAATTAACAGTAATCCAACTTGGAGATGCATTCTTAATTGGATTATACATTAAAGCCAATAACCATGAGTTAAATATGTGTAAGTTTAAGGAGACATTGCATTGATAGGGATGAGAGTTAGGGGGAGGGGGATATCAATAGCTACAATCAAGACTAGACAATGACAATTGGGTCATATTAAGGATGGGCAGTGTGAGCCCACTATGAGAAGGAAAAGGGTTAGGTGAGATTTGTGTGTGTGTGCAATTTTGTCTATGCTATTGTGTGGTTTGTCTATGATATTATGTTGTGAATTGTCCAATAAAAAAATATGCAAGGCAATGGTGTCTTTAGGATTATCATCTTATTAGAATGTTGTGTAATGAGTGTCTTATTATTCAACTTTATTAAGGTTAAGTTGGTTCCATGATTGTAGTGATGTTTATGATGGTATGCCTATCACATCTATAAACAATGTTGTGATTGGAGAAAATGGGAATAACATTGAATAAATGCCTTCTTTAAAATTGTGGAGAATTCAATTCAATTCTATGGTTATGGCCATGTTCATGCTTGTATGAATTGATCAGACGAATGACTGAAACTCAATGAACACTCACTCTTCCAATTTAAAATCACAATTCTCCTAGAGTTTTCCAATTTAAAACAAGTGGGTAGGAGAATTTCTTGTTTTGTAGACCTCTATTTTGCTGTTCGAAATGCTCTTAATAACATATCAAAGACAACATTCCATGTAGAATGATGTTGAAACAATACATTGCACGATAAAAGCACAATGCAAAAATGTCTCTAGTTTTAAAAATACAACAAGACTTGAGATTTCGATAAAATATGGCTTATGTACCCTCAAATTTGTGGGTTATATAGAAACATGGTTGTCTTCGCAACATTGATATCATGGATTCAAGTCTCATGTAGAACACAAACTTACCGCTAACATAGTAATTATGACAAAAATAACTTGACTTTTTGCTAGTGTTCATTGTTAAATAGTATTCTTTAATACAAGCATACATATACTATGGCATTCGCTAAATGCTATAGCTTATTATGTGTATCTAATTGCCGCATATTCTTGTTATGTCGGTGTACTTTCTTAATTAGAGATAACATGTATAATTAAAAGGTAGGGATATTATGGTAACTTAACAATTGTTGTTTTTCCTCAATAGGAACTCTTTCATAACTTGAGTTTGAGTTCATGTGCATGAACAACACTTTGCTCCATGACTTTTATAAAATTGACGTCAATAGTATTTTCGAGAGGCCAAGGGCAGAAAATAATTCCATGAGAATTTAGTAAACCTTATATATAGTGATGAATCATGATATATGTGCAAACAAAAAGATATACAATGTATGCATTTTCAATAGCAAAAAGTGCATAATACATATAACCTACCTCGTACACAAGAAAAGAAAGCATACTAGACACACATGCTCGTCTTAATAACTATATATCATGGTACTTGGGTGCTTAGTTTGAGAACACACTTCAATATTTTAATCAAGGGAAAAGGAAGGGAATGAAGAAGTTTTGCCTTTGCCCTCTTAACCATATCTAGTATTGAGCTCGTTGAGGGGGAGACCAAATGGGCAAAGGGCAAGAATATAGGGTACTCTATTTGAATATGAATTCCACATGATTGTGTAAAACTTAGTAAATTGATTTCGTTTTCAATTACTTCAAAGTCAATGATCATATTTATTCATCATGCATGAGTATCTAGGTCTTCCTCATAATATGGTTGTAAGTTGTAATAGTTTTCCCTTAGGGTATGTGCTTACGCCCTTACAATTTGCATTAGGGGTGTCTTTCGAGTTTTGATCATAGGATTTTCGTGACCAAAACCCAAGATTCTAATACCATATAGAACTTTTAGAGCATATTTATTTTTTGGGAAAACTTGGGCCCCTCTACATTGGTCTTGTAATGTATCATTGAAAATGCAAATGTCATACAAACTTTCTTTAAGTTGTCCTACTCGTTTTTCTTTTTCCCGACTTGATATTTGGTTTGGTTTGGTTTTCTTCAAGTTGTTTAAGACAAATATGCAACATGCTTTAGTAATTTGTATGAGCGGCTTTGGGAGTTTCCCAAAATTGTAGCATTGTGCGAGCATCTCTCGTACAACTAGAGCAACAAATCTAATTTGAAGTTCTTTTCTAAGTTATAATTCCAAAAGTTTTAGACTTTTTTTCAAAAGAATACATGTTCACATCGAGCACATTTCACACGCTTAATTTAAATGTGCTGGCAACAATAGAGTCATAAGCTTGAAATTTTGTTTCCTCAATAAGCATTTCAGTCAATGAATAATACATATGCCATGCAAAGGAACGACACAATGTCATGTGTGAGCAGAAAGAACATTGAGCACCTACCACGTAAATATAAACTTTAAATGGAAATACACAAGGCAATAGAGAGATAGGGTGAGCAAAATGCAAATGCACAATATAGACCAACAAATGATCTAAAAAGAATATAAAGCAAATACAAAACTTAAAACCTTGTAGGACCATTGAGAACAACACAAGAGAGACGAATGCAATGACAGTTCATGCAGTCGCATGAAAAAGTCTCTGTCACATGTCACCATTGTTTTTTGTAAGTTATGATGAGATGATCATGAAGGTTCCAATGATTCACATTCTTCGTAGCCGACAAGGCGTTAGAATATTCTCCTATGATCTAATAGCATATGTAATTGGCCTTCATTCAACACAAGCACATAGACATATGTGTGTATATATAGGCCTATGCAGAGAGAGCTCTCTTGATTAAAAGAGAGGAGAGCCAAGCATTTCAAAGCCTCTCACCCACATAAACACACACAGATATTTCAAAGAACACATCCTCATCATCACTATCTTTCAAGTTATATTGAGAAATACCACTTTTGATTTTGGTAGACAATAGAGCTAACGATTTGAAAGCACGCAGGTATCTAGGCCTTTGCAAAGACATTAAGGATTGAGATAATTTCTCCTTTCCAAAACATCTAGACCTAGAGAGAGCTATTTTGGTGTAAGTTGTTGTATCCATGTATTCTACTCCATCTCTAAAGCTAACACTCGAGCAAAAGAAAGCACATTTTACAAACCCTTACCATCATTGTCATCATGATATCGTCCACCATGTGACGAAAATGTGTCCGCGGGTCTGTAAAACAATGCCACATCACATGTTCACCATCCAATCATCATCAACATCTCCCCCCTTCATATTTCAACCTATAGAAAACAATGGATTCATTGAAAAGCTGTCTCATAATTCCTCCTCTTCATCTCCCATCAAGTACTCTGTGCAACATGTGGAAGAGGTCATTGAGCAGGTATACATGCACATACATACATACATACATACATACATACATACATAGACATGGACATATATATACATACATCACATTGATAGTTACATACATACATACAAGTTACAACATACAACATACATACATAATTGCATGCATACATAGACATGGACATATATACATACATCACATACACACTCACACTCACTCTTACATGCATGATATTCCTCCCCTTTCTCTGATGGAAAGTGGTATTAGTTGAAACGTGGGTAGACAGACTAACAAAATTGCTGTTTGATTCCTTTGAATTTTCTAGGCTATTTTCAACTGTAGATTTCTTACCCTTATGGCCGTGGTAGGATCCCTTACCGGCTCCCTGCTTTGCTTCTTAAAGGTTGGTCCTTATATTTCAATAATGCTGCATATGCATGTTGTGAGTGCAAACACACACTAAACGGATGCGTGTTTATATGTGCCTGCATGTGTGTCATATCATATATATGATGACACTTGTATGTGTATATATTACATCCATTTTATCCTCATGGCAAATGCTTGATTCCTTCTCACTCTTTGTTTTGTGGAGACGTGACAATGTGGGTTATTGTAAATCCACCCATTCCTTCAGCATTGTTTTTTCGAGAGCTCATTTTACATTATCTCAAACTAAAATTATATAAACAGCATTTACCATTAACAAGCACCATATCATCGAGAAACCCATAAACCCATTACTCGAGACTTTGAACCCACAATCTCAAGTGATGTAAAGCATAAGTTTGTGGCCCATGTCTTATATAATATAATGTATGAAAGCAATGCCATTTGACATCCTGATTTTTGCATGCGATGTCTTGTTATAATATGAATACTCAACATGTATTGGGGCTGGTTTCAGGGATGCACATTTGTAGTCCAATCTTTTGTAGAGTATTTTCAGACAAGTTGGGATGGCATGGGCACAGGCAATGTTATTTTAATGCTTGTGGAAGCAGTAGGTAAGTCATCTTCTTGCCTTTTAATGACATACATACATGCATGTCCAGTGTTATTGATTGTTTGAATGTTTCTCACTCAGATGTCTACCTCATGGGAACTGTGATGCTCATTTTTGGAATGGGACTCTATGACCTCTTTGTAAATAGTTTAGATGTACCTGGTCGCAAACGCTCTCCGAATAGCTCGAGAACTACAGTGTTCGGCTCAAATCTATTCGGCCTTTTCCGGCTACGGGTAAAAATAAAATCTCACCACAAAATATTCATTTTCTTATTCTATATTTTCCATTTGCTTCACAACCCACAACAATTATGTTCGCATTTTAGCCTAAAAACTCACAACGAAACATTTAATCTTTTGTGCCTAAGTTTCTCACTATGACAAAGCATGTGTTTTGTCACTTGGATACATACTTCTTGCTTGCTATTGATTAGATCAATTTGTGATTCATATTTGCAGGAACGACCAAAGTGGTTAGAAATCCATTCATTGGATGAATTGAAGACCAAGATTGGGCATGTTATTGTGATGATATTGTTAGTTGGTATGTTTGAGAAAAGCAAGAAGGTTCCGGTACATTCAGGAGTTGACCTTCTTTGCTTCTCAGCTTCCATCCTATTGTCTTCAGGATGCTTGTTTTTGTTGTCCAAATTGCATTCGACAAAATGAAATTACCACACTTAAGCATCCAAGTCAAAACTAAACATAGAGAACTCAATTTATGATTAATTCTTTCTCTAAGCCGAGAGAATAAACGATGAGATAAATGATGTAATAGGTATTCTTCCACACAGAAATATAATTTGTTACTAAGTGTTTATCTTAACTTACAAATACATATATTGGTCAGGTTTATCTTAACTTGCACATGCACATATTGATAAAATCTTTGAAGATTTGTTGGCTACATTCATATTCATACAATGAGATAAGATAGTTCACTAGATGAAAAATGTGGATACTGGCTCACTTTATTTATACATTGAACTCTACATTACATATTAGACATGTCTTTAAGGCTAGCTACCATATTCTGTCGAACCGCAATGTTTCTATGACTATTCCGGCAGGGGTATTATGCCAACAACATCAGAGCAAGACAAGACGGATAATGGCATGCAACATTCCCGAAAATTTTCTATCAACACATTCAATATTGTAAGAACATTCTGGAATGTCAACCATGATTAAGACTCAAGAGCAACAAGTGGTTGTGTATTGTTAAATGATATGCGATAAAATACTATTGACTTAGTGACCTTCACATGTTACCCTCAGAAAGTACGGTGAGGTCAAACAGTCAGGAAGCAGATTTCGGTAATCCTAATTTGGAAATTTATTCGAATGTTGCCCTATTGAAGAGATTTAATCCAATGGTGATGGCCAAAAACAATGGATTGGGGGCAGTGTAATGGATGGTTGCCCTTGACTTTATTAAAGCGTTGTTTTTACTTTTAAGTAGTGTGTACTGAAATTTTGATTATTACAAAAATCCAGCTAATTTATCTTTTGATTGAAGTAATCGTGAACTACAAATTAGCATTTTAAACTCTATATAGCACAGTAATCTTTTAATAAATGATGGATTGGGGGCATTTAATTATCCAGACACGTAATTCAAAGAATTGATCACACTGAACAAATGACTGATTGTCAAGGTATCTAATTCAAGTAATTCGATTGTTGATGAATTGATTAGAGTAATTGCGAGGGTTTATGATTAATGTATTATTGGGAACAAGATAATGATAGTATCAATGCCTATGTTTTATAGGATCATAACAAAATGCAGGTAGCTGGCTACCAAAATGGATGGACCATGTCAGCCTGCACTTTCACCCAGGAATTTTGTATGCATGATCTCTAATCGAGTCGTCATTCGAAGGCATTCCCAGATGGAATCGGAATGTGTGAGCTAGGTTACAATGCAAGGGATAGTTTTCTTGCATACTAAGAAATTGATGAGAACATGTGAGTGGATCTTCATGAAAATATTGACAATTAGATAGTTCAACACATTACAAGAGTCGATTTTGGCCAAGTGTCTGTTATTATAATCCATAAAATGGCTCATAAGAATATAAATAGAGGAAAAGCTAGAGCAAGAGCTAGATAATTTGGGGTAAGGTGCCATGAATTACAACTACAGTTCTGCAATTACTTTTGCAGACTCTGAAATTCCAACCTCCAAGAGTCATTAATTTGTACAATCAGATAAATACCAAAACCACTAATCCATGTCAAAGTAAATTCCTGCATACATTTCAAGGGAGCTGAATTCAATTACATACATAAATGGCATCGAAACCAAGTATTTTCAGCTCATTTACAAATGGAATGAGCTTGCTGATTTCTTCTTTCCTTCTTCTAATCATTTTATACGACTCTTTCCCGCATCGCCATCACCATCATAATACCCACGTGGACTAAAAACATCCCTTTTGTTTGTATGTCTTAGAAACCAACTCAGGACAACATTCACCTTTTTTCTCAATGTTGGCAGCTGCTCGTCCTCAACTCTGACACTATTATTATCATGTTTCTTATGACCCGCAAGAACATACTCTAGCAAAGTAAAAGGTGTTAAATTCCATCAACGTGGTGATGGCCCGTTGGAGTGCATAATCTAACCTAAGGAAATGCATACCCAATTTGCCAGCTTGCAAAATGGCTACTTGTCTGGCTTCCCTCACTATTTCCGCATGCTCTGGAGTACCACTCCAGTGAAGCTTCTACATAATTTAGTTTGTACCAAATTTGATAAAAAAATGGTCTCATTTGGTTGCACCTCGGCCATCGAATGGCTGCCCATGAACTTTGAAGAATGTGATTCAATCATGTGATTAAGAAAAGCAATGGATACTCTCTAAGAAGACATTAATTAGCATTGAATCCCCCCTCTGTGGTTCTTCTGCAAGAAACCTACGCAAGTAAACAAACGTATAGAAGTTTCTAGAATGCAACTATTATTAAAGAAAAACATTTATTTAGGCCTTCCTTGAAATAACTCAGAGACAAAAGAAAAGATTTTTGGCCTTCAAGCAGGCTGAAGATTTACATACCAGAAGTTCCAATCAAGGTTGCCCGAGTACACTTAATTAGACGGTTAGTAGTATCCTTTTGGGGGCGTTGCCTCTGTATTCTCTTGTTTACGTTACTTGGGATTGATTTTTTTGGAGGTAGACAGAATGCAAACATCGGTGGACGGGGGCATTGCCCCAGCACTTTCTCCTTACTAGCACATGGCATCAGCGACTGAAGTTCATTAAATCTCGTTCGCCAACTTTCAAATTGCTTCTGATACTTCTCCCACAGTGGTAACTATATTATACAAAACTACCATCAATTTTTTACATGTTATGCCAATTGCATATATATATATATATATATATATATGGTCACATGCAAATGATATATATAAAGCCTCTGCGAAGAGATCCACAGATTTTTACATTTGAAATTTTTGAATTGTAATAATAAAGATCAGGTGTTGCATTGAGAAGCCAATAAAGACCATAATATTTGTTGCTTTGAAATGGCAATAAAGATCATTAGGATGTCTGTTGCATTTATTTATAGTAAAAGATCATGGCATTTGGCATTGAAATATAAGAGAGAAACAAAAAGACACAAAAGTTTAGATTAAAATGACTGTACCTGAAAGTACCGTATTAAAGCACTATCTTTCGCAAGCCTCTTGTGGGACCAGTGTCCATGTATTGCACGCACGGTATCAATGGAAGATATATTTTGACAAAGCTCCACAGCTTCTTCACTTGAAACTACTCGCCCTTCCCTTAAATAGGACGCCCTTTCTAGTTTATCAATTATTCTTTCAAATTTCTCTACGCTGGTGTCCACAATGGAACTGGTTTCTTGATTTAGTTCTTCCAACCAGGCTTCATCTTCAGAGTCCATATCATATACTACACGACTGCTTTTAAGTGCATCTTCAACTTCCCCTTGTGTCTGCTGAATCAAACCATCAGAAGTTTCGTGCAATATACTACCTGTGGGTAAAGTTGCCTCATCAATTCCATCTATTGTTCTCACTTCAGGAATTGGAATTTGCTTCATACATGCAGCTCGTGCATTCCGATGGCCACATTCTTCATGCATTCGCTTGAACTGGCTCCACTCCTTTCTATCACAAAATTCTAGGGTCCATTCCTCTCCACCTTTCCACATCAATGCATGTGTGTGTCGGTTCACCTTACTGGTGACTGATGTCTCTAGAACTTTATGGCTGTAAGTCAGACCACCAACTTCAACACTAAGCAACCATTTGGTCTCCACCGATACAAGTTTAATATTCGCTCCAAGCTCTCGCAAACTTCTATCACCATTGGTGACTAAGACATTAGCAATGCAGCAAAGATTGGATGGCTCACAATCAGTCCTTTTATCTTTGATAATACGAGAACACCCCCCTGAACCAAATTCTTTCTTAGCACTTCGATCTCTCTTAGACTTTCTGAATCCCAGTTCTTTCCTTCCCAAGCTTCTTGGTTCTGTATACGACTCAAAGCTTGAGTTGCTCAGGGAGCCCTTAAAAATCATTTGATTCAGTGAATAAGATGTACAAGAATCCCTTGATGTGTTTTGAGAAAGGTTCCTCCCATATTCATGTCCGTGTTTGTCCAGGAAATCCTCCTTGACAATACCTATTTCTGTGTGTTCTGACAAAACACTAGTAGTGCAGTTCTCCCCTGAGCCTTTTATATCACGACATTTTTTTTCTATATAATAATCTTCTCTAGGAGAAACATTAGTAGTATGTGAAACCCCTAATGTGTCATTATTTTCAATCAAGCATTCCTTTACTACAGCAGCACCTGAAGATGAACTAGCAACAATATTAGCATGAGAGAATTTCTCCTTCTGTTTTTTGGAATTCGACGATGATACTCCACCAATTTTCACAGTTTCACATGAATCATTCTGCAGTGTTTCATTACTCATAGTAGGTACAGGCACGCCTACAGCATAAACAAACGCATCCCCCAAGTTGCCACCCAAATGAAGATACTTACAAAATATAGAGGTAAAGCATAATTCTGTGAAGGCATCCATAGAGCTGCATGAATCTCCAAACACTTTATTTAAAAACCCATCTCTTGTTTCTTCAGCTAGTTTTGACCCATTTGAACTCAGCTTTTCAAAGGACACAAAAAATTGCCGAGATGAAGGTCCAAAATCTTGGTTGCTTTTCTTCATAGATGCTAAACTTTTGTTGAAAACCAGAGATGTATTAATTTCACAGCCCTGTAGGAATTTTTGAGGCATAGAAAAGATTTAGTAAACATTAAAAAATATTATTAAGCTCGTAATAAAGAATGAGATGGATTAAACAATGATTATGTTGAAAATGACTCCAGGTGGATATATATACAAATTGAATGTTTCTTCTACCAATGAACTGTTCCATTTACCTAAACAAGCGGGTTTAGGTTAAGTTCTCCGGATGGCTTTCAATAGCAATTATGAATTTGCATCGTAATAAAGAATGAGATGGATTAAACAATGATTATGTTGAGAATGACTCCAGGTGGATATATATACAAATTGAATGTTTCTTCTACCAATGAACTGTTCCATTTACCTAAACAAGCGGGTTTAGGTTAAGTTCTCTGGATGGCTTTCAATAGCAATTATGAATTTGCATTATGCTTGAACTATGTAAATATATGAGGACATTTATACATAAAAAAAGGCAATTTATCAGGCCTCATTTGAAGTCCTTTTCGCATTTGTCCTAGGCCCATTAAAACAGAGGATAAAGGTTTGAAGTTCACTTCCCTTAACATAAATATGATCAAGAAACACACCTTCATATCCAAAACATGATACTAAGAGAAACAAACATAAGTTTTCAAGGGTGCAATAGCAAAGGAAGAAGATATTTACCAGATGTTTCAAGAATTTGACTGAAGGGGCTGGAGGAGGAAGTCTTACAAAACCAACTCTCATGGCAGATATGATCCACTTTCTCATTGAATTTTGCGAAATGCTATTTCCAGTGTGTTGTTTTTTACAGGAAGGAAAAACAGAGAGATGAGAAAAAAAATCTGTTTCAGCACCAGCATGAGACCTCAACTCGAACAGCTTCACGAGCGTTCTTTTACACAATATTCCTTCATGCTTCAAACTGACATTCAAGGTAAATTTCTCAACAAGCACTGTCAAGTGTGCACCTCTTTCACAAAGGATCGCGATAACGTATGGCTTTATAACATATGAGATGAAAATATTGAACATCTCTCGGAATGTCAAGATAAAATGTCCTTGTGTAATCAACAAACTCAAGTTCTTCCCAAGTAAATTGTAAGTCTTTGTGGGCAAAATTCCAGATAAGCCATGTTGCCATTGTTTCTTTTGATATAAAACAACCCAAAGTTCATTCAGGATTCTGCTTTGCCAATGTCTTTGAGATCTATGGCAAGTCAAAGGTAATGACTTGATGCTCACCATAAGTAGCAATGCAATATTTACAAATTCTTGGGCCGATGCATACCATACAAACCTCTCTTCAAAGCTATCACCTTTGCATAACCCTATAGCTTTTAAGATGTTAAAAAGCTGCCAAGTGAAGAGCTCATGAATCAGATCTATCCTTAGAACGTGAATTGATGTGTAAAAAACTTTCATACAGCTTACGTGACGCATGAATTCTATAAACTTCATCTCAATTGCATATTGTTCACTCAATATCTTCAATTTATGGTTGTACTTTGTCATATGCTTTAATTTCACAAACATTTCCTGCCCTTCGATCGACTTGACAGGTATCATAATTGTGCTCTGCTGATGCTTCATGATAAACTTGAATGCTTCAAATGAAGACACTTCTCCATGGTGACTTAACAAATCAAGGACTTTCTCACTTATAATACCAATCATTTCTTCATTCGACAACACACTCGATGTATGTTCTTGAACCTCTTCATGTAATTGTCTTTGTTGATGATTTCCAATCCTTAAATCTCTATTTGAGGCTTCAACTCCGTTCAGGTTCCTTCTATATTGCTTTTCATTAGGCATATTTGTAGCTCTCTTATTTTCTATATTATCACATGATGATGAATATATCGCTTGGTCTTGCTCATAGATTGCATGTTCCCATCCTCCTACTACCTCTTCACCTAGATCATCACATGCTTCCTCTTCAGGAAGCATATTGTGAAATAAGTTTTCTACCTCATATTTTCTCCCTCTTTTTCTAGAAGCTTCAGAAGAGGAAACATTAGATATTGTTTCCACATTGGTATTGGGACTAGATAGTGTTTCTACATTTTTTCTAGCAATTAAATTCAAGAGTGATAGTCGCCCTTTCTTACGTGCTCTCCCACCACTATAACAATGCTTCCTTTTCTTTAAGCTTCTTCCAATAATAATACTAGAGAACTGATCTTCAGTCGCATTATTCTCATTCTCAATCATATTTTCATTCTGTATATCTAACTGAAACCTGAACAATTTTGGATTTCTTCTCTTGCTTTCTCTGTCCTCCCATTCTTGTTGTATGATTCCTACACCCTCAACACCATCATCATTTTTCGAATCTCTATTTCCTACACCATTAGTAATATGGGTTCTCTGATTCAGAACATTTTTATGCTTCCTCACATACACGCATTCTACTTTTGTCTCGTTTATATCAATTATATCCTCCGCTTTGCTGAGAGACCTTTCCTTGAAAGAGAAATCATCATCCTGATTCTTCTCAAGAACAAAATCCAACATACTAAGATCAGGTTGCACGCCTTCACCATTGGTGATTGAACACTTAAATTGGTCTTCGGAAGACGAACCACCCTTCATGGGCAAAGAAAGAGATGGTTTGGATTGTCGAAGTGGCGGGTCAATGGTTGCATTACTTGATCTCATCATATGCCAATTATTTTTTGGTTGCTGATGATTCATAGAGGAAAGATTCAACTCACCCTCATCAGCTACACATCCACAATTTTCCTCATTCTTTGGCTTTTCCTCTTTATTTGATTTTCCCTGATTTCTTTGCTTTTGCTTTACACTATTTTGTTTTCGCACTTTTTTTTGGATTTGCTCATTGCTTAGATTTTCCGCCTTGTTTGGCTTTAATCCAATTCTTTGATTTTTACCAGACTGAAATCTAAACTTCTCATTGGAAAGATTCAACCACTCTTCATCACCATCGTCATAACAAACTTTGTGCTTGTTTCGAGAGGAATTATAAGACTTAACCAATCCAGAATACCACTCACAATCCATTGGCCAATAGACATCAATCCTTTGGCCCACTAATTCCAAGTCATCTTCACATTTTGAGTGCCTTTGCTGGCGCCACAGGGAGTGAACTTTCTTGTCCCTATCACTTGGAATCAACTCACTGCACAACATCAATGGAGATGATGAAACATCTTCCGACTCTTTGCTATCATCATGACATGTGTCTTTGAACCCCTTACTAGCATTTTCTTCAAGATGAGGTTCAGCAGAAGAGCGGCATAAATTGCACTTATTATTTTTTGACATTGCTCCACTAAGAGACCCATCAAACCTATTTTCATGTAAGCTTCCATGGCCACAACCCTCTGATGCAAGAACACAGACGCTTTTACAAATCCCTGTTACCTGTTCTTCCTCTTGTCTGTTCATCAACTTCTTCGACAATGATGGTCTGACGGTCAGAATACTAGCTCGTTTTTGCTTGTGAGATTTCTTCATTGTTTTCACATTTTTTATGTCCAGATTGGGGTTTTTCACAGTCTTATGAAGACTATTCTGTTTTCTATTTCGGGAATATTTTTTGGGTTTTGCATTTTTTCTGTCTAGATTTGGATGTTGCACAGTCTTTTGGAGACTGTTCTTTTTCTGATTCCTATATTTCTTATTTGTTGTGGCATCGAGTTTCTCCAAATTAAGATTTTGCAAGGTTTCAGAGGAAGAAGTCCTAGCCATGGCCGAAGACCTTCTACATCAGAGACACCCCTAAAGCTTAACAAGCATGAGCTCCTAAAGTATTATAAAGCATCAAAACCCTCAATTTCGGAAAGTAATAAGACCATGAACTTTAGAAATCGTGAACCCTAAAGCAGAAAAGGACCCTAAAGCTTCAAACTCACAAACGACCAAAAAGCTTTTAATCCCCCTTCCCGAAGGGAAGTCGATAAAAAAACAGCTCATATCAGGATCTTTGATATTTTTCCTGCTGAAACTAGGGTTTAAATTCTGCTCAAAATAGCGTAATTGGGCAATCTCGGACATAAGCTAGCAGTCTCATAAAACCCTCGAAAAGGCGTGATTAAAAGCCCCAAAGGAAGAAGAGATAGTTTTCACTGCGAAAGCAAAAAAACCCCTGACTTTTTAACAGAAGGAAGCAGCAGATAAAGCTATGGCGCCTACAACATGCAGCGCCGGGGGCGAATAAATTCAGAACTAAATTTAGAAATTCTGCTTTATAGAAAAAGCAGCAGCAGCAGCAGACGTACGATCCACAGACCCATATGCTTTTTCTCTGTCTGTCTGTTTCTTTTCGTTGGCTGTTGTCAGCCCTAATTCTACACTAAACACACCCCCACCACACAGAGAGACAGAGAGAAGCCGAACAGGGTTTAGGGTTCGGACCAGACCAGAAAAAAGAATTAAGGCCGCCCTATTTGCTATTTTTGTTTGTGTGTCAAGGCCAATGCAAAAGCCCCCTTACTTCCCCAATGCAGAGTTCTCAGGTGTTGATTGAGTTGGCTAAATCTCCATTCATTAAGTTTTAACCACAAATTGAGAGCGCCTGATTGTTAATCTAGCCTGCCTTTTTGGATAATTGATTTGGTTAGCCTAATTACGGAAACCTATTTTACTAGACGACTTCCTTTCCTTCCATGTCGGGTGCTTAATCAATCGGCCCAATTGCTCCCCCAAGAGGAACTTCCGCTCCTTTGAGCATATGGCCCTTGTAGTCAATCAGAATGGACTCTCATGGACAGCATCCTCCATCGCAACCCACCCACAATTAACACTATTGACTATCCACCCATAGTTCTTGATTGGTTACTAAACAACATCCGATTTCTATGGCCCTCAAAAGATTAAACATGTACTTATGCTCCTTCCGCCCATATGCTCATGTCCATTGGAATAAACCCTTGATTTTCAAGATGGTTTGGGTTCAATTCTCAAGCAAGTAGTCAGCATAGACTTTGGAAAATTCAAAGGCATCCTATACCATATGAGAAGCAATACGAAGTGAATTGTATGCACTATCACATGGCCAAACCCTTCTTAGGCCTCACATAAGGATGGCCTCACATAAGGATGTTTGTCGACAAAGAGCACAAGGAAGTATCAAAGATCGTAAGGATCGTTGACATTGGTTGTGGCTCGTAATTGTTGGTCTAGTTAATTTAGCAATAACAACTCCCTTGATTTATTTAGGGTTTATGTTTTAGATTCATACAATCAGAGTTTCAGAACTTAATCAAAACTTTCAATGAACTCAATAAATGAGTTGTGAAACGCACTATCTAAGTCACAGCAATGAACAATCCATGAGCCAATGCAAAATGCCAAAGCTTAGGCATTCCATAGGACTTGCCTATGGAGAATGGCTTCACAAAGCATTTTGTTTTAGAACCTATTTATTTGTGCAAATATATCAAACAAATTATTTATAAGTAAAAAGTAGTCTAATACCATGGAGGCAAAGCTATAATACACATTTTCCAATAGAAACTTCACAAGCAAATCAAAGAACACAACAATAAAGTGGAAGCAACTGAGATTATATTTCAGTAGGACAATACACTATCCCGTTTCACTCAACATATGAATGATGCAACGAAGGTGCACGCTCATGTCATAAATACCATACAGCATTTGCGATTTCTATCCTTAATAAAATTAACCTAAAACTAAAACATTTGTGGCCGTCATCAAGAAAACAATCAAAGAAAATTATGTTGTACAAAAACAGATAAGGTAAATACAGGTAGATATCATGACTTACAACATTTTAGTAGTCACCCCCTAGTAAAAACATGTTTTTATGATACATGTTGAATTTATCAACTCTATCTATACTTCATCTTCTACACATGGTTGCAGAACTCTATTATATCACCTCTTATGCTGTGTTTTTTTTCGGGATTCAACTGATTCAAAGCTCATTAACAGATTTGTTTTCTTTTTTTCATTCATTAATATCAACTCCCACAAGCCAAACAATCATCACGATTTTCCAACGAGCACACCATTTGTACCATCTTTGCTTCAGTCTCGTCAACCAAAGATTTGGAAGATTCCTGTCAAAACATAAGATTTCGGAAGACCATTTTTGGGAGTTTACAAAAATCACTAGAATACCCCTAAGCTCTAAAAGTATTACCAGAATACCTTTTGCAAAGTTGTTAAAAATTATATAAATACCTCTTAAGTTTCCAAAATATACAAGAATAACGCTAAGACTTCCAAACTAGACCAAAATGTTCTTTTAAATTGCCAAGAATCTTATTACCAGGAAATGGACAAAATACCCATTTGGATTACTATAAACTACTTACCTTAAATGATGAAGCGTCAACAGTAAACTTGATAGCGTCAGCAGCTGCCCTTGTTCTTAAGTAATACATGCCAGTCTTTAGGCCCTATATACACACAATAAAAAGAAAAGGCATGATCCCACTATAGGCTTTGCATTAAGAAAGTCCCTTAAGTAGGAAATATTTAAACTTTTCCATTATTATTACCAATGATTTCTGGAGTTTAGGGTTAAACTTTATGCAAGTTTACAATTTTGCACAAATACCTTGCTCCATGTGTAGAAGTGCAAAGATGTTAGCTTGCCAAAGTTTGCTTGATCCATGTGTATGTTCAAACTCTGGCTTTGATCTATGAAGCAACCTCGATCTGTCGCCATATCCACTATCGTCCTTTGCTTAATCTCCCAAACGGTCCTGATAAAATGAAACCCGTATGGGATGAGCTTTTTAAGTCTAGTTTGTTAGGGTTAGGATTTAAGATTCTAAGGTTTATGGCAAAGATATACTTATAGACTGCTTTTAAGTCATCTGGTATTTCAGGGATCTTCTGAATAGACCCATTATAATGGATTATTTTGTTCTTCAGCTCCAAACCCCAAAGCCCCATATCAGTTAAGTCACTAAGAAGATGTTTATTGACAACAACAAACTCGCCACTATCAACATAACCCAAAAAACAGTTAGTAAATACAAAAACCATGACATAGTCAAAACAAATGAAATCAGAAGATATACATGTATATAGATATCACCTGAGCACTCTCCTGCTATAAATATTTGAAGTGTATGGCTCGAAGCACTCATTGTTACCCAAAATTTGACTTGTAGATGCTGTTGGCATTGGCGCAACAAGAAGAGAATTTCGAATACCATGTTGGGATATCAACTTTCTGAGATTTGCCCAATCCCACTTATCCGAAGGCACAACTTGCCACATATCAGGCTGTAGCACACCCTGTAATACCAACTACGGATAATCAAACTCCTTGCAACAAACTCAAAAACAACTCATTCAAATAAGTTTTGATGTACATTTAACCTAACCTTGCTCACTGGACTTCCATGATAAGTCTCATATGGTCCATCCTTTACTGCAAGTTCCATAGATGCCTTCAGGGCATGATAATAAATTGTCTCAAATATCTCCTTGTTAAGCTTTTGTGCCTGGCAAAAAGATTATTAAACATAAGTCTCCAGATCTAGCTCTAAAGCATCCATTTTACATTATTAGAAAGTAACTACGGTGTTTAATACCTCTTCAGAATCAAATGCCAATCCAAGCAAGATAAAGGTATCAGCTAAACCTTGCACACCAATACCAATTGGTCTGTGACGCATATTAGACCTCTTAGCCGTCTCCACAGGGTAATAGTTCACATCTATTATTTTGTTCAAGTTGTGGGTTGCAAGTGATGTAACCTGGAAAACCCAGCAAACACAACCAATCATATCAAGAGCTCCTCACCGCATCCATGCCAGCCTTGTAATCATGGGCACCTAAGTATATAGGACCAAAACTGAATGAAAGGAAAAAATGAGGCTTACCTCACCAAGCTTTTCAAAGTCAAAATATCGATTCTGGTGACCTCTGCTGCCAACCATTTTGGAAGGATGAGATTCCAGTGGAACACCCTACATTAATGAATTATGAAGGTTGCAAATCAGTGCGGACTTATTTTGGGTATATATAATTTGCTGCCACTTAAAAGTGGCAATATTTAGGAGTCAAAACAACCAGATAACGTCATGACAAAATGTTTTACAGTTGACCTAGATGAATATCTAAGTTTCAAGCCAACATACCAACCTTCTCTCGAACAAACCGAGGTAGGGCGATGGAGGCTAGATTGCATACGGCAGTTTCATCTGGACTCGTAAATTGCACTATTTCGGTACAAAGATTAGATGATTTGATGGTGCCTAGATTTTGCTGATTACTCTTCCTATTGCAAGCATCCTGCCAGCAGCATTTCAAGCATCTTCATAAAATTACAATAACCTACTTAAGTACTACAGCTATAGTTCACAAAGGAAGATAAACAAAACCTTGTAAAGCATGTAAGGATTCCCTGTCTCCACTTGAGACTCTAAGATAGCAAACCACAGCTTCTGAGCTTGAACTACTCTTTTTGCCCTCCCCTACAAAAAATTATACACCACGTTTATGATCCCCCTTTTGAAACCATTCCATAAAGAACCTATCATATGATCCAAACCCACCTCCCTTTCGTATTTTACATAGAGATTTTCGAACTCTTCACCCCAACAATCAGCAAGCCCTGGAGCCTCATTAGGACAAAACAGAGACCATGTTCCATTATCTCCAACACGCTTCATGAACAAATCAGGTGTCCATAACCCATAAAATAAATCGCGAGCTCGATTTTCCTCCTGCATATTACAAGTCAAATAAATCTCACTTGGACTAAAACATGAATGGATAAACAAAGAAGAAAATAAGTCCAGACACAATCATTAAATAATCTACCTTGCCATGATTTTTCCTAAGATCCAACCATTCAAATATATCGGCATGCCATGGCTCCAAGTATGTGGCAAATGCACCTACATTTACCATGAAAAAGACAACATAGAGTATATATAAAAACTGAAATTTGAAAATGAAGTTTCCAGAAAACAATCAACTAACATGTTATTCAATTTGTTCTACCTTTCCTCTTGCCTCCACCTTGATCTACATAGCGAGCTGTATCATTGAACACCCTCAACATCGGAACTACACCATTGGATGTTCCATTGGTTCCACGGATATAGCTACCCTTGGCTCGTATGTTGTGAATGGACAACCCAATCCCTCCAGCTAGCTTGCTTATAATGGCACATTCCTTGAGGGTGTCATATATTCCCTCTATGCTATCATCTTTCATACAAATAAGGAAGCAACTACTAAGCTGCAAGATGATAAATTCCATGTCATTAGCTAGATCAACCAATCCAAAGTAATTCATGTTTGCAAGATATACCAGATAAACTTTTTACTTCTATCCAACAAATAAATGTAAATGTTAATGATACCTGCGGTCTTGGCGTGCCAGCATTAAAGAGGGTTGGTGAAGCATGAGTAAACCAGCGTTGTGACATCATATGGTATGTCTTAATGGCTGCTTGAATGTCATGTTTATGAATACCAATGGCCACCCTCATCAGCATATGTTGTGGCCTCTCGACAACAACTCCATTGACTTTGAGAAGATAGGACCTCTCCAGTGTTTTGAAGCCAAAATAATCATAATCAAAATCTCTATCATAGATAATTTCACTATCAAGAAGTGCAGCATTCTGCAAGAGGTGTAAATGAAGTAAACTTTCAGCAACTTGAATTATAACCCATCAAAACCAAGTGTGCTCAGGAATCCAGAAAATATAAAAAAGGAACATACTTCCATCACGATTTCAAAAATATCATCTGCAACCAAAGGTGCTGCCAGCTTTGAATAATCGTTCACGTGAGCATGCATGATCTTTAACCTGGCGGAGATAAAAATTCTTAGGAAAATTAATGAACAAATTATAAAATAATTAACTGAAATGTGAATTTAAAGATTTCTACAAATGTAATATGATACACCATTTATAAAAAGTATTGCCATTCTTCAGTTGTTATAAATTATCTTTTAAAAAGGTGTGCCTAGAGCTACTTAAGAGATCAGCTTGCTGAGATAGGTAGAGTTTTTTCAGATGATTATACATTCATCATATCCTAAAGCAATATCATTATTTAAGACACATGAAAACCACAAAGTCAAAGGAAAATCAAGCAATTATGAGTCCCTATAAAAGCTTCTATACAAAAAGATTTTAACCAACCACTCACGTCTCAGAGAATGACTTTTTGGTGTTCTTGTGCAGATTTGAGACAGCAATCCGCGCTGCAAGCTACAAAAAAGAGAGAAATCAAATCAGCTTACAATTTCTTGAAGGCAGTTGTGAAAATGAAATCTTAGAGACATCACCAATATTGCAATAACTATCTATACATTGAATCCCAATTTTGTATAGACATTTTTGTGTGTATTTAGAAAATCTGCAGTGAATGCAAGATTACATGTTCCAATCCTCGATTTGGGTTTCAAATGAAGCCTAAATTGAGGTTATAGAAAGCCCTAGTTCATGGATTCATGCCTGTAAATGAAGACATTAAGACAAAGAAATATGTGCATATATATACATTCCCAGGATGATTGGATGCAAAATTTAATCCAAAAAACTACGAATGCAAATGCAAACCTCAAGAATTCACGAACTAAGAACAGAGTTGAGACAAGAACTGTTCAGACGGTTTACAATTAAATTTTTCATAATTGAATACAAAGTTTCAGAAAATGACTCAGTCAGGTATCAGACAGCGAATGCAACCAATGACCGGGCATAAATACACATATACACGTGAAACTTTCCTAATTTGTGAAACTTGATCATAGGATACAAAATTCTATGTAAAAAAATTACATTGAAATTCAAATCATTATATATACACATACACATATATACAAGCCAATACATACCAGAGCATAATCAGGATGGTTGGCAGTAAGAGCAGCCGCAGTTTCAGCAGCGAGTTCATCGAGCTGACTAGTAGTGACACCCTTATAGACACCAGCGCACACCTTCTGGGAGACAAGGACGGGATCACAGTGCTCCGCATTGAGGCCATAGCTCAGCTTCTTCAGGCGTGCAGTTATCTTGTCGAAATGTACTGATTCTTGCCTCCCATCTCTCTTTATCACATACATTTTGCTGCTGCTTCTTTCTGCTTCTTTTCCTTCTGTACTTGCAAACCCCAACCCCTCCCCTCCCAATAACACACACACACACACTCTTGGAGAAATGAAGGATCCTTGGGCTTCTTCTGTTTGTCTTCTTCCCTCTAATATATCCTTTCTATAATATGGCCATTTCTTTTATCTTATTTGTTAAAAAGCAAGGAGAACCCACGATCGAGAAATGAAGGGATAGATGAGAAACAGATGGGGGGGGGGTGAAAGGTGTAAGTAAGGTGAGAGAGAGCTCTGTCTCTCCTATCTGAGATCTTGCTTTCTGTGTGCTCTGTTTCTGTCAGAAGAAGCTGCTACATGTATATATATACATATACACATATATGTATATCATATATGTATCAGTATACATATGTATGTAATGTGGCAGGCAGAGAGAGAGAGAGAGAGAGAGGAGGGCTGAGCAGGGCCGCTCCGAAAGCTTCAAAAGATCTCCCGCGCGAATTCTTATCACATGCCCTAGCCATATCTCTCTCTCTCTCTCTCTCTCTTCCCCTGCTTCTCTCTCTATCTGTCTCTCTCTCTCTCTCTCTTCCCCTGCTTCTCTCTCTATCTGTCTCTCTCTCTCTCTCTCTTCCCCTGCTTCTCTCTATCTATCTCTCTCCCTCTCTTCCCCTGCTTCTCTCTATCTATCTATCTCCCTCTCTTCCCCTGCTTCTCTCTATCTCTATCTCTCTCTCTCTTCCCCTGCTTCTCTCTATCTATCTCTCTCCCTCTCTTCCCCTGCTTCTCTCTCTATCTATCTCTCTCTCTCTTCCCCTGCTTCTCTCTATCTCTATCTCTCTCTCTCTTCCCCTGCTTCTCTCTATCTATCTCTCTCCCTCTCTTCCCCTGCTTCTCTCTCTATCTATCTCTCTCTCTCTCTTCCCCTGCTTCTCTCTATCTCTATCTCTCTCTCTTCCCCTGCTTCTGTCTATGCCGCCGTCTGCCGTCTGCTGCCGCCGTCTGCCGTCGGCTACCGTTGTTTGACGACTGCCACCGTCACGGGGTGTTTTCTTCTCCGTTCTTGATGTGGTGAAGTACCTTTTTCTCGACGAGTTCGTGGGTGGGTTCTTTTGGTGTGCTCGTCCCGTGCTACAAAATGCCGATGTGATTGCGACACACACACAAACTCGGCTAAGTCTCGAACCCATTTATTTTACCTTCTTTTTTTCTTATTGACACCACAATGACGTCTAGACGGACTAAGGAACTTAAGGATATACAAGACGAGGCTATAAGTAAGGAGGACTTTTTAGATATGTTTAATCGTTTAACAAAAATAGAGATGGATATGAAAAAATGGGTGAAAGACACCGAAACCTACAAGAAAAAAGATAGAGAGGAAAAAGACGCCCTCAAGCCCGAAATAGAACAACTTAAAGTAGAAAACATCGACCTTAAAAAACAACTTAAGGACATCGAGGTATCTCGAGAAGACGGTGAAATATCCTCTATAGAGGATATAAAGGACGAAATTAAAAAAGTTAAAGAGGAAGTTAATAATAACATAGAGTTAGCTAAAACGGGTTGGGTAGATGTGGTTAAAAGAAACATTAAAAAAGAAATAAAAGATGAAAATATTGTTAACACCACCCTTGAAGAAGAGAAAATGCGTCAGGCCCGATGCTTAAATGTACGTGTCACTGGGCTCAAGGAAGGTGCATCCCCAAATGAGGACGCACAAACACTTGGGAAAATGTTAGGGTACACAAAGGCCCTACCTATCACCAAAGCATGGAGGGCCGGGCGTGACACAACTAGGAAGAGAGCCTTAGTCCTTCAATTTAAAGACTTAGACTCTAGAATCACTTTCTTTAAGAAGAGACCAATCCTTCGAGGAATGGATGGGGACCCCATCTATCTCGATGAAGACCTCACTAAGATGCAAATTGAGCATCGCAAGAGTTGTATGCCACGAGTTATGCAAGCTCGTAAAGAAGGCCATCGCGCCTTTTACTGAGACGGGCGAGTGATCATAAATGATCGCACTACTAACTGACGGCGTGTGGCCCATGTGACAGAAAATGCACTTAGGATGACCCTATGGAATTGTAATGGCGCACTCTGGGCACACCCCGGCCGCCTAGAGGAGATACTAAAGGTATCTGATATACTTTTCTTGGTAGAAACACATCAGAGCCCAAATAGAGGACTCCCACGGGTCGAAGGATTCCGTTGGGAGTCCGCTTTTAGACAAACCTCACGTCGACACACTACTAGGGGATCTGGAGGTGTCGCGATACTATTTCGTAGAGAGCTACATAATAGGATAGAAATAATGAAGATAGACCCAGAAGCTCGTTTTATGTGGGTGAAAGTCTCCACAAGCAAAGACCATGCAGTATTTTTCGCCATTTGTTACTTTCCCCCAAAAGGATCCCGTTATAATATTAGTGGCTTGACGAGATTAGTCGATGAAGGAATGCCACATGGGCCTTCTCCATACGAACCCCTATCGGATGACATAATCCGATATTCTTCCCAAGGAGAAGTATTTCTTGTCGGAGACTTCAATGCGAGAACCCAATCCCGACAATGCACAGTATTTCAGATGAATAGAAACCTAGAAATGGTAAATGTTGATCCTTTAGACATAGGCACCACACGTAGATCAAAGGATCAAGGTGCGGACGCCACGAGCTTTGGCCATCACCTGCTCGAACTTGGCAGTCAGCACCAGATGGTCATATATAATGGTTTAGCTAAGTGGTCGGGCTCGGAAGAGCTCACATGTTTCCCACATGGAGGAGGGGAAAGCACAGTTGACTATCTAATAGGGCGCCCGACAGCTACCCACTTGATTAACTCCTTCCGAGTGGGCCCATGCCCTATTGGCGCAGACCATAGCTTCTTATACTTCGAGCTAAAATGTGATATCTCTAAGGTCACCAAGTCTAGTCAACCATGCCATCACACCACAATACATTTCACACATGAGCTCTCTGACATATACTCTCAACATGTTCAGGCCCATCTCCCCTCCATTGATCCCTCTCTACCGTTAGAAAGCCTTAGTACAAAACTCACACACATCCTTCACTCCGCAACAGCTAGCAGTTTCCCATATACAAAACTCTCAAATCAAGGTAGATCAGGATCAATGCCACAAAATAAATGGTATGACGAGGATTGTAGGGACCTACATAGACAACTTACAGTATCGCAACTCAATGGTAGTATTACCTCCACACAAGCTCACAAAGAAATGCGTAAGATGACACGTCGTAAGAGACGAGCGTGGGAGGCATCCCAATACTGGGAACTCTACCATATGCTCATGAGTAGCGATTGCGCCACGGCATGGAAGAGACTACGGGAGCCAAGACCACAAACACCCATCGAAGATCCCGAAACTTGGCACACATATACAGAGAGACTTTACCAAATCCCAAACCAACCACCTTTTCCAATGCCTTCCACACCCCGGCCTACCACGGGGACACTTTTCACGACCTCTAGGGTCATGAAGGTCATAAAGAAATTACAACATAGGAAGTCCATGGACCACACAGGATTGCGAGCAGAACACATTATATATGCGAGAGAGTGCCTAACTCCCTTGCTAACTCTAATCTTCAATCGTGCCCTTGCGGAGGGTTTTCCACCACAGTGGACTATGAATACAGTGACCCCCATACATAAAGGGGGGGACCCCATGGACCCAAATACATATAGGACCATTATGATAGGCCATACCCTTGCTAAGTTATATGGTGCAGTAATGGAAGCAGAGCTTAACGACTACATGGAGACCCTAAACCTTCGTGCACCTGAACAAGCTGGCTTTAGACGAGCCTTCTCCACTATTGATCACATCTTCACACTTAGATGCCTAATTGACCAAACTAGGGCTCGCAAGAAGAGATTATATTGTTGTTTTGTGGACTTCCGCAAAGCCTTTGACACAGTCCCTAGAGATCGGTTGTCTGATAGACTTAAAAGCTTGAGGATACCAGATGATATGGTATGGGCCATCTACGCACTATATGAACAAGTGTCCGGGTGTGTCCGATGCCCAGGTGGCCTATCCAATCGTTTCACTAGCACTATTGGTGTAAAACAAGGTTGCCCCCTATCACCGACGCTTTTTGGGATCTACATTGATGAGATCACAGATTTTATTGCTCGTGAGGGAGGCACCAGAGTGGTCCTTGGGGATACGCAGGTTCGTATCTTGCTCTATGCGGATGACATAGTTTTGCTCTCTGAATCCGAACACGACCTACAGAGGCACCTAAATGCCTTAGATGACTTTTGTGTACAACGAGGATTGGTAGTGAATCTAGGGAAAACGAAAGTCCTTATCTTCCACACATCGGCCCAAGTTAGAGCTAAGTGTCACCTAACTATCTCCCATAGCCCAATCGAGGTGGTTGGATCGTACGTATATCTCGGAGTCACTTTTAGTGCCCGCTCAGGTAAATTTTCGATGACACAGGCAGCGAAGGATAGACTCACGAGAGGACATGCATCCCTCTCACTCCTAGAGAGACAATGCCACCAAGCACACTTTCAAGAGCCACGGACTAAAGGGTGGCTCTTTGACTCATTAGTGACCCCCTCCCTCATGTATGCATTTGCGGTTTGGGCTCCAGGATTACCATCCTTCATGTGGACGCAATTAGAGAGACCATTGGTGATGATGCTATCACGCCAACTCCGAAGCAAATCGACTGTACCACATGACATTATTAGGGCCGAGTTCACGTTACCCCTAATGCTAGTAGAGGCACTTTTTCAACTTGTAGTCTTTATTGATAGGATACATAGCCAACCACATGATAGAATATCTCATCAAGCCTTTAAGGCCTCTCGATCATTGTATGAGTCCGGCTATACTAGCTCATGGTATGGCATGATGGTGACTTGGCTTCTTGCGAATGGTCTAGACATTAATAACCTACCTCCCCTTAGGTACAACCACACGAGTGATAACACCTTAATCTCTCATGAGAACCGCAATAAAGTAATACGCCAAGAAATATGGCAAATTTACACTCGGTGTAAATGGATCACCCCACTAGAGCCACTCCCATCTAAAATGTCGTACTATAAGAAACACTTCATGCACTTCTCTGAGTTAGGTTTTATCACACGACCAAAATATCTAGATGTATTCTTACCGCATGCACTAAGGGTTGCCATTGGACAACTTAGAATATCGTCTCACCAACTTGAGATTGAAAATGGCTGTACTAGTGGAGTCCCTAGGGAGGAAAGGATATGTAGGTTATGTCACATAGAGATAGAGGATGAGTACCACTTTACTTGCAAGTGTCCAACCTATGCCGAGATAAGGGCAAAATACCAAGACATACTTGGTCCGTCTCCCACCCTCCCCAAACTATTAGATACTCTAGATATAAAGAAATTAGGCAAATACATTCTAGAGCTAAAACAACATAGAGAGAATAAATTACAAAATGTTGACAATAATGTTGCTAATGATCACGAACATGTAACAAATGCAGTTTTTCAGGAACCTGAGGAGACAACGAATGCCGACACACTTGCACCACTCGGCCTTTCCATTGATGAGGCAGAAAACCAGAGAAGAACCAGACGTCCTCGGGTGCCGGGTTTCAAAACAACTCAACGTGATGTGGACGCAATATTGAAAATAAGGGAACGTGAGCTACACCGCCTAGAAGCCATGGCTAGGGCACTCTCTACATTGGAACCCACATCAAGACCCTTTGACCCCCCACTTCTTTTCGAGAAGCTTGGGTGGAAATAAAATTAGGCTTAGTGTATAGTCACTTTCAAGTATACTACATATTGTACACTACTAGAACTCTTTTAGCTTAAGTTCTATTTTTTTTTACTTAATTTTATTTTTAGTTATGATGACTGGATAAATACTCTATTGTTGTAAACCAATTGTCTCATGGGCCAAATTTGGCCTTAGAAGACGTTAATACATCTTTCTTTCTTTCTTTCTTTCTTTCTCCCTCTCTTGCCCTGCTTCTCTCTCTATCTATCTCTCTCCCTCTCTTCCCCTGCTTCTCTCTCTATCTATCTCTCTCTCTTTTTCTTTTTTTTCTTTTTTTCTTTTTTCTTTTTTTGGTATCTATCTCTCTCTCTCTTCCCCTAAACTCTAATTAGCTTACCCTAATGTTAAGTTGATATTACTAGCTAAATACTATGTCTTGGGTTCGAAACCCATTCCCTCACATCTTTACTAATTCCATACATAATCCTCTTTGTGTTTCTCCAACCGTGCCCCCCCCCCCATCCACGATGAATATATCGCCTATGTTCTCACAACCACCCAAAATAGAAGATGGACATAAAGTCGAAAGAGAAAGATGAAGGTGAGCAATGTAGATCTTTACGAAAATCGCTCCGACATTGTTTATATGCTCGAAAGCGTGATGAACTATGATTAGCAATACTATCTCTACCATCCGGGAAACAAATTGATAGCTTCAGGATTGGCAGATGATTCGTTTTTATTTCTCAGAGAGATACTTGATAATATAACTAAATCCACAAAGGTGCGCAATGTGTTTGCATTGGCATTGGTATCACATATTAATGTATGGAAGTCAATGGTTGTTAGATGCGCTGAGAGTGATTTGGTTGATCTTAGATGGTGTGGCCAAATATTGAATCAAGGGAATGTGTGCCAACACTTAGGTTACCCTATTGGTGTTGATATCTCACCGTCTCAAAGTTTGAATTGGATATCAATGACCATTTTAGATAAGTTTATGTATTGGAAATCTCAAGCTTAGTCGTTTAGTACTCATCTCAAAGTGGTGTAATATATCATGATTGTAATGATTTCTTTTCTTTTTGTCATTATTACCTAGACAAATAAATAACTCGATCAATTAGCTTGTTCACTTAAATATACATTGTGGAAGACAAGAGTCAATAATTGGTATGAGTTGAGTATCATGGAACAATATATGTACCCCAAAGCAGTTAGGGGGAGTTGCATTATTAAATTTAGAAGATCATATGGTGGCTCAAAGATGCAATATTTTAAAAGCTATGTGCATAAGTACCCAACCTTGTGTGTAAATATTTGGTTATTTTGTGGAAAAGGTTGGTATATACCATGGGAAAACAAGGATGTCAACCTCATGGTGGAATGTTGTTAATAGTACTCGGTCATTATGGTTTAACAAATAGTGCTTCCTTGGCAGCGATGTTTGGAATTGTTTAATGTTGGTCGACCCCTGAATGCAAAAAAGGTTGCAATTATTTGGCAACAGAGGTGTTGACAACTTCAAGGATATTACATTAGGATGGAAAAGAGAAGTTTAAATTCACAGTTCAATCGAATGGCAAGGTTGGGCTTGATAACTGTGGAATATGCTATCTTAGAGTCACATAGGAAAATGATGGCCTTTCGACAATCAGAAATGAGTTTCATATACCACGTGGATACGATACGGGTATGTTTAGCAATCATGCCTAGTTTAGTTTTTCTCAAATCCAAAGTTGGTGGTTGAGGAACCATGGAAAATTTGGTCATTTGGTATTTGGAAAATCGATATTCGTGGTGCACATTAACAATGTATACCATAAGTTGATTGAAGATAGAACTTGGTTAACAAATAAAGGTTCTAGATACATGGTACATTACTCCGAAATGTAAAGTGGTGGTGATCGAGTTTTAGATGTAGGATGACAGTCTCATCTTCCATTTTCGTGCAAAGGTGCTTCTTTGGCCTACGATGGTCGGTGGGTTGGTTGCCTTTGGCAATGGCTTTAAAACGGAGACATATTTCAAACGGGACATGTTTTATTTTTTGTACGGTGGTTAATGAAGAGGCCAAACATAGGTTCATTACATGTCCGGTTGCTAAAGCCATCGGGGTGGTTATATCACAAATTTGGGCATTCAATAACAAGAAGTATTTGATCACCTTTTAAGTAACAATCAACAATGGTTCGGTTTGGTTTGAGAGGGTCCAAACTGTTTAAATTTTTAAAAACCTGAACCAAACCGAACCGAACCGAACCATGAAACCGTTAAACAATTTTCAAACCTTTAAACCGTAAAATTTGTGGTTTCGTGGTTCGGCTTCGGTTTTCAACATAGTTAAAATTTTAAAATTTATAATATTTCATTATTTAAAATTTTAAAATTTTTAAAGATGTTCCTAAAATGTGAGAATAAGGTCTAAAAATGAAAAGATTGTTTAAAAACATTTTTTTAAATTAAAAAAAAAAAACTGGTAAGCCGTTTAAACCGTTTAAACCGCAGTTTCTGGCTGTTAAAAACGAATTGAACCGGTGTAAAAAACCTAAACCTGAACCGAACCGTTGAACCGCGGTTTCGCTGTTCGGTTCGGTTCAAACCGTTGCCGATTGTTATCAAGTTTTAAGTGGGTTTTTATAGATGATGGATAATGAATGCTGCTATATGTATATTACAGAGAGAAAGAAAAATAGAGGGGTATTCTGGGAATTTCCGAAAAGTGAGGGGAGGGGTATTCTCGCCTGCGCATTTCACTTACATATCTATGTATGTATGTATGTATCTATCACTGACTATATATACATACCCTTCAAATCTTCTCTCCCGGTTTCTGTTCCCCTCTCTGTACTTCTGCAGACAAAGAACGAAGACCACCGCGACTTCTTCAAGTTTTGCAGACAACGAAGGCGTAGACGTAGACGTAGTAGAAGAGGATATGGTGATCGCCAGCAAGTGGAACCTCCTCACCGGTCCTACCTCCATACTCGCCGGTGTCTTTGTCACCGTCATGGCTGTCTCTTACCTCATGGATGCGGTATGTATATCTCATTTCTCTTCCATCTCCCATAGACACTCTGTTCTTATGAGAAAGTGATTCTTTCCAATCAGGTATGGTTCAGATGGTTTGTGTCAAACTGTTTCGAAACCACCGAGTTCATTAATTTAATCCCCCCGGGGATGTAATTTAGGAGAAATAATATATAATATAACAAAGATGCGTGAAAGGATAAGGATTTGAACCCATGCCATTCTGTTAATAACAGAATAGCTTACCATGACGGTGAGATCACTATGAGAAAGAGAGAGATTTCCAACTGATACATGTAAATAGATAGTTTTGGTAGGTGCATATAGATAACATTCTTTTGATGCATACATATAGACAGATTGATAGACGCATATAAGTAGGAATCCTTGGATGCAAATATGTAGATAGATTGATAGATGCATATTGGTAGGATTCTTTTGATGTGTAGATAGATAGATCTACGTATTTTCTTATTAGCATAGTATTAAGAAATCATAATACTTCCCAATAATTAACTACTTCATTTTTTATTGTTTTTAATTTCTTTTAATATGGGACCGAGTGCTGGAAAAATACACTTTTTGGCTCTATATGCTCCATTTTTCGGAAATGTTGATCATATGGTTATGTTTACCCATATGATTTCTCTCTTTGGAAAGGGTTACCATACTTAGCCAAATATTCCATACTGTCTTAAGAGAACGTGTCACAAGTGCTTCTTGCAAGAATGGAAAGGAAAAGGAGTTGTCTACAGGGAAGATATGGGCATTATTATAGAGAAGAGAGCCGCTTGATTGCATATGGCTTGTGAGACTTTACACATGGCTATATGGAATGGATCTCTAAGGACATATGCTGAGTATTTTGAAGTTATCCTCAAGAGCACATATATTGCTATGTATACTAAGAGTCACAATTGCAATGGTATAAAACTCCACAGAGTATAGGGATATAGGAGTCAGTATGCCATCCCAAACTACATATACCAAGAAGCACTAGAGGATTTGGTGGAATGGACGTGTTGTAAAAAGGAGCTTGATGAGAGAGTGTGTTACACATAAGGATGCAGATGAATGTTATATATATTTACAAATGCAAGTTGCTACTTTTCACCTAATGCCTTAAAGTTGGACCCAAGGGAGGTTCCAACATATTTGATAATTTGATGAGATTTAGAGAGATCTTTACTCTCGATGATTGCTTGCATGATAAGGAGCAAAGCATAGGTGTCTATGATATAATCTGGATAGAGACATGAGCAGCCACAATGGTGATGAGGCATTATTCTGATCAATGACCAATATCCAACATCTTTGGGAGCTCCCTAGGAAAAGCTACTCAAGATGGTCACTTTTGTCATGAAAACAACTTGCTGAGCATGGATATATTTATTGTTGGTAAGCTGAAATATAAGAATGGTTCCTGTCACATGGCACTACCCCAATTCCTATATAGCTCGGATTGCCACCACACCTGATTATGATGAAAGTGGAATAGGATAGAGTATATGAATTGATATTTTAAAATTGGAATGGATTTTATCAAGCCTTACATGGATACACATCCATCTCATGTGCTATGCAGTGTGACAGGACAATGTTAGACCATTTCACAGTAGTTAGAGATGGAGATAGGTAATTATGCACACAAATTAATGGATGGATGTGCCAGCCAATTGTGCCATTGAGAGGTAGAAACAGAAGAACACTGTGTTTTTGATTCTGCACTTTATAAAATTAGATGAAATAAAGAGGGAGATACCACTGCCTCTTCAAACAAGGCTTTGGGCCACCGCGCAACATAATGAGTACAAAGACCTGGGATTGTTCTTGCTAGAACTAAAGAAACGTAGAGACGAGTTGAAGGATATCACCACAACTACATCAACTCATCTTGTCAATCAAGGGCTACACTAGTGAGATCTCAACCAAAGCGCTCGAAAGGGGTTACAATAAATTGGAGAAAAACTATGTGTTGTGTAGTAGGCCACAACCATCAGCACCATGATCCCAATCACCCTTGTCATCGACAGAGAAAGGCCATTGCCATTATCATTTGGTGCTTTGGAGATGTTTTGAATGCGAAAGTTTCAGTGTATGCATGTTCAGACTGTTAAGGGCTTGCTAAGTAGATTTTTTCATGTCCTATATTTGGTTATGTTTATTTTGCATTCTTGCTCTCGAAGAGGAGGCCATTTTGGCCTCTTAAAATATGTTAAGATATCTTTCTTTCTGTCCTATCGATTTCTCGTAAAATATTGTCTCCCTTGAACTCAAAACTTTCATATCTCGATACTAACTTCTTCAGACTTATAGATTTTTAACTTTACAAGCTTCTTTAAATTTGTATATAGGTAATATTTATCTTCGGATGTTAGTTTGAGCAATATAATCAGAAACCCTGACAGAAGCGAAACACAGAATTTCAATTGGTATCCAAAAGGAAACTTTAAATTCATGCCCATGTGTGGAAGAGAAACTAAGATTAGACTTTTGAGAGTGGAGTGCTAGTGAAGACAGCAGAAAATATGCAAAACAAATGTACCCAACTATCTTTTAAAATATAAATTTTCTTCTTTCCAAATTTGGTGGTATTCATTTCCTAAATAAAACACAATCCCCAAAATATATATTCATGCTCTAGAATTAGCAACCAAATTGCCAATTTCATAATTTTGCATTGTGACACATAGGCATTGTGGATAGATAGTGTGCTAAATGGAACATATTGTCTATACTTTCTTTCAATCAAATCATGCACTGCTTAATTAGGATTTTTAGTATCTTGTGGGACAATCCCAATGTATCATGTCTTAGGAAAGATGTTAATCCGTGTGTTTCACACATTATATGGCATATGTTGCACCAAACTTCAAAACCGTCTTCTTCTTTGAACGGGAAAATCTCACTCACTGATACATGCTAGAGCCCATCTAGTTGTCCAATATCTGCCCGATTCTTCCCATGTGACTTAGCTCACGGAGAGGTGTTGGGGCACATGTGAGAAGACTTGTCAACTATGCATATAGTTTTCTTTGAACAAGTTTTGGAGTGAATAGTATCACACATTGATACAATGTGCTACATTCAAGTTTGCTTTCCACATATTATCAATATGATTCACTCCTACACACATTCCTCTCACAATCACAATGTTTACTCTTGATTGCAATTTTTATTAGTACAATTCTTGATCACCGAGAATCGCTACTTAATCCCACACCTACTATTTAAAATGTTTCACATTTGGTACCATAGGTCATATTTGACATCCAAGGATGATAATAAAATCTATCCATCTCTCACTCTCTTTATTTTTCTGCTCAACATTTTCTGTCTCCTCCCCTCCTGCTCCAGTGTGAGTCATATCCAATATGTATTGTAGCCAAGTGATGCGATGATTGGTTTACGTGACTTAGTTATGAGATCCTCCTATGTGTCTACAACTTCTCTCGCAAGAAATTGTAGATGGAGAGAGACTGAAGAGAGGATTTGTTAAGAGATATGAGTAAGGAATCTTTGGGAATCTTCTCTCGCAAGAAATTGTAGATGGAGTGAGGAATCTTTGGGAATTTTAAAACTTACTGGTGCCTTTGAAACCTTTGAAAAGCAAAGGTGTAAATTTGGGGTTTTGTAGAATATGAATGTTATTTTTTCATAATTTTTCTTTTTCTGTGTCTTCTCTTATTTCAATATTATCAAGTAGTAGTTTCTTAACATTCCTTATTTTGAATGGAAAAGCTGTATGGTAAATAGAGTGTCACACTACAACTAGTTCTACACATATAGAGATGTTACTATGGATATGCACTGTATTCTAGTGGTACCCATTACATTGACTAAAGACTGTTTTTGGTCTGCAGAGACAAAAACAAAACAATTCAAACTCGGATCAAAGCTCTGGGAAATCTGGGTAATTATGATGCGCAACTGTTGATCCTGGTAATAAACCATGGCTTCATATTTAATAATGAGCTATGAAATAGTTAGTCAGTGTTCATAAAATGTAATAATGAGTTATACTGTTCTATGATCGGAAAACAACCTATTCTCATCAGCGCAGAAATTGTTTTCACCCACTCTTGTTTTTGTATTATCGTATCTCCATCTGTTTGAAATACAATGTAGAAAACTTTCAAATAGTCTTGACTTTTATAATGAAATGGATCAATTGTCATAAATGTATGTTGCACTTCATACCACAGTATATTATCTAGACTTAACAGCAATCATATATAATTTTGCACATACCTAAGTAACTTTCTAAATTTTTATGGGGTTAAGTTTTAGTTGCTTGGTTTTAGAATCACCAAAAGTTTCATTAATTAACACACCCTTCATCTATTTGATAAAAGGTGAGCTTCATAGTGACACCCCAACATTTTGTTTGTAGAAAAGGTATTTAAGGAGAAAAACCTTCTGTTGAAAGCAGGTTCTAAAGTAATATATTTTTGTGACAAAAGACATTCAATCAGGGTAATAAGAATTCAAGTACTGGTTTTATGTTAGTCCCGTAATGCATTCTTAATGCTATTACATGAAGAGTTCAACAAGTTGAATTGTCTTTTTCTATTAGGAAGCGTAATGCAAGTTCTGTATATCTTATTTGTGCTCACAATAAACTGAATGTAGGTTTCTGATAGAAACACAAATGTCCATTAATAACCAAGTATATGTTGCCTGCCCCTTGCTTGTCTACATCCTTCTTAGAGAAGATACGAGTGTAGATGAGGTTGTTATTTCTAATGGTAATGATGCAGCGAGGATCTTTTATAAGAGCATGGGAATTTGGCTCTGATATACTTTACGTAATCTCATGATGAGATGCATTAAAATTAGACTCACAGTAATTAGTCAATGTAGTATTGTGGTACGTAAAGCTAATGCACATATTGTTGTGACGACATTCACATATGGAATGGTAGTTGATTCTGTCCTTGCATGCTATCAAGGGTTTCCAATATAGATTTAATATCTGTAAATTGAATGTAATATGAATGTATCGTAATCCGAACAATTCATTGACATACATGTTTGTGTATGTAGCCATGCACATTTTTGTTAATGAAGCAAAATCAATGGCTTGCATCTTGACAACCATTAATAGGCTATAACTTGTACAAAATGCCATTTGATACCACAACATGTACACACAAAGATTAAGTCAATTGAGCACATGAAGAAGATGACACCAAAAATATGATATAAGTACACACATTCTTGTAAATTGTATGTTGATTTAGCAAACCAATGCCTTAAGCTGCTAAGCCATACCTTTGGTTGGGATGGGGGATTCATGAAGCCCCCATCCGAAGTGAATGCATGCGTGCCTACTTGGGCCAACATGCTAAGACCTTGCTAGAAAGCTCAACACATTGACATTTGATAGGGCTTTGAGATGGGAATAGAAACATATAACAAAAGCTCTTGTTAGAACCATCAAACTTAATAGACCTTTCTAGAATTCCTTTTCCCTAAATTAACAAAATGTATAAAGCACTACGTTCCCTATGCTCAATGAGCTAATACCAATTGTAGACATACGAGCATCGCTAACTTATCATAGAAGACCTAGAATGAACCATTAACTAATTGGAAGTTTCCCTTGAATTTCAAGTACTATCTTAATGGGTTCCCACTACAACCCATGTGAGGGCAAAGCATTGTGGCATTAGATCAACCAACACATCCCCTCTCCTTTTGTTTGGATCATATATGGCGATATTGAGGAGGATATGCATTCAAATTTGACATTCTCAAAATGAAATCTAGAGAATCTCTTCCAAAATGTGGGTTTGTCTTTTTAGCCACCACCATCAAGATATTATGACAAACACTTTATGACTTGTTTTTCATGTACATCTAGCAATTGTTCTAGCTGAAGTGGTAACATCTTTACTACAAGGAACTTTATTATGTGCATTTGACCTTTTCCAAAGAGATTTTGGCACAACTTGTTTCAAACAAACCATAATACTCCTCTTTACATTACCATACAAAAAATAGGATGCCCCTCACTACAAGAAGATGAATCCAAAATGTAGACCTCTCCAATTCATTACAACATTTGATGAATGGCCCACGACATCTTGTTAAATTTGGAACTTTGCCAACCTTAAATGTCTCGAAGTTGTCAAGAACTTTGGGATACATATCATTATCTTATTAAAAAATTGCACATATACACTTCTCATCCATGCCTTTTTATAGCAATGTCGTTCTTGTCAGGTTGTACAATGTGCAAAATCCCACATGCATTCATGATGTCCAACAAAATCCCAAACTTTGAGGAATTGTTCTTTGTCTAATCCAATTGAATGAGATTGGAAACAATAGATTAAGATGAAGAGTGAGACTATGCAAAAATATGTTGTACACTATTATACTTTACTTTGAGGAAAGGCTCATAACCCTCCCACTTCATTTGCTTGATATCAACTCTTTCAGGAAGTATATCTTCAAATCCAATATTTATATGTTCATATTTCCCATCTATTGTAAGATGATTTGTTGTATTGAATGATAAGATAAAGAGCCTTTCAACCCTTAAAATCTTTTTGATTTGCAAACCACCAAATACTTTCATGGTTAAAAACAAACTCAAGCATCATCCCATGCAAGTAATGATAAATATCTTGAGTGTGTGATGTTTTGCAAAGGACCATTGCTAATAAAGTTGACAGTTTATGTAGGGTTTTATTCAAGTTCTCGATTTCAATCTCAATAGGACTTCCTTCACACACGAACGAGTGTAAAAACAACAAATAGTTCAAACCCCACATACTAAACAAATAATCTTTATTCATGCTACCTTAGCATAATTGTGAAGATACTTGTTATCATACCTCTATTACATTGCCATTAAACTACACACAAGAATATCATAAAAAACACGACCGCAAAATTCCCTAGATATGAAAATGTTCTATTCATTAATGTCATGATGTATTGGAGCATCAATGAGGCCACATGGTCTTATCAAAACCTTGTAATGGCCAACTTGTGCACAAAATGCTTCGTTATGGGCATTCTCGTTTCATGCACATACTCGATGGAAAAGATAGTGCTCCTCATACGTTATCAAACAATCCACTCTATGACACATGCGGCATTTGTTCCTCATCATGCATGCATTCAAAGCACAATAATTGACACATGAGCATCACACCACCTCGTAATTGACCAACAAAATGAGAGAAGTCAATAAACGAATAACCCAATGGTATAAATACTTTATTGTGGCCTCTTTTGCACTAAACAATGTAAAGTTATTATTAGGCAACAACTGTATCATCACATGTTCAACTTCTTCTTCTTCTTCTTCTTTTTTAAACTACACCGTAGTTTCCATTACCAATGCAATAAGCAAATACAAGCCTATAATGATACAATTTAGTGGTGGGTAAGATATCCCCCATTATGTCCTAATTGAAACCAACCTCCACCTATGGACGGAAAAACCATCGCGGGGGTACATTTTGTCATTTCTCTCCACAAAAGCTAACAACTCCTTCCATTTCAGAAAAATCATATTGGCATTACCCATGAAGGAGTCACATTGACCTTTTAGAATTGAGATAAGCATCGACCAATTTTCCTTCACACAATGAACAAGATTTTGCTTTATTTGCTGAAACGCATTTTGGGATCGACCTATCCAAATATTCCATAGAACCACCAACGATATCATAGCCCATACTATGGCATCCACATTCAACCAATTTGGGCTTGAGTATGGTATGTCCTTAACTTGCCTTCCCCTAGTTTGAAGGGTAAACAATATCTTTCCCTTTCATAACTATGTTTATCCAACACATGTTCAACTTCTTGAGAAGGCAACCTCATGGATAAGTCCTTAGAATTTAGAAACACATTTGTGTATTTACTGATAAAGTTGAAGAAACAACATTAAAAGATGTCATGGTTTGATTGCATGTATATACTTAAGACAAGTTTTAACATGAATAAACATTATATGTTTCTTCAAAATATTATAAAAAGGCATTACAAGTTATGTTGGGATTGGACAAAACCCCTTTTATATTCCATTTCCACTATATGTGTGCCATTATCACCAAGCATGAGTGTAATGTTATGATAATTACAAGACAACTAAGGACCCAAATGATTCAACAATGAGGACCCAACTAAGGACCCAAACCTCATCAACATGATAGATTACGTATGCATGTCGTAATAGTTTGTATAGTCCTATTCCTCAAATTGGTATCCTATATATCCTTGCTACCCCATACATACATTATGGAGCATACATACAATAAGTTCGGGGCATGTTCCTGAGAATGTGGTGTATGGAAAGGAAAATTGTTGATGGCACAATTTTTTAGTCTAGTAGACAGTTGAGAGGTGAAGGCATTGATTTGGGTGGTTGGCTCTAGCTAGTAGTGTCCTTGTTGGACATGTTGATTCAAAGTTTCTTCTACTTCATGGGGCAAAGTGGATGATTGTGCATAGACATGAGGTTGGTGATGAAGGAGAAGATGTGTTGTTGGGTTTATGGAAAGATAATTGTTGTTGACATCAATTGGACAGGGTGGGATGGTGAAGGTTTTTATGATTTGGGTGGCTTCCCTTGTCCTTAAGATATACTCAATTGCTCATGTTGTCTCTTAGTGGGAAACATGTATGACCAATAGAGTTTGACCAACGAAATTAGTGTTGGCATGATAGTAATATTCATTCTATTTGATCGAATTCTCGAATACATGAAAGAGAGGAAATATTTGATAAGATTCATAAGAGAAGTTATTTTATATTATAAAAGTTTGAGATTGATTTTTTATTATCATGGTTATTTAAAAGATATGAAAAGGGGAAGTATTCTCAAATACCAATATAGGGAAGTGATTGAAGCATGATGCAAGTTTAGTTGAAAAGAAAAACTTGAGCGCATTCCATGTATATAGATCTATGGATTGAAGAGTCTTCGAAAGAGAAGTGTCATCATCCTCGAACCTCGTGATGTCTGGTTTTCCTAGTGGGCTGGTTGTATGCATAGTCCCATTGAAAGCCCCCCACTAGAGGTAGACCTTTTTGTAGGCCTTCATGCAAAAATGTGTGGATATAAACGTTATCGAGAGAAATTGTAATCTTCCTTGAACCTGGTGATGCATGGTTTTCATAGTGGTTTACTTGTATGCATACTCCCATTGAAAGTCTTCTACTAGAGGTAGAACTTTATTTAGGCTTTCCCACGTCTCTATAATGAGCATGCCTCATCGTGCCATGATTTCTTCCGTTCTTCTTAATGTGTCCCAAGAACTCCATTACAAATCCAAATTGTAATGTGCAGCTTTGATTCTTTTATTTCACAAACCATGAATCCTAGTTTAATGAACACGATGACCATCCTAATGAATAAACTTCATTGCACACATTCTTTTGTATGGTCAATTGGCATCTTCAAGTCATCATTAAGAAAGATAGAGGGGATTCATCCAACCCTATAGTATGAAGGCAATTCTTCTTACTTTTTTCAAAAATTGTAATATGAATGCTCAAAATTTAATTGTGCCTTGTGGTCCAATATTAGGTGAATGGGGGGTGGGGGTGGGGGGGTGGCTTCTTTCTTCTTATACATGAGCTTTCTACAAAGTGTCCTTCTTGTTTAGGGTGGCATTTGGTGACTTGAGGATGTTCATAACTCACACACCAAGTCCTCTCACACGCTTGCTCCACTCTTCTTTGTCTACAAGTAGACTACACAAGTTTCATTCCTTATCATTGTTCATGCTTCTTAGATACCTCCACCCATTCACGCTCTTTGGTTTCATGTTTTACTTCTTTGACTAGTTTAACATAACCTTTCGTTATTTCATTGTTTATATTTTCTAGGTTGTTTTCGTCACCTTCTTTGGCTAGGGGAAGTTCTACTTTATCTCTTCTTTAATAGCGTTCATTCACCCTTTTTTAACTCGGTTTGGATTCTCTCGAGTTCAAGGTTAATTTTGACATTTGTGTCGTCAACACTATTTTCTTTTGTTATTTTATATTCAACTCAAAGATGTTTGTTGTTTTCTTCAAGGATAAAGGTTTGATATTGTAAGAATTAATCATTATATTTGACTCATTGTTTGAGTCTAAAAAAGTTTAAGTTCTAGCTTAAAGTGAGAAAATGAAAAAGTCACACAAAAGAGAACCAAATATGACTTTTATAGTCTTTTACATTAATTTGGCTCTTTCACACTTTAGTGGCCACCAGGCACTATATCTTTGTCTCTCCCTTTCGTTCTCTCCATATTTGCCCCTTAAATAACTATGCCAATGTGATGACATAAGAAAAGTACATGGAAGTGAATCTTTTGAGAAGTACTTAACATACCTGCACACCCCTCACCTTATGAGGGCACCACTTCATGTTTCATGAGGGGAGGTGGTGAAATTTGAGATATGGCGAGGGTGTTTGTGTTTGATTAGCTTGACAATATTAAGAAACTCCTTCTGAGAATCAAAGAGTATGTCTTGAAACCACCACGGTATCAAAATTTTGCATATTCAAAAAGATGAGGTAGTTACAACGATGTTACCATATTTCCCCTTTATGATTGTGTTTATTAACAATCAACACTCCAATCAGATGTATGAGCTTGAGATAGAGATAAAATTGTTTTTACAATAAGATCACCCTATTGCATAGGGTATGAGAGATTAAGATGAACAAAGTAAAGAGATCAAAAGAGTTTTAGGAAGAGATACTCGAGTTTCAACATAGCAAGTCTACGCTCAATGACCACATCACCTCTTATTGTTGTAGGCCTTCAACGCACCCTCTTGATTCATTGTCCCACAATAATATGTCTACTAACAACACCCAAGCACCTCCCTCAAAACGTTGATCCCTTGCATAGAGCTCAACTTCTCTTTTTATAGGTTTTAAGCGCCCATGTACCAAAATCAATAAGTTTCTTTTTATAATATTTGAGTTCAGTACTCGACTTGATGCAAAATTTATATGCCCCTTTTTGTCTTTATTGCATATTTCAACCATATAACTTACTCACTATAAATCACCTTTCCCCACATCAACCCTAAAGGGAATCAAACTTTGCATCTTATCCATCCAAGAGCTAGCTCTTGCCAATTCTGTTATATCATTTTGTTGATTTAAATACCACATCTAGATACAACTCATACTTGTTACTTGTTTGACCATGACCTTACCTTTCCTCAGTCGTGCATGCCACGTCATGACAATGTTGTATAAGAAGCGTAACGATAATCTAGCATAGTCCAATCTTATGAGTCATATATCAAATCCAACACCATTACATTATCATCACCTTTCACATTTTGATAAGTTCCAATTCCATCATTAAAATCACCCATAATAAAACCAATTCCAATTTTCTTATTTAAGAATGTCAACACACACACGTTAGAAAAAAGGATCATCACAATCTACCTTGTACACAATATTGTAGTTAGACTCTCTACGAGGAATGTAGAAACATGCCAAATAAACTTTACATTTGCATAATGTTGCTTCAACTAACTAATCCCATTTCTATTCATCATACTTGCGTATTAATATATAGTTTTCCAAGCCCCCATGATAAATATATGCCATTCCTACTCACCCAACATTTCTTCCACTATAGGGCCATATAATATCATTTGGCTTCGTGTTCCCAAGTTTCAACTACACAAATAATATCTATACTTTGACCTACATCACTTAAATCTCAGGCCTCTATTCCATAAATATCATCTACAATTTTGTAACTGAAATTCCAAACTTGAGGTAGCCCTATTGGTCATCACTTTAAATGCATTTTGAGTTCCTTTTTTGGCTGCATAGTCTGCCTACTTGGATCTCAGTCATTTGGGGTTTAATTTTCTATTACAAAGAAATTCATACCTTTTAGGTACACCTTGATACTATCCAAAATGATAACTCTTTCCTGTCATTGAAGATTGTGCAAGCAAAAGCTTGACATGATTCTCTTGTTGGCCTCTTCTAGCCAACTTTATGTGCTCCATGTACCATGACATATGGGATGTCTTAAGGCGATATATTGCTCCCAATATACAAACATGTAATATCTAAATAACCCGACTAGGACAAAGTAGGTACGAGCATAAGTTAGACTCAAATGTTAGGGTAATATCGTCGAATGCAAGTCATGTATTTTGTAAAAGAATGGAAGGGAATATTGGATATGACTTTGATATGAGGTGCACTCAGTGCACATCATTTGATGGTACTTCACAATCTCGCATGAAAGCTTTTGAAAAACACCTAGATTGTGATTCTGTTAATCTCTTCACATAGAGTTAGATAATTATTCACTGTTATAACTCCTTGAATTTTATGGATCCTCTATTTCAAGTACTCTCTTATTTCTAGACCATTCTAAAATGTTATATCATATTATCATAATAATAGAACTACATTGGTTTGAGGTAAGTGACATCAATTGGAGGCACACATTGAAACAAGAACAACAATTAATACATACATTGCACAAAGATGGTAGGAATGTTTGGTAATGTTTACTTATAAACATGCGATTTTGTATGTCAATCACGAAAGTGATGAAGTTGAACTACGAGATACAAGTTATAAAAGTTGTTTTTTCTACAAAATGTTTGGTTAGCAATGTGTTTCCAACAAATTGTAATTACCATGGGGAGGATTGTGTCAGATTCAAGTTTTTTAGTGAGTCATTTACATACTCGACCAATTAAAATCAAATTGAGTTGAATTGTATGATCATGTCATAAATAGTGATAAAGATTTTGGAATGCTAACGTGTTCAAATAGTTTCAAAGCATACATGAATACTAATGTTGTTTAGATATCCATGGGGAACCTTAGAACCGATTCTATACCATAATTTGGGGCTCGTAGAGATCCATTATGACATGAAAAAAAGTAATTGTGTGTATAAGTTGGTCGTGTTGATCAAAGGTTCCTTATGGAGAAAATAAGATAAGGCATTCGGTTTGGATGGGACAGTGGGGGAGATGTTTTTGAGAGAAATTGTGTGCTTGTTGTCAAGGACAATAATTCATTTGAAAGGAGAGGAAGTGTAGGAATAATGTCCTAAGACGTGCGCATTGATACTAGGAAGTTGTTCAATAAGTTCAAGTAGGTCACAATTTTGATAGTCAAGCAAAGTATAATGGAGAAACATTATCAATAAGAATCTAATATAGGAGGGCTTAATGAAACAATGCTTTACATGCTAAAGAATGGAGTGAAAGCAGTGTTTTTATAATGTCCACTTCCATATTATGCGTATGGATGATGCATGTTGAACCTCGTGTTTTATTCGCATATACATCCAATAGTGTACAGAGAGACACGCGTCCTTTGATACGAAGACACTAATTACAATATATTAGAATAGATAGATTGCTCTTTGGTGGAGGGATAAATGTTTTATATTGTTTGCGTCAATTACATTGGGTTAAGTTGTAACTTGTAAACATCAAGGTTTATAGTCTTTTAGTATTGGGTTAACAACCAACCACTACATTATTGCTCGGGGCATGTTTGCATAAGTATCTCATGATTTTACCTTATCCCAAAGCATGAAATAAGTCACCATGACTTTACAAATTCAAAACTCCAGAACCCAAGGATGGAAAACCATATAACATTGCCTTTGTCACGCAATGATATTACAAAACATAGTTTCCATAACCCCACAAAGAAGGAAAATAATGTCAACCTAACGCTAAACTATTCAAGTTGATAGTAGACATGATTATAATAGCACATGAATCTCTCCGAAGTTTCATATAACATTGCCTTTGTCACACAATGATATTACAAAACATAGTTTCCATAACCCCACAAGAAGGAAAAGAATGTCAACCTAACGCTAAACTATTCACGTTGATAGTGGACACAATTATAATAGCACATGAATCTCTTTGAAGTTTCATTACTGATAGGTTGTCCTTAAAACATTGCCAAACAAACTCACTTTTCGCAATCCAAGGGTTAAATATATAACATTACTTGTCATAATAATAACACATACATATCTACCGATGTTTGATTATTGTCCTTAAAACATGGCTTTATAAATTGAAACCAAAAACATTGCTATCAATAGGTAGCAATAATAAATATAACGGTTAACCAATAATCCCCATAAAGGCAAGCATGTGTCCACCTATCAAATTTAGATCGTTCAAATAATTAGTTGATACAGTAATAAACATAGATAGGATGTCTAGTGAGTTTTGTAGGCTTAATAAGATATGTTCGATGCACTTGGATTGTTTGTTGTTTCCTCATCCATCACGTGGTGGGTTTGTTTGGCTTCACAATTACAATTGCACTTCCTAAGTCCATCTAGTTTTGCTCAAACTCTCTTGTATTTATTTTGTTTTGTTCCCTCCGTCGTATTCATTAAGAAAGCTTCAAAGCAAATGATTGAAACAAGTTTTAGTTTTCTTCCATCAAACTTGTTTGAATTCCTATAAAAGTCTTCTTCAAACCAATTGTGACTTAGAAATAGAGCAAGTGGATTCGATGTGACATGTGAGTATCCCACATGGAATGCAATGTTCATGTCGTTAGAGGGAAGGACACCATGAAATGAGGAATATGACAACAATTGACACAAAGGCAAGCAAGATTCACATGGGATGTTACCACGGCTTTTGATACAAGATACTCTTGTGGTCATGATCACATATGATTTCCTTGAAACTATGGGTGTGGTGGAGAGTTGGTTGAAAATGTATGTGCGTTCACACACACACACACACACACACACACACACACGAATGATGAATGAACAAAGAAAGCAATTTCCAAGACTAGAGAGAGGTTGAGGAACACCATGTCATAAAGGCAATAATCGAGTTAAATATCAAATATACATAAACACCCTTATTTAAGAACTATAACGATTAAATAAAATGCATTTAGTGAGAAGAATCTATACGAGAAGCCAATAAACCACCATGATTTAATGCTCGTCGTCTATATGACAAAGTGTGGTGCACACATCACATACTCACACATGTTCTATGTACGCAGTTTCGTGGAACTTTCTCAAAATGGGAAAAGGAGGATGGAGACAATTGAATAGAGAAAAAGACGATGTTATTAGTCAAGAAAGTAAACATATAAGGCCAATAAAAAATTGACCGAAATGAACAACAACTAGATAACAATGCCATTAAAAAAAAAGAAAAAAGAAAAAGAGCCCAATTCAATAAAGAAGAGTAAAAAGCTGGAGAACTCGTAGATGCTCGGTGGGTAAAAGCACCATACTGTGACGGAAAATGTAGAGGTAACTACATCAAATGCCCTATTTTTTTTGTTTGGGAAATGTATAGCAACTAGAATGGCTTCGCCACTTACATGTAGGCTATATAGTGGGATGAACTGGGGGAATGCAAAAAGCCCGGGGTAAGCGAATTTACACAAGAGGGGAGTGATGAGGCGAATCGTTGGGTCGATTGGAAAGGCGAAATGGCTGAGCAAAATGGGCAAACACGATTGGGAAGATTTAGATGTGGTGAGGGAAATGGGCGGGTGGGCATAGCGAGCTCCACGATCGGATTGAATGGCAATGGCACAAAGAGATAGATTAAGCTAGATAGGGGGAGAGAGAGAGCTTTTTTACTTTGAAATGAGAAGCCAGAGGAAAAAGTGAGAGTGGGGGAAGGAATGAAGATGAGAACAAAATGGATCCCCTCCTCCTCCGGTTTAACACTCTAACTAGAGAAATAAGATAAATATAAAATAAATAATATCCAAAAAATAACATAGTTATTATTATTATTATTATTATTTTTACTCCAGCAATTAATTAATTAATTAATTAACGAGAATATTTGTGTAATATATGTATTTTGTAGAAGGGAAGAAAATAAGGAGAAGAAGAAGGAGATTTAAAAAAATAAAATAAAATATATTCTTCCGATACTGTATGTAAAAATAAATACATATGTACACATAAATTACTGTTTTTTGAGCCCTTTTCTTTTCTTCTTTTCTTAATAGTAATAATAATAGTAGTAATAATAATAATAATAATAATAATAATTAATATGTACAATATATACATAATAATAATCAATAAAGCTTTGGCTATCTGTTTTTTCTGGAAATAAAAATGTCAGAAAACATACATATTTATTTGGGTTTTAAAATTCCTAGAGAGAGAAAAGCATGTAGAGAGAGATAAATCTCACGATCTGGTCATGACCTTCTCTTCCTTCATTTCCTTCCCTTTCCTTCCTCTCCCATCCTCTGTCTGTCTGTCTGTCTGTCTGTCTGTCTGATTCTCTGTCTGTAGCAGCAGCATCTCTCTCAGATCTTCTCTCCCATCCTTACAGGCACAGGCACAGGCTCAGGCTTAGGGCTCAGGCTTAGGGCTCACGCTGCCGATCCGCTCCATTGCTCCTTGACTGACCGTCTCATGGACCATCGCCTCGCTTAGCTTCGCAAAAGCACAACCTTCTGTTTTCCTTCCCATTGATTTTTTTTGCCCCTCCCTCCCCCCCCCCCTTCCCAACAAACTTGTACAAACTGCGCCTGGCAATTGTTTTGCGGAAACCGCTCACACTTTTACATAACATATTTCTCGCTTCCGCTACCTCCCGATGTCGGATGCGGAGATCGACTTCTATATTTGATCCAAGGTGTGCATTTAATCTCTGCCTTCAATCAATCCGTGTAAATCTTTCCCTTTTTTCCATTGTAAATCAGAATTGTTGTTTTCTTTGTAAAAGCGAATCATTTGGTAGCTTTGCAATGCGGATTCTTGTTAGATTTGCCTAAAAATCATTATAAGTCTCTCAAACAGAATTGCTCTTAGTGTTGCAACGTGAACAGTTTTGAGTTTTTGCAAATCAATTAGTTTCGCAAAGAGAATCATTGCTACTTTTGCAAAGCTTGTGAAGAAAGTAGTTGTGGCTTTTGCAAGGGGACTCATTGTCAATTTTACAAATGTCATTGTTTTTATTTGTGCAAAGAGAATTTTTGTTAATTTGGTCAACCGAATATTGTTGGTATTTCAAAGCCAGCCCTTAGTGTGAACAAGGGCCACTGGATCCCTTGATTATAGTCAATGAGGTTTAGGGTTTAGAGGTAATAATGAAGTGGGTGGAACACATCTGTTGCAGTTAGTAACTCTATCTCTACTGTATCACCTATCTACTGTAATTGATTTGGTGCGCATCAATATAAGCAGTATCTGTTTCTTCCACTTGTGTCTGTGTTCTTCCATATCTATCAAATCAGTCTCGTCAAAGGGAAGGAAAAGAATCCGGGAGACACGGAAATGAGGAGGCCAAGGAATATGTATGCTTGGACAAGTGAAGTGGATGGCATCAACAAGTGAAAGTGCATCCATTGGCTGGTCCAGCTCCCTACCCTAGTGCCTTTAGAAGGAAAACTTGGTGGGATGACCTAAACACTGTGGAAGTTCACTATGATTACAAATTAGATTCCTTCAAGCTTTTGGTCGATCTAGCCCATTGCTTCCAAATGTTTTGGATATGTCGGCATGAAGAAGGTGGATGTGAAGTGGATGGCATCAACAAGTGAAAGTGCATCCATTGGCTGGTCCAGCTCCCTACCCTAGTGCCTTTAGAAGGAAAACTTGGTGGGATGACCTAAACACTGTGGAAGTTCACTATGATTACAAATTAGATTCCTTCAAGCTTTTGGTCGATCTAGCCCATTGCTTCCAAATGTTTTGGATATGTCGGCATGAAGAAGGTGGATGTGAAGTGGATGGCATCAACAAGTGAAAGTGCATCCATTGGCTGGTCCAGCTCCCTACCCTAGTGCCTTTAGAAGGAAAACTTGGTGGGATGACCTAAACACTGTGGAAGTTCACTATGATTACAAATTAGATTCCTTCAAGCTTTTGGTCGATCTAGCCCATTGCTTCCAAATGTTTTGGATATGTCGGCATGAAGAAGGTGGATGCCATGTCTTCAATCATGATAGTGCAATCAATTTGACGCCATCGTTGATTTAGCACGTATTCTGGGTGACGAATTATGTGGAATCATTGTGAGATGTGGAATGAGATAAAAAGCGAGTTGTGTTGAATGAATGATGGAAAAGGAGGATGCAAGAGGTGGTTACCATGTTTATAAACATTGCCCAAAAGCAAATGACCTGGGTAGGGTTTGTAAACTCAGAAGAAGAGTTGGCGCGAAGGTGTTTGCATCCATTGCCCCAAAATATTGATTGTCTAGTCACAATATTGACCACTCAAGTATGGAATGGCTACCTCTACTTTGACGATGTTGTACCACCAATTCTAGAGGAAGTGTTATAGATTGGAACTCAAAATAACTTAAATGCAGATTGCACATTCGTTGACAAGTTGGATAAGATGGCTAGAAAGCTGAAGAATCCTTTTAAGCAGAAAGTGCCTCAATTGTTGTTTCCAAGGGATATGGACAAGCATTGTGGGGTTACAGGCTAAGAGTATGTAGGTTATGGGTAGAAGTTATGGAAGAGAGGCTTCCATACATTTATCTTAGAAAGCCAAATGAAAGTCGTGGATAGTTGTGGAAGCATATTGAGATGGACGTCATACTATTGCTCATTGTGAATGAGAAGTTGAATTTCTAATATTGTCCATTGGGGAAGATAATAGTGTGCATTTCAATATATGCTATAGGTCAATCATTTGCTACACATGTAGGGTCCTTGATGATAACACTCAAAGGGGGTTACATTAGATTGTGCTATAAGAATTTTTCTTGCACGTAGGCCAGGTCTATTCAGGTCACGACCCTGTCACCCTTATCATTGGCAAACCTTTCAACTTATTTTCAAGATCTTCCAAAGGAAACGATTTTGGTCCATCTAAGTTCAAAATTTTAAGTGCTTAGCTAACAAATTGCTCTGGTACCTTAGGAAGTTCTTCTAATTTTATTATATTTTTTTGGTTTGTTGGTCTCAAAGATATGCCAATGTTTTACGATGTAATCTCTTGTTTGGTCTCATAGGAAATTTTTACCTCTTGGAGACATTAATAATCTTCCTCTATTTCTTTCTTTACCAAAGCCTAGGACCTGAGTGAATAAGGAAGCTACTGTGGAACATTAAGATGGAAATGTACCAATATATGGAAGAGAAAGACTTGAGTCTCCTTGGAGTATTTGGAAGAGGAAGGATCTGATTATTGTTCTTAAAATCGTGTATTCTATATATAGAATACATTTTAAAATAATCTGAAGTATTTAATACATACTCTACATTTTATTTCTTAAGTTTTTCTTTTTGGTGGAAAACAATTGTTAGGTGCAATAAAATACTGAGAAGTATCTAACCTATTCTATGTATTTTATCTTTAGAATACATTTCTAGGTATTGAATAAAAAGTTAGAATGCTATTAAAATATGTAGGATGTGTATTGTATGCTAAGTATTTTACAAAAGTGGATCTGATGATACAAGAGTTAATGGAACTGGAAGAAGATTTTTGGAGTCTTGTGAGCAAAAAATGTAGATAAAGCTTAGAGAACCTGATGGATTTTTGAGGGGAAGTGGTGATGTGAATAAGTGCCAACAGATCCCTTGATTATGGTTAATGAGTGACTGATCTTGGATGAATTCAGTTGGTGAACATAGCCATTAAGAGTTAGTAGTGTATGTATGCAAGACAAATTTAGTTGAGTGAACTAAAGTGTGTACCTAATGCCATTATTCTATCTGTATCTCTTTGGAGCACATGTGAGTATATCTCAATTAGTATCATCTATCTACTGAAATCCCACATAGGCTCTTTGCAAAATTTTGATTCTGTACTTCTTACATTCATGTCTGTGTTAGCTGATCTGTATCATGCTGGTTCTGGTTCTTTGTTTTGAAAAAATATTTGTGGCTAGTTTTCAATGAGAATTGTTAATAAATTCTGCAAAGAAATTGTTGTTAGCATTGCAGGATGTTTTGTTGTCACTTTTGCTAATCATATTCCTGTTGGTTTTGGAAAGGGTTTTCTTTGCTGCTTTTGCAATGACAATTGTGGTAGCTTTTATAGAGTGTAATGTTGCTAGTTCTTGATTGTAAGGAGCCAGGGCACATGGGCCATACCAGCAGGTGATCATCGAGATAATTGCTCACCATATCTGATCCACTCAAGGACACCCAGATGCACTTGATAAATTTTCTCATAGCCTTGGTCCACCAACCAATATTGTATACCATGTCACACATAAGTTAATAGTCGTTATTTTTGCAAAAAGACTTTATTCTCTTTTTTGGGAAGAAATTGCTGTTAGTTTTATCGCTCAAAACCATGAGATCTTTACTTTTGCTAACCCTATCTTTGTATTATCTTTGTTCTACTTATATACTCTCTTTTTGCACTCTATAATGCTGCACATTTGGGTACTGGTGAAAAAGGCATTTGCATTTTATGATGTTGCAAATTCAATCCTTTTTTGCACATCTATGCTCGGAATACGGCTAACAGTACCCATTTCCATTTGACAATGTTCACAATCTTGATCGTATTTCTGCATCTCTATGATCCAGATACAGTTCAAGAAGTTTCTTGCATTCTATAATGTTTGCAATTGTGGTCTCATTTCTGCATTTTATGTTTAAGAGGCTTTTTGCATTTTATAATGTTTGCAGCTGGATTTCCATTTGGCATTTTGTATTATCTTGCACTAGCAATGTTGATTCCCTATCTGCACCTTATGTCATACACAGGTTCGAAGTAACTTTGTTGTGTTGTATGGCTCTTGCAATCTTGATTTCATTTCTGTACCTTATGTTATGTTGTTGCTGTTATTGAAGTTATCTTTTTTGTTCCACAATATTACAAAGTTGCTGTTCGAAATAGTACTTGCATTCAGATAATGGTGCAGTCTAAGTAACTTTCACATTCTATAATGTTGAGATCTTGATCTCTTTTCTACATCTCTGTGTTCCAGATGCTGGTTGGGAGGTGTTTACTATATATAAGCTTGATAAAACTGCTATAATTCCTGGCAAAAGGAGTGCGTATATAGTAGCACAGGCATTTACCTGTACAAGAGGATACTCTGTAAGGTCTGAAATATCTCTGGGACCAGGAATGTATGTATATTAGCACATGCTTTCAAGTGAAATACTATAATGGATCAGGAAGCTCTCTATCCTCATGTACATTTTGCAAATGGTGTCTTGGACCAACCTCAAAAAGATTCCAGTTCTGTTGAAGTGAGTGAATATTAGCTATAGATTAAGTAATCATTCTTCTGTGATGATACATGTTTTAATCCAGTAAATCTAGAGTGCTTTCTCCGATAATTTAATCAAATCTTTTACAGATAGTGCAGTTTCTATGGAAGACATGGACAGTAATATAGTCTCATACTGTTTTTTCAGAAAAATGGTTTGTGTCTTATAAATGTTAAATTTCTCACGATGACAGCTTATTCCGCTTATCAATGATGTGGAGGCTGAAGTAGTTAACAAGATGCCTCAAAAATCCAGCAGCCCTACGAATTCTCCAAATTCTGCAAAGCAAAGAAATGGTCTGAATTTTCAAGGTTCTGTATGTTGTGGTCATTCTCAAGGTTGGATGCCACGACCAGGAGGTGATTTATCAATACATGTTAGAAGTATATGGCTTGTTCTGAAAGGAAGCAAGATATGGTGGCTTCTTCCATCAGTTATTGTGTCCATAGTTATGAAGGCTCTTCACTTGCCTCATGTAAGTTTTCTTTCTTTTATGTCTGAAACAGCAGCTGCCAATAATTTCTCTTAAGAGAATTGGGATGGTTGTTGGTGTATTCACTACTCCCTTCATATCAAACCTATGCACCTAAAGAATTTTAGGACTTGACTTAGCTTTATAAATTTTTAGGTTTATATGTTGTTATCATAATGATTCTCATTCCAAAGTCTTACGTGAATCTGTATATGAGAATATATATGGATCCTCAATGTTTTCAGTGCTCATAGCTAAGTGGTCCAAGTGCAAGTTTATATTTGGCTTCAAACACATGTTATACTACTACAACGTTAATTAAAACTAAAAAAATGTAAAAGCAGGAGGCAATTTATTTTATCCTGTTGTATCTAAGATGAGATTTGATGGAAAATGATTTGGTAATAACTCAAAATTTCTTTTTTTGCTAACTGAGGATCTTAAGTTTGATGATAATTTGCGGATGATTGCTTTAAGATGATGTAATATTGTGCTTTACAGGCCTATCTTTTCACTTTTAGCTTACTAGGGATTGCACCTTTAGCTGAAAGGCTTGGTTTTGTAACAGAGTAAGTTTGACCAAAAGGAAATATAATGGATGCTTATTTAATTTTAAAAACGCTCTGATATTGGATTGTTCATGCAGAGAATTGGCAACCTATACAGGTTCTACATGTAAGCTTCGGATTTAATTCGCTGTGTATTTTGACATTCAACCCTATTTTGAATTAAGCTTTTTTAAGAGTGAAAATTTAGACATTCATTCTTGATAAAATAATGATGAAGATTTGTATACTAGTTTCATTTCATGTTAGAGTTGAGCATCATTGGTCATCTCTTGCAGTGGGGGGGCTTCTCAATGCTACATTTGGAAATGCCACTGAGATGATTGTTTCATTGTTTGCTCTACAAAATGGATTGACCCGTGTGGTGCAACTGTCGCTTCTGGGCTCAATTTTGTCCAATATGTTATTAGTATTGGGATGCGCGTTCTTATCAGGTGGCATCGCGCATATTAATAGTGATCAAAAATTTAATCAGGTATGATTTCTGATTACTTGCTCTAAAATATCTCTTTTCTGTGTAACGTCACGCTTGAACCTCATGTTGCAGACTACAGCTGTTGTAAACTCTGGTTTACTGCTCATGGCAGTTATGGGTCTCCTTTTCCCAGCCGTCTTACGATCCACACACACTGAAGCAAATGCCGGGGAATCAGAATTGAGTTTATCGAGATTCACTAGTTGCATTATGCTGATAGCATATGCTTCTTATTTATATTTTCAGCTGAAGAGTCACAGGCAATTATATGATATTCCTGGTGATGTGAGTTTACTTTTAGCAAGCAATTTTGAACTTTTAAGTTTCCTTGTGAATATTATTCAATGAAATTATGGGTGAATAAATGTCACTAAATTTTCTAGATTATAATAGAACCTGGTTTCATATTCATGTTTCATCAATGGGAGGCTATATTGGTTCATAGGGGTAGGTATGCATGAATACACGAGGGAGCCAATAAAAGGCACAAAAGACGGTCGATTTTGCACTTGTGAACTCCTCATTTTGTCTGTATGCAAACTTAGGGGTAGGTATGCATGAATATATGACGGAGCAATAAAAGGCACAAAAGACAGTAAATTTTGCACTTGTGAACTCCCCATTATTGTCTGTATGCAAACTTTCCAAATTTCTGGAGCAGTCAGCAAAAGAGACAGTAAAAAGTGCCTCCCATATACTTGGTAGTCATGCTATACACATCAGTAAATAAAAATAATAAAGTTACTAAAAAATTCTGTTATCTATACGTGTAAGATTCTCATGTCACATAGATTGTAATATTTGTATTTGAAACATCTCCAGCATGGATTGATCAGGAATGGGGAGATCTCCAAAGCTAGGGAAGCACCATTGGTGGCTGGAGACAATGATCTTTATCTGTCAATGTCAAGGGTCGCAAGATTGTGGTCCACAAGGCCAGGGTCTATGTGCATGGCAGATTTCTATTGCCTGATCTATTGTAATCCCGTTGCAGTGTTCTGTTTGGGAACTCACTTGTTCAGCCCTTGATTGACTTGCAGCATGAGTAGGAGTGATGAGAATAAAGAGAGTTGTCACACGGCAGATTTCTATTGCCCGATCTATTGTAACCCCTTTGCAGTGTCCTGTTTGGGAACTCACTTGTTCAGCCCTTGATTGACTTGCAGCATGAATAGGAGTGACGAGAATAAATAGAGTTGTGATTCTTCTTCTTTGTTAGTGAGCTTATGTAGTTATTTTATTGTCCTTCAAATTGTCCGTGTCGGTTTAGCTCTAACAAGAATATTCCCAAGTGCGTATCAGTTCTCATATTCCATTACCTTGTGTAGTGAGCCCAGCCTTCGTTAAAAAGGCAATTGTATTCTCCCTCTTAAAACATAAAAATTAGAATTCTGGCAAAATAGTGTTCTTCAGATTCTGCTCCTTGATACAATTGCTTAATTTTTTCTTCTCAAGGTGTGCACACGTATATGCCTACCTCAATCTTTATCTGATGTGAAGAGGTCTGCAGATGCCCTATCAAAATGTGGTGTGCATATGATAGATGTATCTTCATATAGGAGGGCCTGATGATGAATCAATCCTCTGATGTGTTTAAAAAGCGTACTCTATTGTGGGCATCTTCCTATGAAGAGATGTTTTGTGGCTGATCCATGTCCTATTATCAGATTTGATGATATCAATTTGGATCACTCTATTCTTTTCCACTTTTGTCATGTTCAGATGTTAATTTTGCTGGAAAAATAAGATACTGTGAAAGCTTCTATACATTGCATAACAGGAGTCTTCAATGCTAAATATCGTATTTCTACCTTTTTTAGAATGAAGAAGAGCTTGATGATGAGTCAAATGAGGATTCTGACGTAAGGCTAAGTGTAACAGGAGCAATTATATGGTTGATGGCACTCACAGTCTTCATATCTATTCTCTCTAACTATTTGGTTGATGCTATCGAGGTATGGACAATACTTGTGTCATGAAAAATTATCTAGTGATAGGGCTTTTTTATTCTTCAGGTACTGTATATGAATGAGAAATCTGTTCATGTGTGTAAGAAACCTTTTAAGAATGCATTAGCAAGTTCTATGATATATATATTTCAAGTGACATGCTGTTTTCAATAGCTGTTCTTTTACATGGTGTTCAAAAAGGGCATATGATAGTCTGCATTAGCAACCTTGCATTTTGGTCATCGGTGGTTGTGAAATATTTTTTCATCCTTTGTATGGAGAACAGGGAGCATCTTCAAGCTTAGGGCTTCCTTTGGCGTTTATCAGTGTGATTATTTTACCTATAGTAGGGAATGCAGCTGAACATGCGAGTGCCATAATGTTTGCTCTCAAAGACAAACTTGTAAGCATGAGAATGAAAATTTATAAGATTATTTATGAGCATGTGATTATTTATGCTCGCCATCATTTAACTCAAAACTACAACAACTTGTGAACAGGATCTCTCTTTGGCTGTTGCTATTGGTTCCTCAACTCAAATCTCAATGTTTGTGGTGAGCTAAAACATCAGCTTGAGGTCTACAGCATTAGGTATTTCATTTAGCAACCCTAAACTAAAAATGCAGATATCTTTGTAGATTCCATTTTGCGTTGTGGTTGGTTGGATTATGGGAAAACCAATGGACTTGAATTTCCAACTATTTGAAACAGCCACCCTTTTCACCACAGTGATTGTGGTGGCCTTTATGCTCCAGGTTTGCAAGAAAGTCAAATAAACTTTTTATTCATGTGCAAATATGTGCATTCTCTTAATTGTTACATCATTCTTAAATCTATGCTGCAGGAAGGGAAATCTAACTACTTCAAGGGTCTGATGCTTGTGTTATGCTACTTAATTGTGGGGGCTAGCTTTTATTGGCATCATGTTAGTCCTACAGGTAAAGATCATTTGATGCCTTTATAGGCTTGGTTTTCAGTTTATCGGTGTATACAATGCAATTTATTTGCTGGTTTGGGTGTACTAATGATACTAGTAGTTTTTGTCTGATGATGATGATTTTACTGTGTAATTTCAGAGGATGGTGATGATTGAAAACGAAAGTTCTACAAAATACTACCTCTGGTACTCTGGGTGGGCGAATTGTCTCAAATGGGAGGTGATGCTTTTGGAGTTGGACCATGCTAAGTGCAAGTGTAAAGTTGGAAGCTTTGGCCCATCTCTGGAGTTTCAATGTTCTTAATTTTCGGATGATTCTTTTGATGATTCATCTGCCACCTCAAACGAACTGTTTCTCATTACAAAACCCACCAAAGCTTGTAATATGCGTTTCCTACGATGTTTTCAGTTTTAGTGGGAACATACTTTTAATGAGAAATCTCTGGACGTTTCTGTGTATGGATGGTCCTTGATATTAGAAAAAGAATGCCATCCAATATTAACTTCTATAAGAGGAATAATGAATTATTGCATGGTTGAGAAACCACTGAAAGATGTGGAAAATGATGGGTCTACCTCACTCTTAAGGTGATTATGATGGAGTTCCCATCTCATACGCTGTTTGAGGTGAGTGTGTTGCATCCTATATATTCACAAAGTGTTATGGCGTTTCATAGATATTGTAGATGTCATTGCATATTTTTGGTAGTGTAGAGATCACGAGGATCTCTTGCAGATACTAATCAAACAGGTACAAGGGGTGAAAATAGTTTGGATCTTAGGCTATTATATATAGCCAAGGTGGTTATGGCTAATGGATAGAAATGGAGAATCCTTGTTTTCATAGAAGCAACAATATGCCCATCTTTTTAGTTAGAGAAATTTAAATGTGTGTGGAGCAACTATAGAAAGGGCAACAACATCTTGTAAAATATTGCATTATAATTTATATCTCAATATAAATAATTAGGAATATTTTGTATATTTTCAAGAGGAATATTTTGCATGAAGGGATATGTTTTTGAGTAAGGTAGCGGTAGGTTGGTAAAACTATTGCCCTTGTGGCTTGTGAGCTCGATTATGTTAAACCATAGATTGTATGCGTGTATGAAATGTAACCTATTAGTTCTATAAACACATTATTGATAGATTGAAAATGATGATCATACATTGCCCATGAATTCCATTCTCATCAATTATTTGTCACATGAATGTATCCAACAAATGGTCTTATAGAATTTGTTCACTTGAATTTTCTCAATTGATGTACTGAACAAATGGTTCTTAATGTTGATCAAAATAATTATCACATAATCTCCTTGAATTATATCGTGTATTGAATCAATGATCCATATGAGCTAGATTATCTAGAATTATGTGTCATATCAATGTGTTAGAGTTGATGATCCTTGTGAGTTCTCTTAAAACAATTTGTTGCATGAGTTTAATTGATATCATTGTCTCTTTGCAATAGTTTGTAGAGGAGACACAAATTTTGTGAGGAAGTCAAGGAGTAATAAGATATGAATAGGCTTGGTGTGTATCATTAGCTTGGAAGTGACCTATATGAGCCATATGTTGTCTAAAGGCGAGGGCCTTTTTTGCAAGGAGCGGAAATCCGTCACAACAAGCACCAATGTGTGCTTTGAACCACATATGCTTTAAATACTAAGCTACACTACCCTTTTGGTTCAAGCTTTGTGAACGTGGCATGATCAATACCCCCACCAAATATGAGGGGCATATATCATAATGGCCTAGAAATTTTGGAAAAATGGTTTAATGAGCCCCCCCCTCCCCATATCTTCAATGATGAATCTTTACGGTGCTATATCCTTCAATTTAATTGATTACCCATGGGATCTTTAGGCTACCCTTCTTTCAAACTTGGGTTAACATGGAGGGGGTAGAGCTTATCCCCACAACTTGCAACAACTCTCGTTCGGGTCAGAAGTACACGTCTAGGATGCCTTTTTTCGTTGGTTGAATCCTCATCTTCTTCTGCTTGTGATAGAGGGGCACGCATCCAAATTTGCGCAGTGTCAGGGGGCTTAGGCAAAGTAATGAGCAAACCAACCAAAGGAAGCAAAGCAGGCACTGACCCTTTTTTTCGCATTCCTTTCCATGTCCGAGTCCGAGTCTAAGTCTGAGTCTGAGTTCGAGTTCGAGTCCAAGTCCGAGTCTAAGTCTGAGTCTGAGTTCGACTTCGAGTCCAAGTCCGAGTTTGTGTTCAATTCCAAGTCTGTGTCCGATTCCTTGTCCGTGTCTCGTGATAGTGTCCGAGTCCGAGTCCGAGTTTGTGTCCGTGTTTGGCAGCTTGGCCTGAACCAAGGAAGGGCTAATGTGTGGGAATTTCTGAAAGCAGAACAGAGTACCTAAAGTACCTCCATAAACCCTAAATTCCTCAGCAAACAGGGGAAGTTATCTCTCTCTTTCTCTTGTTAAAACCCTAAAAAACGCCATGGCTATCTTGAAGCTCACTATGCGACGCTCACTTAGATCCTACGTTAGCCATGCTTTGGAATACAGAGCTTCTATCCACAGCTCCCCCCACTGCAGTCAACAGCAACAACAACAGCAACAGATCCCAGCTGAGCAAGCCAGCTCGCTTCCTCTTTATTCGTCTAAGGAAATCTTATCAGACCCTTACTTCATCGATCTTGGGAGATTCCCATCGGAGAGAGTGGTGAGCATAGCGGATGAAATGCTCTCCCTCTCTGTCCTAGAAGTCTCTGATGTGGCAGATCTGCTGAAAAAGAAGCTCAAAATCACTACTAATTTTCCTTTGATGGGAGGATCCATGGCTGGGTCTACTCAGAAAACCCAAGAAGAAGAGAAGAAAAAAGCAGAGAAAATGACCTTTGATGTGAAGCTTGAGAAGTATGAAGCTGCTTCTAAGATCAAAATCATTAAAGAGATAAGGACTTTTACTACCTTAGGTCTAAAAGAAGCTAAAGAGCTTGTTGAGAAGACCCCTGCTGTGCTCAAAACTGGTATTTCCAAAGAAGAAGCGTCCGATATAGTGGAAAAGCTCAAAGCACTTGGAGCGACTGTGGCTATGGAATAAATTAATGAATGCAAAGATCAATAAGAAGAAAAGGAGAACAAGAACAATCACTCACAACTATCTGTGGCTGTAGAATGCATGCCAAGAGGAAGATTGCTCGTTTTGTGACAATTAAATGCATTAAAAGTAAAAGGAAAAGTTACATTTTGTGGGCATGGAATGTATGAAGACAATGAGAAGAAAGACCTTCATTTGTTATGTGTATTTTGTTGTTCACCTTCTTCTTCATCAGATTTGCTTTAGGTATCTCGCTCACAAATCCTTTTCCAGGTGAGTGATTTCGAATATACCGTCTATATGCACGTGTTTGTAACCTCACATGTTTCGAATGAATGAATGGGAAATTCTACGCCGGGTTCATGCTTTTGAAAGCTTTGGTCTTTGAAAATTTTGCAATCTCTGTGTGAGTAATCCCACTTTTCTCGTTGTCGATTATATCTTAGAGTACATTTTGGTCTAACAATCTTGATAAGCTTAGTCATGATCAACTAGGAGATTTTGTGCTCACTTCATTCTTCTGTATTTCTGTATTGGGCCACCATTGGTTCATGATAGTGCATTTTTCATGGCATTTATCTCCTAGTGCATTTGCATATTAGTTGTCAGTCATTAATAGCAGGTAAAGGAATTTGACTCAATGACTATCTGAGAGGAGCTTCCTGGGCTATATATAGTGAATCTCTTTGCCAAATTTGATGGAATTGTCATTCTTGAATCTTGAATCTTGAATCTTTATGAGCTAACTCTCTTGCCTTAAAAGAGGCCATAAGGACTTTTCTGCAAGTTCAAGCAAGGATAAAATTCTCTCAGGATTGCAGAGGATGTTCTTATGGAAGGAATTATAGACCAAGAGATATAACCTCTTTGCTGTATGAAGAGTCTTCTGTTACTAATACATAAATAGGTAGTTGAGCAAGCAATATTGTGAGACTATTCCTTTGAGTATATCATTCTAAATCTCGTATGAATGTGAAGCTTCTAAACTAGGAAAACCTTCAATTTCAATGTCATAATGCCCCTTCCAATTACTTCTCAATGGAATCGTATTTAATTCTCCTGTTTTGTTTTTCGATTAGTGTGCACTGTTCCACAGTGCATATGATGTCTATCTTCTTGTCATATCAACGGCCATTTTCACCTCACCCATGATGTATCGCCTTTTATACTCCCATGCATTAGATAAAAATGCCTCTAGTATCTGATGTCAAATGCATCCGAAGTGGGAGGCTAACAAAAGCTATTGTTATGTCTTTCAAAAATCATGAATTCAAATAGCAGTGCAATGGTTTTATCCCTTGGGTTATTGGGAAAAGTTCTGATGTGAACTTATGTAAAGCCATTCTTTAGGAGCGAACAGTTAGTGCCCATGAATTGAAACTAAATTTTTATGATCAACATATTTGACATGCTGACAAACTTATCTTTCATACTTGAAACAACCACCTTAGTTTGGTGAGTTATGCTCGTGGATACAACTCGAACAATACTTTGGTGCTTTAACATGCAATGCTTTTGCGCTCTAGTATTGTAAGATGTCTCAAGCTATGGTTTGAATTCCAAGGTTATAAGTCCGTACTATGGATGGTACATAAATTACAAAAGCTCTCATAGATACCAATATTTAACTATTGACTTTGGGTTATTCATGAAAATGTAGTTAAACAATAGCTAGTTCATGTAACAGTCAATAGTCTTTTACTTACTCTAGATATATCTATGAATTCACGATATCTTGATCAAGGATGGGTGCATTCTATTGGAGAACGCTAAGCAAGATTTAGGGATTATTGTTGTAAGACTTGCTAGTGCGGAAGGTTGGGGACAGTTGTACAAGTGGAATTCACTTCGTGTCACTTTTTCGATCCTGAGCAAGTGTCAAAGAAGATTCTAAAAGAGCAAGCAAAGACACTCCTTCCATTTAATTGTGTATCACATGAACTCAGGCATGCACTTTACAATGCTGTCACATATTTCTTTGTCAACAAATCACAATATCTATATAGGCACAAACATCTTGTATGTAATAAGTGGAAACATGACAGAATGCAAGCATCATGTACATTACTTGTAGGATCGTTACACAATGCAAACATCTTCCATGTCATCTGTGGGATCACTATATGATGTAGACATTGTTTTTTGAGAGAAAAAATGGAAACATCTTGTATGTCATAAGTGGAAACATGACACAATGCAAACATTTGTACATTAGATGTGGGGTTGCTACACAATGCAAACATCTGCCATTGTATCTGTGGGATCACTATATGATGCAGACATTATATTTTGAGAGAATATATGTGCAATCATGTGTTCCAATAATTCAATGTCTTTTTGGTTTTGTGATTTCATGGATTCAATCATCTATTTAATTTTGTTTCACATTACCCTACCTCGGCTACTTGTTGGATTAAGCCACTTCCATTGGGACTTTTAAGTTAGCCTTGTTTAAAGGTGTGGATGCAACATATCATGTCAACCTTGTTATGCTTGTGTATTGAAAACAAGGATAAACCAGATATTGTTTATAATATCAAGCAACATGAAATGAATTTGAGAGCCTCAAATCATCACTGAAAAGAATTTGCTATGTGCCTTTTTGAAGTGGGAAAGAGGGCTTGCTAAGCATTTGAGAACAAGCACAAAAATACTAAGTTCCTTCAAATAAAAAATGGAACGAATGTGGTACTCGTTGCTTTGAAATAAGAAAGAAGGCATACCATGCATTAGAGAACATTTACAAAGGAGAAATCATACATTGGTTATTGAGAAATGCGTCTCGTTTGACACTCGTTGTAAGGTAAGATATGCATAACTCATTGTAAGAGTTTGTAAATTTTGAGTATGACATTTGTTATTGCAAAGCTCTACCTTTCCTTGCACCAAATTTAAGGTTGGAAAAACTAGAATGACAAAGTTGGGAGGAGCTACATGCAACAAAAAGTTGAACGCTTGGAGCTTGTGACGGGTGCACAAATATTTTGTAAGGCCTAAAGAAGGTACAAGATTATGGTTTACCTTTTATATGAATTTCCCAAGGTATATATCATTAGCATGCACATGCGCAATACTCTCATCATGGTTAAATAAGTATCCAAGTTATGAACATCAAGCAAAGGATTGGTGCTCCCGAGTCCCAATATCTTTACACTAGATATCTCACACCAAACACTAGATATCTCAATGTTATTCAATGCTATGGTGGTTCAAGTGTGTGTGTGTGTGTGTGTGTGTTATTCACTCAAGGCTATACTTGTTCAAGTGAAATTATGTTACAATGGTTTACGTTTCTCTATATCTTTTTAAAAAAAATGTTTCCATGGCATTGCGGTTAGGACATTGGACATGGGATCCAGTAACTTGAATTTAAGTCTCCGTGGAACCTTCTTGATATCTGTCTACTTCCGTTACTAATTATGATTCAATGGAGACATGGTCTAAAAGTTAAATTGTTTAATGGTTCCTTGGTCTAGTGGTTAGGACATTGGACTTTGAATTCAGTAACCCGAGTTCAAGTCTCGGTGGAACCTTCTCCACTTGGAAGGTGCAATTGGATCACCTCCTTTTTAGGGAGAGTGAATGCTTTTTCGGCATTGTGGTCTTATACTCACCATTACAAGCCTAGAAACGGGAAAATTCATAATCTAGCTTACTTCCTCCAGTTGGAACAGGTTGAGAGTGTAATTCTATCTTGAGGCATGACGAGCCGCTAGCTCAGTTGATATAGCATGCCCTTGATAATTGGGTTGTTGTGCATGGGTTGTGATGACTTTTATATTTACACGATGTCGTGAAGAAAACCGTCCATAGGCGGAATCGGCGCACCAAGGCGTGGGAACCGGTTCTTCACGCGCGCACGCTCCAAGTTGTACATAGAAGCGAATTAGGAGGATAATCGGCAGGAACGGGCCCTAACACAAGTGGAGACAAAGACCGCGCGAACAGTCTTTTCGGTCGCGCACGCGAGCTAAGGAACTGTACGAGTCGGCGGCGTAACTACGCGGATGCGTGTAGAACGGAGCGGATCCCTGTCCAAAAGGGACAGGGAATAAAGCTGACATGACGGCCTACTCGTCGGCCTATATAAGGAGCAGGAAAGAGCTGTTGCAGGGATCTCGTGCAGAGAGGACGAAGTGCTGCCGGACCGTTTCTGGACGCTTCTCTCTCTGTTTCCTTCCTTCTTGAGCTCCATAGCTTTTCTGTGCAGGGTTCCGAGGAGGCTCGCGCTGTTTCGAGGAACGCCCGAGTGCTTCCGGCAGCACCTCCGACCTGCTACCCCTTTGTGCGTCGAAGCGAACAGGCATCGGCATCTGTTCGCCGGCCTGTTCAGTTGTAGCCAACTTGTGCCCCATCGAGGGTTGTAGTCGTGTTAGCCATTTTTGTTAATATACATATTTAGTCATTCGCATCTGTCTGTGTCGGTGTCTGTTCGCGTTCTCCGTGCTGAAGGGCCGTGTCCCTGTGTATCCCCGGTCCTGCGTAGCTGGTTCTCTCTCTTTCTCCTCCCTCGTTTGCTCTTTGGTTCGAGACCCCCGCGGTCCCGCCTCGTTTCCACACGCACTTGCGTAATATCTCGACATCTTTGGTGAACCCGACGTGAAGGAGGCGGCAGAAGAGCAGAAGATGAGGGGGTCGGATCTTGCAGAGGCCATGGCTTCGGCCGTGGACTGGATTGTAAACGCGCGCGAGGGCACCGGTGCCCTTGACAGAGCCATTGAGGCGGTCGTCGGCACGATCGGCCGGTTCGATGGGAAGGATGCCACGAAGTATTTGGCGTCCTACGGTGCAGAGATGCTGATGCGGGACATTCCGGAAGAAAGGCGTCTTGCCGGATTTCCCCGAGTGGCGATGCCGAGCATCCATGCGGAGGTGCTCGAGGTGCGGGCGGAGAGCCGTACCTGGGAGGAGTTCGAAGGTCGGCTCCTAGAGAAATACGGGCTGGACGACGCGCTCCGGCTTTCGAAGCGAAGGTTCATGGAATGGGTGGAGTCCCCGGGGAAGGGAAGAAACGCGTCGGCACTCCTCCGGGAGTTCGAGGAAAACTTTGTGCGCCTTTCGGCGCTCGACCGAACCATCCTGGACACGAGCCGGGTCTTGCTGTTTGTCAAGTCGGTCGACGAGCGGGATCGAGAGCAAGTGGGCCTCTTGCTGGAAACCGAAGACGGGCTCACTACCGACTGGGCGGCTGTCAAGAAAGTCTGTGGCCGTTTCGACAAACGGCAAGAATGGGCGGATAACGGGGCAACCGGGTCGGGCTTGGTCGCAGCAAGGAAGCTCAAACCAGCGCCACAGGTGCGAAAGGAAGAGACCCGAGAATGGTTGTAAACCGGTTCGGCTTCGACCGGCGTAGTCAGAGGCTCAACCGGAGGAGCGGCGCTGGAGGAATTGACGAGGGCGATAAAGGACCTCCAAATCGCGCAAGCCCGAAGGGAAGGTGGCGAACCGGCTCGTGACCGACGGCCGGCGGCAGGAAACAGGTGCATGTGGTGCGATGAAGTCGGCCACATTCGGAAGGACTGCGGCGACTTCGCGGAGGCGCTGAGGAACAGGGTGGTGTACCTGTGGGAAGGACGGGTGCATGCCAGCGACACCCGAAGGGCCCTGAGCCGAAACGACGGGCGAGGTGGTATGAAAAGGGTGATGGAAGAGGCGGCGGCCCGACACGCGGAAACCGTCCACTACTCGGCGTCGGCCGGCATTCGAGTCGGGGGCGGCGAGGCCCGAAGGGAAAGCAAAGCCGGATTCTGGCCGACGATGCTGGAAGGCCTTGCCGGTGCAAGACTTAAAAGGGAGGAATCAGACAGTGCGGAGAAACGGGTACGGGAGATGACCGGGTGGAGCGACCCGGTCGAGGAAAAGACGGGCTTCGTGGAAGCCGCTTGCCAGAACTACGAGGCTCTGGTAGAAGAGAAGCGGGTGGGGAAACCCGGGACGACCGGGCCCTCACAACGATACGAGACCCGGTCCGGGCCACGACGGGACGAAGCCGGCGGGGCCGGCACGCAAGATAAACCCCAGAAGGGCGGGTACCGTCTGGGGACGGAGATAGAAAGGACCACGGACTTACGGAAGGTCCTGGAGGAACGGATCCTCGACAGCAAGGTGGAGCTGTCGTTACGAGAGGTGCTGGGAATCACCAAGAAGGAGTTCCACGACTCCATCGTGGACTTGGTGAAACGGAAGAGGCTATCAACGGAGACAGAACCGGAAAGACCGACGGAAGTGCGGACGACGCACCTAGACGACATGGCGCTGGTAGACGAGTGGGCGGAAAGCCACTATTCGAGACCACACTGGGCCCGAGCGACCACGGAAACCCCGGTGAAGATCGGCGATGTCCAGGAACCGGTGATAGCTTTGGTGGACCACGGATCGGAGATCAATTTGATGTCCATGGACTTCTATAAGAAGGGCAAATGGCCGATCAACACCAAGCACGGGTGGAAAATAAGGGCAGCAACGCGCGCCACCGAGGAACTGCACGGGGCCTGTCCGAATGTGCGAGTCAAGATCGGCGACGTCGAGATTGACCATCACTTCTTCGTGCAGGAGACCTCCTCGCATCCGGTCATACTGGGAGAGCCGTACATCACGGCGGCGCGAATGGAGACCAAGGTGCTGGACAATGGTTCGGCCTACGCGAGGGTCAAAAGCCAAGACGGGCGCCATTCAGTCCAGTTTCTGACGGTACGGCCGAACCACGAACGTAACCGCGACTCCCTCGGTTTCGAAAACCGAGAGGATTTTTAGAGAGGACTGCCAAGGCGTGGGGCCGCGACAGTCCGGATGCTCCGGGAAAACCCCACATCTGTACGATAAAACCGTGTACAATAGGTAGGAAATTTTGCTTCTCCGACAGCGGAGCATGTACGATGGTCGGCATCGCCGGCCGAGAGAAAACAAAGACGGAGGGGAGACTTCGAGCGTGCGGAGTTCTCGGCCCTGACGAAGAAATCAGTGGCGCCGTGGAGGCGGTCTCCTTCGACGACACCTTGGGAATGCTGGGGAAGGTAGTCGAAGAAGACCTTAACGAAGACCGGACGATACCGGTATGTTCCGAAGAAATGTACGAAGTCATCGTGGACTTTGGTCGGGGGCTCGAGTCGGATCGGACGGCCCGAGTAAGCACCAAGTACAAGACTGTGGACCGGAAGGTAAGGCCAGTCGCGGTACCGTTACCGGAGGGCAGCGAGTCGCGAATCAAAGGGGTTGCATCGGACCCCAGCTTACGAGATCCGGCCTGTATAGGACATACCTTCACCAACGAGACGCTCCGGGAGCTAAAAATCGGTGGGGGCGGGTTCCTACTACCGGCGGAGGAAGACCGGTTTCGGAGAATGCTCGGAAGGCACGGGAAAGCCTTCGCATTCTCACCGGAGGAAATCGGGTGCGTAAACCCGACGATCGTAGAGTCGATGGTGATATTCACGGTACCGCATGTACCGTGGAATCTCAAGCCAATTCCGGTTCCGAGAGCTCACATCCCGAAGTTGATGGAGCTGTTGAAGCAGAAAGTTGATATGGGCATTCTCGAGCCGTCGAGCGCCCCGTATTCAAACCGATGGTTTACCGTACCAAAGAAAAACGGATCATTGCGCTTCATTCAGGACCTGCAACCGGTCAATAGGGTGACCATTCGGAACGCAGGGATTGGACCGACCATAGACGAGTTCGCGGAGGCCTTCGCCGGAAGGTCGATTTACCGGAAGGTCGATTTATGTAACACAAGGTGTCACGGAGACACTTCACCAAAGGGTGATTACGGCATAGGATTAAGATTCAACGATTACACCGACTTACGTAGGTTACACGATTAGATTGCTTTGGTTAATTACACGCGTAAGATATAACAGTGATTACAGAACGGAAATCAAGACAGAAGTATAAACATCAGAATCTCTATTAATTATCCGCTGTCATTACAATGGGGTCCGGGCCTTTAAATAGGTTTCCGGCCCGTAGTACAAAACGGTGCCAACCGGCACCTTTTCGGGATCGGTCCGGATCTGGAACGGCATACCGTTTCCAGTCCGTCCGTCCACACTATGCTCATTTACAACCATATCTAATTAATTCCTTCACTCCGTATTTTGGACTCCTTGCCGGCCGGTAACACATGGCACGCCCGTGGGACAGTACCTTGTACGTCGAACCCTTCTCGGCCCCTTCATTGTTCACCCAAATTGTCCAAAATAGTTTGTTCAAGAATTTCCACTTGTTCTTCCGGTTGTGGTTGTTGCGGCTGTGCTTGCTGCTGCTGCTGTGGTTGCGGTTGGGACTAAGGTTGCTCCGGCTGCTCTGCTTGCTGCTGCTGCTCCGTTTGCTTCGCTGACTCCGGCTGCTCCGTTTGTCTCTCTGGCTCCGGCATCTCCGTTTGACTGCTTCCGGTCCGGTCTCCTTCCAGTAACGGTTCCTCATCACTGAGGTTGACCGTAACTGGTTCTCGTTCTTTCTCTCCCCGGATCCGGGACCTCTCGTAGCTTTCAAACTGGATCTGCGCCTCCAGCCTGTCGTCGTCCAGCTGAGCTACAAGTTGCCGGACTTGCTCTAATTGGTCTTCTGCCAAGGCTTGAAAGTCTTCGGCAAGCTCATCTCTTATGCCGGTGAAGTCTTCGGAAGTCAGCATATAGCAATCATCTCCCTCCTTCCGCCGGTTCTCTACGTCAGCCCGGAGCAATTGGAGTTCCGCCGCGTTCGTGGCCCACTTGGTCCACCATTTGACGGACCCGTTGTCAATCAAGCTCTTGGTCTGGTTCAACCAGGCCCGCATAATATCCTGGATGCGACTTGCTCCCATTTGTGCTCTGCTTTCCACCACTTGTCGCTCCTCCTTCAACTGCTTGATGAGATTTGCCGTATCCTCCGCCTGCTCCCTGTAGCGCCCTTGATATGTCGTTTGCAGCCTCTGCAGTACCTCCGCCGCTCTTTCTTTTTCCGCCTGCTGTTGCCTGAGGAGCTCTGTCCGAACCTTCTCCGCCTCTTCCAACCGTCTTCTGTTTTCCGCTTGTTCCTTGGCGAATGCGGTTGCGGTCCGATCAACTGCTTGCCGGAGCTCATCCGTCCGTTCCTTGTGCTCCGTTTGCAACCGTTTATACTCCCGGTGCAATTGCTCAAATTCCTCCGTTTTTTGTTTGAGCTTGCCGTTGATCTGGCGATGGTTCCGGTCCTCCCGGTCCTTTACCTGCCGGAGTTCCTCTTTCAGGCGCTCTACTTCTGTTTCGGCGTTCCTCCGGAGCTTGTCCTTCTCTTGCAGCATTTTCTCCTTTTCCTCCTTGAGCCGGTCGTACGCTTGGTGGCCTTTCCGTAAGCTCTCCTCGGCCCGGCGTAGATTCTCAGCAGTCTTTTTGAGTTCTGCCTCCGCTGCCGTCTTCAATTCTCTTTCGCGGCTCCTCAACGCTTCTTGGGCAGCAAGCTCATCCTTTAAATCCGCAAGCTCTTGGGCTTGCGCCGCATTTCTCTCCGGAACGGTTTCCGTTGCCGGGGTCTGATTGCTATGTACAGGTTGATCCGCCGTTTTATTCTGTACATTGCCCGGAGTCACCGGTGCTTGGACTTGTGTTGTCACAGCCACTTGCGCCATTTCCCTTGTGACCCTGTCCAAGTCTTGTTCTAGGCTCCGGATTCTGGACCGGGCCGTCTCTAGATCTGCGGTTGTGACGAGCAACCGTTCCTGGTGCGTTCTCTCTTCCGCCTCTATATACTCGACCACTCCGGCGATTTGCTCGCCTACCCACCGTAGCCACATGCTACTGGTGCCTTGTTGCTGTACTGGTCGGGTCGGCTCATTCCCTGTGGAATTGTCTGGCCTGAGTGCCTGCATATGCCGTTCTGGTTCTACTCCTTGGCCGCCGTGTGCTCTGGCTGGGCTCGCCGGCTGTTGAGTTCCGGTTCTTGCCGTCTCCGGAGCCGTTGGACTAACTTCTTCTATAGAAGTCGACAAGACCGGTTCCCTACGCACCGGTTCCGGTTCTTCCCTTGTGGTTTGCTCAGGTTGAGTTGGGGGCGTTTCTGCCTCTCGCGGGTACGACCGCTCCCCTCCTGTCTCGGGGGTCCTACTTCTTGACCGTCGTTGGAGGTGCTCTTCTGGCTCCTCCGTTTCCTCTTCCTGTGTCACGGCATGTTTCTGTGCCGTCAAGGGTTCCGGTTCCTTCTGTCCTGGTCTCCGTAAGGTTATCTTGACGGGTCGGACCGGTGACACCTCCTCCGGTTCTGGGGCCCGTTTCTTCCCTTTCGTCGCCTTCGACGCCAGCAGCTGCTGTCGTTTGGACGCCGGCTTCGAGGTGCTTCCTTCCGATACTCTTGGCCGCTTCTTTGGCTGGACGGTCTCGACCGGCGGCACGAGCAATGTTATCCATTGAGCTACGGCGTGCCACAGCTTCCGGCCCTCCTTGCCGTCCTTCCCTCGTACCATGTCGATTGCCATGCACAACCCGTCTGCAATCAACACCGGCCAGTCCACCTTGACCCCTTCATAGGTGGCTATGATCATCCCTGCCCGATTTTTTGGCATGACAGGGGGTCGGGGGTACACGTGACCGTATTCATGGAGCACTCGAGCTATCTCCCTGAATAGCGGATCTTCGCCGCCCTGCGTCCGATAGCCTTTGCCGGCAACAGAGTACTCACCGAAATATCGGGTGAGTTGCTCCGAGGTTGGGTTATCGATCTGAAAGATTCCTCCCTCCGGAAGGCCTGTTAGCGCGCGGATCGCTTCCTCGGTGATGACCTCTGTGGCGAGTTCCTTGATGACCCGGTCGGCTTCTCTGTGCGGCGGTGCCTCCATGATGGCCAAGAACCCCTCCAGTCCGTTTTGCCTGAACCATTTCCTGGCCGCTTCCGACAGCGTTTGTGGTTCCATGTCTGCTTCAAGGTCGAGGGAAGATGGCGAGGTAGAGTGGTGATGAGAGTGAGAGCGAGAGAGAGAGCGTTCTGAGCGCGGGGGTTCTCTGCGTGCAGGTTCGCGTTTGCTCAGCTTCCACTGTCTTGGTGCTTCTGTGCTTCGTGGCTCGCGAAATGAAAAGGTCTCCATGCGTTCTGCTTCTTCTTTGTGCGTTTTGGCGCCTTTTTCGAGCATGCACACGTCGTGTACCAATTTAGTATTAAGTAGCGTGGCGTCTCTTAAATGCCCACTACGTACCTTTTCGCGCCTCGCTTTCACACCCGTTCATACCTCGATTTTTAATGATTTTTTTTTTTTTTTTTTTTTTTTAAATATTTAATGACGGTGTGTGACCTTACACATCCGTAGGTCCCTTCAGACCCTGACCGTTGTCCTTACGGGTTGCCGTGTCTTCCTTCGTATTTACTACAGGTTCCCCGTCGTCTTTTTCTTCCGGATCGATCCGTACCGATCCCGGACAGGTTCCTGGTGTAGTGCCGGTGAGCTGCATAAACGGGTTCTTTGGCATCGGTCCTTTATAGGGCTTTAGTCGAAATCCATTCACCCACTTGCCTACTACTTCCCCGGCAAGTGTCCCTATCTGATAGGACCCGTTGTATTCCCGTGTCAGCCAATACGGGCCTGTCCATCTGAACCGGAGTTTACCCGGCATCTTGCCCATCCTCGTTTGGAATACTAGCACCGGCTTTCCGATTTCGAACATTTTCTCATTACCTTTCCGGTGACGGTCAACGAACGCTTTCCGTCGTCGTTGCTCCAGTTCCATGTGTAGGATGCTGGCCAGCCGTTGCTCCTCCAGTTCGCATAGTGCTGCTAGCCGCATTTCCTCCGACTTCTTTTCATTCAGCCGTTCCCGTAGTTGGATCCGTAAGCTTGGTACCTGAAACTCGACCGGCATGACCGCTTCTAAGCCGAATGCTAGCCGGAACGGCGTTGTCCGGATACTTGTTTTGTATGCCGTTCGGTACGCCCATAGCGCACTATGGAGCTTTGTGTCCCAGTCCGTCCGGTTTTCATTGACAATTTTGCGGAGAATGTTCTGCAGCGTTTTGTTGGTGGACTCTGCTAACCCGTTCGCCTGTGGGTAGTACGGTGTGCTTCTTTTATGGACCACGGCATAGAACGTTGTTAAGCTTTCCACTACCTGACCGAGGAAATGCCCTCCTTGGTCACTGATCAGTTCAATCGGACATCCATATCGGCACCAAATGTTCTCGTACAGGAATTTTGCTGTGGATGACGCGGTGTTGTCTCTCAGGGCCTTAGCTTCCACCCATTTCGTGCAATAATCCGTTGCCACGATGACGTAACGATTACCCGTTCTCATTGCCGGTGGCTTGAACGGTCCGACAAAATCCAATCCCCACTTCTGGAATGGCTCTAGTGGAAGTACCGGTTGGTGTGGCATCCGTGCTTGCTCCGTAGGCTGGCCCATTCGTTGGCATAGGTCACATTCCTTAGCATACTTGACGGCATCTTTTAGCGTCGTGGGCCACCATAAACCGCTCTGCCATACCTTTCTTGCCGTTGCTTCCCCGGCATAGTGTCCTCCGGCAACCCCACAGTGTGCTTCCCGTAAGATTACTTCTTTCTCGTCACTACGGACTGCCCGTCTCCATATTCCATCTGCTCCTTTGTGGTAGAGAGTGTCCCGTAACAGACAGAAATTGCGGCTCTGCACCGCCAGTCGTTTCCTCTCGTCCCGGTTCATTTCCTCCGGTGGCAGGCCCGTGCTTAGGAACTGGTGCATGTTTGTCAGCCATTTATCTTCTGATGCCACCGTGTCGTCCGCTGCCGTTTCCGGGGTGATACGGAATAACTCCGCGTCCGGGAATTCATCCGCTACTCCGTCGCCTGGTTCTCCGGACTCTAACCGGCTCAGGTAGTCTGCTACGGCATGCTGGATACCGGGCCGGTGGAAAATCTCGAATTCGAACTCCTGCAACAGTAAGGTCCAACGGGCCAACTTACCGGTCAGGGACGCCTTGGAAACTAAGTAGAGGAGCGCCGAGTGATCTACATGGAAGGAGAACTTCCTTCCCAATAGGTAGTGACGAAACTTTGTTACACTGTAGATCATGCCCAGGGCCTCCCGTTCCGTCGTTGAATAGTTCTTCTCCGCTTGGGATAGTTTCCGGCTGGCGTAATATACCGGCCGGTACCATTTAGGCTCCGTAAGTTGCATTAAGGCGCTGCCAATAGCGATGTCGGACGCGTCCACGAACACGTGAAATTCCTTGCTCCAATCCGGAGGCTGTACGACAGGTGCTTGCGACAAAAGTACCTTCAGGGCATTGTATGCCTTATCCTCCGTCTCCGTCCATTGGAACGGTGTCCGATGTACCGCGGTGTGTAATGGTGTCGCCAAGTCCGCCAAGTGACGGAGCATCCGGCTGTGCCACCGGATTTGTCCTAGGAATCGGCTTAGTGCTTTGGCCGTTTTCGGCGCCGGTGCCCCTAGTATGGCGTTTACTTTGTCCGGGTCGACCGCAATGCCCTCCTTACTTACAATGTGTCCCAGCAATATTCCACTTGAAACCCCAAAGATGCATTTTGCTGGGTTTAAGCTTAGCCGGTATAACCTACACTTTTCAAGGCATAACCGTAGGTGCTGCAAATGGTCTTTTCCCCGGCTATAAACTGCAAAATCATCCAGGAAAACTTGCATGAAGGCAGGAATGTATTCGCCGAAGATCTCCATGATGATTCGCTGGAACGTTGCTGGTGCCGTTTTTAGGCCGAACATCATGACTTCGGCCACAAACACCCCCCATTCGGTGACGAACGCTGTCTTCTCCTGGTCGTCGGGGTGCATCCGGATTTGATTGTATCCGCTGAAGCCGTCTAAAAAACTATAAACTTCATGGCCGGCGACAGCATCCAGTACTCCGTCCGTGAACGGAAGAGGGAAGGCATCCGTAATTGTGGCGGCATTTAGTTTCCTGTAATCAACACACACACGGATTTTACCGTTCTTCTTGGGGACGACGACGATGGGGCTCAGCCACGTCGCTTTCTTTACCGGCCGGATGAAGCCCACTCTTAGGAGTTTGTCGATTTCCTCTTTTACTTTGGCGGCGTAGTTGGGGTTCATTCGGTATCGTCGTTGCGCCACTGGTTTCGCGTCCTTGCCTAAGTGGATCTGATGCTGATATAATTGAGGGTCCAGCCCTCGCATGTCTTCGTATGACCAGGCGAATACGTCGCGAAACTCCGTGAGAAGTTTGATCATCGCCGCTTTATCTTCCGGCTTCATTTCTTTGGCGATGTGTACCGGCTTTGATTCGTCTTTGCTTCCTAGGTTCACTTCGTCGAGCTGGGATGCTTTTACCCGTTGGGAAACGGCCATTTCCCGTTCCAACGCTTCCTGTGCTTGCCGTAATTCCCGAATCGCATATTTGTCTGGTTCGGCTTCGGTGTCGTCCCGCTGCGGCAAGTATGCGGCTACGGCTTCAGCTACGTCAATCTCGAAGAGTGGTACGATCTTCGGATGTTCCTCCAAGTACCGGGCTTCTTCGTCGTCCGCCAATCCTTCAAGCATGTTCACACATTCCGCATACAGCGGTGTGCATTCCTTACCGTTGCTCGTCCGTGGTTGTGTCGGTACCCGGACCTTGGCTTTTCCGCGCCGGAAGGTAATCATATTTTTTCGCCAATTTTGCTTGATGTGTGCTGTTTTCAACCATGGTCTGCCCAGCAGCAGTGGGTACGCGCCTTGCGCCTGTAGCTGCAGCACTACAGCCGAGATGTGAAATGTGTGGCCTCCTATGGTGACTTCCAATTTCCGTATTAAGCCCGTCGGCCGTACAGAGCTCGTATCCGCCATCCGTAGCCAGAACGGACATGGCTCCCATTCATGTATACCCAAGGCCTCACACGTACGAAGGCTTATTACGTTCACTCCGGAACCTCCATCGATTACTGTGCCGGGAAGTTCGTGCCCTTTGACAATAGCTGTGATCACCGGACTACTAGTGTCCACCACCGTCGGTCCCTCCTCCGGATTCGAGAAAAGGACTGGTGCCGGTGGAGCTATACCGTCTGTCATGACCGTTTTTAGTCCTTCTGTGAATCGCGGCACGAGCTGCAAGAGTCTTCCTAAGGGTAACGTGATCTGACATTCTTGTAGTGCTTGCCATGTCTCGTTTTCTGGGTGGCTACCGCCGGCACTCCCTATGGTCGTCGCCTTTTGCCGTTCCGCGTCCGCGACGTTTCTTTCATTGGCTTCCTTCACCCATTCCGTCGCCTGTTTTCGTATGGCCTCTTGTGTTTCCCATTCTTTGGCCATTCCTTTCGACCGTGTGGTTACTTGCTGTAAATCCGCCACTTCCGGAACCACCATATTAACTGCTGGTCGTTTCTCGTAGCTCTTTACCGGGCACTGGTTACTGTAGTGGCCTTCCTGCCTGCAGTAGTAGCAGTACTCTTTACGGGTATTGCTGGATTCAGCATTGCTGGTAGCCGGAGTCGGTCCCGTAGCGAGTGGTGCGTTCTGTGCCGGTTGGCTCCTTGGGGTTCCATGTTCCGGGTCCCTAGGGTGACCACCTTTCTTGAAATTACGTTTCTTATTATTCTTATGTTTATTTCGGTAGTCCGGTCGTGGTGGATCGTAAAATCGGCCGTAGTCCTCCTGGTGCCTTCGGTAACCAGGGGAATGGTCTCTGTCGTATTGCTCGTGTCGCCTGTTGGGCTCTCGATAACGGTCCGACCGCTCATACCGGTCGTAGTTATCACGCCGATTCCCGTACCGGCCATCATTCTCTTGCCTGTCTCCGTACCGGACATCCTGTGCCGGTCGGTACCGGTTCATTTTTTGCCAACGATCTTCATCTTCGTCTTGGCTGTTTCTTGGCTCGATCCGTCGGACGGGTGGTGCTTGTCGGTTTAACAGGTTATACTCGCACCGGTCCGTTGTATGACTCTTGGATTGACAAATCACACACTGAGTGCGCATGGTGCACTCTACTGCCGAGTGTCCGGCATTCAAGCAGATTGTGCATTGAATTGCCTGCCGGAACCGGAGATCTTCCTCGGTGGGTAACGCCCGTTGCAGTGTTCCCAGCGTAAGCCATGAGCTTGTCTTTTCCATCTCTCTGACCCGGTCAATGACCTGATCGATGGTGCATCCTCGAAAGTCAATCACCGTACACACCGTGCGTAACGGTTCCCGGAGTGCGTTTAAAAATATCGTCCGTAATTCCTCCTCCGGGGGTGCACGGGCAAGCTGGCTATGCATCCGTTGGAAACGGATGACGAATTGGGGAATGCTTTCCCCTGCCTCCTGCCGGATCGTATAAAACAGGCCCACCATTGTCGTCTGGTCGACCTCCTTGTGGAAAAAATGCAAGAATTTTGCTTTTAATTCTGCAAATGTTGTGATGGTCGCCGGGTCCTGCGACCGCCGCCATCGTGTCGCTGGTCCCTCCAACGTGACTCCGAATTCCGCTATCTTCGAGCGTTCTTCCTCCTCCGGTGTCATTCGCTGGGACGTGTGATTTGCTTCCCATGTCTGCTCGAAGTCATCCACATGCGCTTCCGCATCCGGATCATCGCGGTACTTTGAGTATTGGAACGGCATGTCGTCGTCCAGTATTAAGCCGCGCTGTAGTGGCGTTTGTTGATATTTTTCCGGTTCTTTCTCCGGTTCCACTTCCGGTTCTTTTGCCGGTCCTTTTTCCGGTTCTTTTTCCGGCTCTTCTTCCGGTGCAATTGCCGGCCCTTTCGTTGGTGTTGGTGGCTTTGCCTCTTCCACTTCCGGTGTTGGTGGGTTGACGGCTTCCGTTTGCGGTTCCGGATAGCCCTGGTTGAGCGGTTCCGGTTCTGGAGTCGGCACGGTATCCGACCCGTCGTCTTCCGGGCCGCCGGGGGTATCGTTGCTGCTCCGGTAGTTCGTGTGCACGCTGTATCCCCCTTCGGAATCCGATTCGTAGGCTGAAAAGGCTTCTGCCTCGTTTTCTCCGCTTGCCAGCGCCTCCAGGAGTCGTTCGGTTTCCCGGAGACTACTTAGACTGCTTCCGTCGTCCTGGTTGCGAGTTTGCCGTAACCGGAGAGATTCCTCCGCGACTCTCCGGATCTCGTTGGAGAACGAACGATCCGAGCGAATTTCCTGCGCTGCTTGCTGGAAAGTCTCACGCCGTCTTTGCCGTTCGGCGATGCGTCGAGCTCGGTCTGTAACCAAGTCGTGCGTTGGTCTAGTCATCCATTACCGTCGTTCGCTGCGAGAAAGCAGGAATCGTGGTCGCCAAAACTGTGTTATTCGCTTAGCCGGACAAGGCCTAACACAAGGTGTCACGGAGACACTTCACCAAAGGGTGATTACGGCATAGGATTAAGATTCAACGATTACACCGACTTACGTAGGTTACACGATTAGATTGCTTTGGTTAATTACACGCGTAAGATATAACAGTGATTACAGAACGGAAATCAAGACAGAAGTATAAACATCAGAATCTCTATTAATTATCCGCTGTCATTACAATGGGGTCCGGGCCTTTAAATAGGTTTCCGGCCCGTAGTACAAAACGGTGCCAACCGGCACCTTTTCGGGATCGGTCCGGATCTGGAACGGCATACCGTTTCCAGTCCGTCCGTCCACACTATGCTCATTTACAACCATATCTAATTAATTCCTTCACTCCGTATTTTGGACTCCTTGCCGGCCGGTAACAATTTACTCGGTCGGTGATCTATACTTAGGGTACGACCAGTTCCAGCTAGCCGTGGAGAGCAGAGACATTACGACGATGCGAACTCCCCTCGGCCTAGTGCGGATGTGTACGCTGCCGCAAGGAGGGACCAACTCGGTGGCCCACATGGTGAATGCAATGAACAAGGTGCTGAGGGACTGCATCCCGGACATCACCATGCCGTTTCTAGACGACATCCCGATCAAGGGATGCCCGGTAGAAGAAAAGGACGAGACGATCGGGCCGGACAGATGCCGGCGATTCGTGGCGACGCACATCGACGACTGCGAGAAGGTGCTGCAAAGGCTAGAGGCTGCGAGGCTCACCTTCTCGGGGGAGAAATCAGCCTTCGGGCAGTCGGAAATCATGGTGGTCGGACATTTATGTGGACCATATGGCCGGAAACCGTCTCCGGCAAAGGTAGAAGCCATCTCCGCGATGAAGCTTGATTGCAGCTCGGTCACGGAAGTACGAAGATTCTTGGGAGCATGCGCCTTCTACCACATATGGATCCCGCATTACGCGCATGTCGCGGAGCCGCTGTACGGATTATTGAAGAAAGGGCGAAGATTCGACTGGCTAGACAAGCACACGGAGTCGGTCCGGAAGTTGAAGGAGGCTCTTTCGGCAGCACCGGCGCTCCGAAAGGCCGTCTACAGGAAGGGCACCCCATTGTACATAACGGTTGACACGAGTCCGACCGGAATCGGGTGGGTCGTCAACCAAGAAGACGAGGACGGCAATCGGTTCCCGATCCGATTCGGCGCGAAGGTCCTCAGTGAGCGGCAGCGAGGATACGCCCAGGTTAAACGTGAACTCTGGGGTATCGTTTCGGCGGTGAAGGCCGACAAGGACTATCTGATCGGGACAGAGGTAATCATAGAGATGGATTGCATGCCGATTCTCGGCATGGTTTCCGGATGCGCGACGCCGGACCTGGCAATGCTCAGGTGGATAGCGTACATCAAGTCCCTGGACCCGGAAATACGACACATTTTTGGGAAAGACAACGCCATGGCCGACATGCTTTCAAGGGCGAGATTCGATGACGAGGGCGGCATGGTTTCGGAGGACGAAGAGGTCGGCGTGGACTTCTTCGAGGCAGCATACGTAACAACCGGCGGGACGAGCACTCCGGCGCTTAACGACTTCGACGCGAGCAAGTACGACGGGGAGTGGCTGCAGATCGGCGGGTTCTTGAGGACAATGGCGCCGGATGCGTCATGGACGAAAGACGAGGCCAACCGGATCCGGAAGAAAGCGTACCGGTTCTTTCTCCGGGATGGCTATCTGTGGAAGCACCCGAAGAAGAGGGACGGCGCTCCGCTCCGTGTGGTGGCGATGAAGGAAGAACAGGAGGAGCTGCTGACGGCCTACCACGACAGCCCTTGGGCCGGACACCGTGGAACTTGGGCCACGTTCGAGAAGATAAAGGAGAAGTACTGGTGGCCGGGACTGTACCGGGACGTGCATCGATTAGTGACAACTTGCGAGAGCTGTCAGATGCACTCTGTGGTCCGACACCGGGACGAGCTTCACCCTACGTACCCTCCGACCATCCACTTCAAATGGATGGTAGATCTGGTGACGATGCCAATGGGGGTAGGACAGATGCGGTACCTGGTCCTAGCGCGGGAGGATCTGACGAACCAGGTGGAAGGCCGGGCCCTTCCGAACAAAACGACCGCGGCCGTATGTCGGTTCCTAATCGAGGACGTGATATGCCGGTACGGGTGCGTCGGGAAGATCGTGGCCGACCGAGGGGAGTTGGACGCCGAAGAAGCCGCGGAGCTGTTCGACCGGTTGGGAGTCAAGCTCTCGCTCACCACTGCGTACAATCCGGAGGCGAATGGAAAGGTGGAGCACGGACACAGACCGATCGTCAAGGCGCTGGTTCGAGCATGCGGAGGCCAAGTCGGTAACTGGCCACGGCTGCTACCTTATGCTTTGTGGGCAGACCGGACCACGCACAGTTCGGTAACCGGGTACATGCCGACGGAGCTCATGTTCGGCCAGAAGCCGATCATGCCGATGGAACGGACGATCTCCTCGTGGGCAACGGTCGACTGGAGGGACGAGATGAGCCGGGAGGAGTTGTTGGCCGCGCGTATACGACAGCTCGAGCGGAGACTGGAGGACGTGGAGCTGGTTGCGGAGAAGCTCCGGGTGGCCAGGACAAAGAACAAAGCCAGGTTCGACCGAACGCACCGGCTCCGACCGAAGAAAATCGACGAAGGTGACTGGGTGCTCGTCTACGACAGCAGCCTCGACAACCAGCACCGAGCTACACGGAAGTTCGCACGAAGGTGGTTCGGGCCTTACGTGGTACGGAGCGCCAATGACAACGGGACATATCACCTGGCGGAACTAGACGGCACGAGAATGGCGATACCGGTTGCAGGGAAGCGGATCAAAGCGTTCAAGAAGCGACACGACGACGAGCCAGACCCGGCTCTCCTAGTCAACAGTGACGAACGATCCGAAAACGAGGAAGAACCGACGGGCGAGGAATGAAGACGGGCCGGTTTTCTCCGTCCCAACTCTCTTGGCGCATACCGGAGGATGCGCGGTTAGGTGGGGGCGGATGTCGTGAAGAAAACCGTCCATAGGCGGAATCGGCGCACCAAGGCGTGGGAACCGGTTCTTCACGCGCGCACGCTCCAAGTTGTACATAGAAGCGAATTAGGAGGATAATCGGCAGGAACGGGCCCTAACACAAGTGGAGACAAAGACCGCGCGAACAGTCTTTTCGGTCGCGCGCGCGAGCTAAGGAACTGTACGAGTCGGCGGCGTAACTACGCGGATGCGTGAAGAACGGAGCGGATCCCTGTCCAAAAGGGACAGGGAATAAAGCTGACATGACAGCCTGCTCGTCGGCCTATATAAGGAGCAGGAAAGAGCTGTTGTAGGGATCTCGCGCAGAGAGGACGAAGTGCTGCCGGACCGTTTCTGGACGCTTCTCTCTCTGTTTCCTTCCTTCTTGAGCTCCATAGCTTTTCTGTGCAGGGTTCCGAGGAGGCTCGCGCTGTTTCGAGGAATGCCCGAGTGCTTCCGGCAGCACCTCCGACCTGCTACCCCTTTGTGCGTCGAAGCGAACAGGCATCGACATCTGTTCGCCGGCCTGTTCAGTTGTAGCCAACCTGTGCCCCATCGAGGGTTGTAGTCGTGTTAGCCATTTTTGTTAATATACATATTTAGTCATTCGCATCTGTCTGTGTCGGTGTCTGTTCGCGTTCTCCGTGCTGAAGGGCCGTGTCCCTGTGTATCCCCGGTCCTGCGTAGCTGGTTCTCTCTCTTTCTCCTCCCTCGTTTGCTCTTTGGTTCGAGACCCCCGCGGTCCCGCCTCGTTTCCACACGCACTTGCGTAATATCTCGACAACGAGTAGTCTGATGTGCCCATCGGCACTTGACCCCAAAGATGTGTACCATCCAAGGAACATTAGCATGGCATAATACCCCCATTATTGATTGCTCTATATAGATGAGGTGATTTAATATCTATTTCACTTCCCATTCTTGTATTACTTACTGTTCAATGGTTCCATGGTCTAGTAGTTAGGATATTGGACTCTCAATCCAGCAACCTAAGTTTGTACCAATGATTTCTCTTCTTCTGTGATATTTTTGTTTGTTCAATAGTTCCGTGGTTAGGACATTGAGAATTGAACCTTCTTTCAATATTTTCTTGAATATCATTCATAACTATTCAATTGTTTCATAATCTAGTGGTTAAGACATTGGACTTTAAATCCAATAACTTGAGCTCAAGTCTCAGTGGAACATTCCTAACTAACTTTTGTTGAATAGCCACTATATGCAACCAAAACAATACACGAGGATGGGAAGTGAGATAGATGGTAATTAATCTCACTTCCCATCCTTGTGTATCACTTCGCTCTTCGTTCGATCTCGACAACTTAGATCCCATAAGACATGTACTTGTTGTTCCATTATCGTCAAAGTCTCGAGCATTAAACCATTTGAACCTGGAATCAATTTTCTTGTATCATTGAAGTCTACAACGTCCATCAATGATAGTTCATTAATATTCATTGATTTAGAGTCCTTCTCTATCACCTTATACAAATAAGATCAATTGGTGTCAGGCTTGTTCCAAGGATTCTTTTTCTTTGCCCTAGATCTACACACACACACACACACACACACACACACACACATGTATAGGTATTTACAAATATAGCCTTGCATCGGCTTTAGGCCGTCTTGCCTCTGGTTGGGTTGGCCGAATTAGCTCCTAAATTAGCCAACTCTCATATTGGTCTGACTCACAGCCAGATTAGTCGGCATAGAACCGGCTCTTGGTTGGATAGACTCTCCTCCCATTAGGAGGGACCTCTTCTCCACAACAAAACTCCCCCTTCACTCCTATATAGGAAAATTTACCAAGTTGACTATCACGGACACACCAACCGCAGACTACGACAGAGCATGGATGACGAATGTGGAACTAGAAGTGACGAGGCTAGGAACTCTAGAAGTTGTGAGTGATGAGACTATGAACTTAGAAGTTATGGAGAGCATGGAGATAGAGATGACGAACGAGACAAGATGGAATGGAACAAGAATACTAGATTGATGTGTCAATGACTAGTGTTGAATCCCTTGAAAGGAACCAAGGGGGTTACAAGTATTTATACAAGTTCTGAGATTGATTATGTCTAGAATATCCTCGAGAAATATCTCTAGAACATACCCGACAAATATCTCTAGAATATACCCGTCTAGAATACACCATAGAATATTTCTAGAATATACTAAAGACTAGAATATTATGGAATGTATTATATGCTAGAATATATAATACTAAATTATTATATACAAATACATGCTGATATTTAAATGGTTGAGCATGATGTCTTGTTAACATGAGGTTGTAGGTTCAATCCTCAACAACTATATATTTTATGTCATGACACAATCGTGACATTATCCTCCCCTGTACGACCGTCTTTTCGAAAGCGTGGTGTAGGGGTGAGCGGGAAACAGAGCACCAACGGACGTGAGTGACCATGTGAGGTCCTCACTGGAGACACGAACACCAACGAACATGAGCGATTGTGTATGGTCCTCACCGGGAAGTGGAACACCAAAATGTTGGACTCATTTTTATTGTCATAATGAATTTGATTTACCAAATGTCTCGGCCTACGGGGGCAATGAATGGCTATATGTCTTGGACCTCCGCAATATAAGCATAGATGGTTTGCTCGGCGGTGTTGCATCTCTTCGTCCGACAATGGTCCTCGTTGTTGGGTCATATCGATTGCCATGGGTGTAGGACTATCCATTGGAACTGGACTACGTGTTTGCCGTGGAGTTCGAGTAGGGCTATATGTTTACCTTTCTTGTATCCATTATCTTTCTCTTTCTATCTTAATACACTCATTCTTCTCTTATCATTTCATTCCTTTCTTCTTGTGTTCTCTTATATCGTTCTTCCATCACGCTATCTTTTATTCTAGGTTCTGACAGTTTGATTAGAATTGATTTGAGAAGACATGTATGTCTCTATTTATAGGTTCCTATAGAATACCTTAGAGATTTCTATTATGTTCAAGAATGTTCTAGACCTAGAATATTCTAAGATGTTTTAGGACATTTTAGAGCTAGTTCCAGAGTTTTTATAATAATCAATATATATTACAAAACTTAGTAGCTTAAATGACAATAAGCTATCTTAATGGTTGGGTTTTTCAATTATGGATTGCAAGGTCTTAGGTTCAAGTCCGGGTGACGCCATAATGGTCATGTGTTCATGACAAATACTACACAAATTTTGTAGGGGAGTTCTTAAAAGGAAGAAGAGGAGAGCAATGTGGATACCTTGATAACTATGTGATATGTTCAAATTGATATATTAATGTTCACGTCTAAGTTTGATAGTTTATGAATATTGTTTGCACAAATTTTGTAGGGGAGTTCTCAAAAGGAAGCAGAGGAGAGCAGTTTGGATACCTTGATAACTATGTGATATGTTCAAATTGATATATTAATGTTCACGTCTAAGTTTGACAGTTTATGAATATTGTCTACACAAATTTTGTAGGGGAGTTCTCAAAAGGAAGAAGAGGAGAGCAGTGTCGATAACTTGATAACTATGTGATATGTTCAAATTGATATATTAATGTTCACGTTTAAGTTTGACAGATTATGAATATTGTCTACATTTTTGGAGTTCTGAATTTATCAAAACTATTTATGAATATTGTCTACATTTCTTGAGTTGTGAAATTATGGATGTTGATGAGCACTAAATTTATAGATGATGATAGTAAGGATTACAGTGTTACCACTTATACTTAAAACATTTTTAAGTCTAACAATAGATGCCACTTCCACCTTTGGAACGTACATCTCCTCAAGATGGTGAAACCATTAATCGTAACTTGTGCCTTGAGTTAGCCATATGATTGTGATTTTCTTTAAGTTAACTACATTTCATATTTGCAGACCGTCAACGTTTTAACATTGATTGAAAAACTATTCAATTTTAGAAATTATCATTTTGAGAAATTATCAAATCTCAAAAAACTAGCAAATTTTATATGCTATTTAAAACATGTGATATTGGTGTATCAAGTTTTTGAAAACTGCCTAAAATCGCAAGATTATAAAAGGAATCTATAAGTGGAATGCGCGATCCTTCCACTTGTGAACGCAAACGTATGTTGCTGCCGGCATACAAGATTTTCTTTTCCCTTGTTCTCAAATCCTTCATGTTGTTGCATGTAGATCTCTTCCTCTAGATCACCATGCAGAATTGCAGTCTTGACATCTAACTGCTCTATTTCCAAGTTCATGTTGGACGCAATGCTCAACACAGTTATGATGGATGTCATCTTGACTACCGGGGCACATATTTCGTTGAAATCCACATCCTTCTTCTGTTGGAAACCCTTCACCATTACGTGGGCTTTGTACCTAGGTGGATTTTCACCTTCTCCCGGTTTCATCTTGTATACCCACTTGTTTTGGAGTGTGTTCTTTCCTTTCAGCAACCCGATTAGCTCATACGTGTGGTTCTCTTGCAAGGATTCCATTTCACCTTGCATGGCATGTACCACTCTTTGTTGTGAGTATCTATCATGGCTTTCTCGAAGCTTTCTGGCTTCCCTTCTTCAGTCGGTAGCACACTCTCTTTGTCTGGAAATTGGCATGGGGCTCTCCTTTGTCTCAAGGGGTACCTTCTTCTGTAAGTAGTTGGTTCTGGTTCAGCTGCATCAATTGGCTCTTCATCCAAATCTGATTCAACTTCATTGGTCGACTGCCTTATGCCGGTCGGCTCCCAATGCTCATCAGCCAGCTGCCAACTATCGGTTGATTGGTATTTGATTTGGCTTGTATCAGCTAGTTCGGATTTGGCTGCTTCAACTGGCTGCCTTATGCCGACTGGCTGGTAAGATGACCCTGATTTCTGCATCTCCTAGTCGACAATGATCTTATCCTCCATGAACACTATATCCCGGTTCTTGATGAATTTCTTGTCTATCAAGTCCTATAGTTTATAAACGAATTTGTCCTCATTGTACCCTAAGAAAATACATGGCCGGCTTTTGTTGTCCAATTTTGATCTTTGTTCCTTAGCTATATACACATATGGCAAACAATCGAACACCCTCATATGTTGGTATGACACATCTTTGTTTGTCCACACCCTATGTGGGACATCACCATCTAATGGCACTAAGGAAGACCTATTTATATGTAAACCGTCTCATCAACGCCTCCGCCCAATAGGTCTTTGACAACTTGGCATGTGATAGCATACTTCTAACATTTTCCATGATCGTTCTATTCATTCTCTCGATCATTCCATTTAGCTCAAGAGTTTTCGGTACTGTGTATTCAATCTTGATTCCTTGGCTTTGGCAGTACTTCTCAAACTGCCCTCGGTACTCTCTACCTTTGTCAGTCTGGAGGGCCTTCAGCTTTCGTCCAGATTCCCTTTCGGCTCTAGCGTGGAATTCTTTAAAGACCGATAGCGCCTAGTCCTTTGTCTTCTGCACAAAAGCCCATAACTTTCAGCTATAATCATCAATGAACGTAACAAAGTATTGTGCATGGACGTGTGATTTTGCATCTACATAGCATACATTGGTGTGCACAAATTCCAACACAAATTTCCTCCTCATCGAAGGCATAGGGTGAAAGGCGGCCTTGTTTTGCTTGCCGGCCAAGCAGTCTACACATTTATCAAGATGCACATTTCTTATCTCCCGTAGGAGTTCCTTTTCGGCAAGCATCTGCATTCCCCTTTTATTCATGTGGCCTAGCCTCTTGTGCCACAACTCACCGGATGTGTCGGCTGCCACATTTACTTCATTCCGGCACAACCATGCATACATTACATATAGTGTGTTTTGCTTTAGAGCACGAGCAACTATTAGGTTCCCTTTGCAGAATTTCCACAATAACCTTCGTTTTGAAAGCTACCAAAATAACCTTCATCATCTAGTCATCCGGCCAATATTAGATTCAACTTGATATCCGGAACATGGCATACATCTTTATGCAACATTCTACAACCCGTCGATGTTGTCAGCAACACATTTCCTATGCCCACAATTTTGCACGCTCCGTCATTTCCCAGCTTAACATCTCCGTAGTCTCCAGTTGTGTAGGATGAGAAGCACTCTCTCTTGGGTGTCAGGTGGAACGATGCACCCGAATCACCAACCCATGTTGATTCATCGTTGGCGAGATTTGCATAGCTCTATTCGGTGATGAACAATAGCTCTTGTTCACTTGCAATGATGGCCGAGATGTTCTTACTGTTCGAAATCTTTTTCGGCTCAACACCCTCAGCTCCTCCTTTGTCCTTTCTATAGTGCCGAAAACTCTTCTGGAAGTGCCCCCACTTCCCATAGTAGAAGCACGTGAGCCTTCCTCTAGACTTTGATCTGGTTTTGGACTTGTCACTATTTTGAGAACATCTCTACCTACCCCTTCCTCTATTTGAGTCACCTTCTATGACTAATGCCGTATGGTCAGAGTTGAACTCTTTGTCCTTTCATCCAACTTCTTCATTCAACAGGGTCGCCTTTACCATGTCTAGGGTCAACTGTTTCTCTTGTGATGTGGAGTTACTCAAGGTCACCACAAGTGTCTCCCAGCTGTTTGGAAATGAGTCTAGCACCAGCAAGGCTAATATCTCATTAGATAGAGGTATTTCAAGTGAGACGGTTTGGTTTATAAGTCCCTAGAAGGCATTAAGGTGTTCCGCCATGCTCGAGCCATCCTGATATCTCAACCTCACTTCCTCAAGGTGGGAACTCTAATTAGGGCAAACTTCATCTCAAACATAGTTTGTATCTTCTTCCATGAGACATCAGTTGTTACGAGCATGACCATATAATATCCCGTGGTGAGAATTTATCGTAGTATTCTATACACATGGATAAAGTGTGAGGGTTAAACGAGAGTGTAAAGAAGTGGAGGATTACTTTTATTCTCGGGATTGAGACAACCCATTAGGCCAAGTGTGAACTTGCCAGGGGACCTTAGGTCTGGCTATAAATATGAGGCCTAGCTACCCTCATTTGACACATGATCGACTATGTCTAGACTCTGATAATGTGGTGGGTCCACTTTTGTAGCGAGCGTGCGAGCACTAGGTACAACAGGACGCCACGATGGTAGTATGGGACGCCGATCGAGGCTCGAGTCCGTCTCGATCCCTTCGCTCGAGTGTGGTCGGGTGGATCGACACCCTTCTTTCTCTCTCTCCTTTCGTATTTATCTATCTTTTATCCTTATCATATGCTTACTTTAGAACATTTCTCTAACATAAGCTTCTGTCTCATAATTGAAGTTGTTATATAGTCTCATGTCTATAAAACATCGTATATATGTAGATGCCTTTAATGCGTGGCTTCCCAAACCAAAGCATCTATGTTATCCGGTTTGTCTTTGCCATTTTGTACTAGCAACCACAGGACTTCCAAACTGAATAGTTTCGGCTAGTTAGCTTGAACATACTTGAAAGGTAGCAACGTTGAGTTCATCTTCGTCACAGTGGACGAATATACAACTACTTCTCACTCTCACGCTCTGATTATTTAAATCTAATAATCATCACACACACCTGTATTTCCCTAGCTCTGTAAATACACACACACACACACACACACACACACACACACACATATGTATAGGTACTTAAAAAAATAGCCTTGTATCGGCTTCAAGCCGGCTTGCCTCTAGTTGGCTCAGCCAAATCGGCTCCTAACATAGCTAGCTCTCATATTGGTCTAGCTCACAGCCAGATTAGCCAGCATACAGGCGACTCTGGGCTGAATAGACTCTCCTCCCAACAAGAGGGACCTCTTCTCCACAACACTAAGTTTGAGTCATGGTGGAATCTTTTCTTGAATAGTCATTATATGTTTGACAATTAATGCAACCAAAACGATACACGAGGATGGGAAGTTATATTAAATCTCACTTCCCATCCTCGTGTATCATTTTTCTATGTTCTTCTTAGTACTAATATTTGTATTCAACTAATGGTTCCGTGGTCTAGTGGTTATGACATTGGACTCTGAATCCAATAACCCGAGTTCAAGTCTCGGTGGAACCTACTTGAGGTTTTTCATAGTAATCATTGTATGGTTGAGTATCAATGTAGTGATAAACGAGACTATGAATCAAATAATCCCGTTGTGTATCACAACACCTTGAATCCAATAACTCGAGTTGAAGAATTAGTGAAACAAGTTTTCAACTTGGTTGACTCTTTTCTTGAATAGTCATTGTATGGTTCAGGATCAATGGAAACAAAGTGATATGTGTGAGGTATGGGATGCTATTTACTTTTTTCTATTGGTTCCATGGCTTAGCGGTTAGCACATTGGACTTTGAAGACTTGAGGTTTTTCATAGTAATCATTGTATGGTTGAGTATCAATGTAGTGATAAACGAGACTCTGAATCAAATAACCCCCTTGTGTATCACAAGACCTTGAATCCAATAACTCGAGTTGAAGACTTAGTGAAACAAGTCTTCAACTCGGTTGACTCTTTTCTTGAATAGTCATTGTATGGTTGAGAATCAATGGAAACAAAGTGATATGTGTGAGGTATGGGATGCTATTTACTTTTTTCTATTGGTTCCATGGCTTAGTGGTTAGCACATTGGACTTTGAATCTAGTAACTCGAGTTCAAATCTTGGTGGAACCTTCTTCATTGACTTTATTCTTGAATAGTCACAACATGTTTGAGTATCCCATCCTCATGTATCACTTCATTATGCTGCTCCCCCAATCTCGGTGGAACCTTCTTCGCTCTTTTCTTAAATAGTCACTAATAACTATATGTTTGAGTATCACTTCACTATGTTGCTCCCCCAAAACTCGGTAGCACCTTCTTCACACTTTCTTGAATCGTCACTATATGTTTGAGTATCCCATCCTGATGTATCACTTCACTATGTTACTCCCCTAGATAGCATATGATGTTGACATCTCTAAATATTATTATGGCTTAATATTTGATATTGAATTGTAGGATACGGATTCAAACCCTCCATAGTATTTCCAGACCATCCTATTTCCAATCTGCTATACCATCCTATGGACAAGTGGTTAGGACATTGGACTTTGAATCAAAAAACTTGAGTTCAAGTCATGGTGGAATCTTTTCTTGAATAGTCATTATTGTTGGGATTTCGGTCCCTCCGGATGGGATGTCCGGAGATGAATGACGGCAAGCCCGGTTGCGGTTACGGAACCGGATGATGAAGAGTACCCGGCATGAAGCCGGATGAAGAGTACCCGGATACGGATCCGGATGATGAAGACCCCGGTTACGGAGCCGGATGACGAATGTACCCGGAGAGAGATCCGGATGCGGGGACATATTTGTGAATATGTTTGCCAAGGGCCCTTGAGGCTATATTTGTAAATAGCCCGAAAGTCATATGTGTATAAGTATGACTTAGGGCAAACAGTTTTATGTTGTTGCTCATTTTTCTGTTTTCCACTGAGAGGAAGCGAAGTGAGAGCAGCCGAGAGAGAGTGAGAGAGAAAGAGGAAGGAAGAGGTCGACGCCTCTGTGTAATACCGCCGCCTGTGGCGAGGACAGCGAGCTCAAGGTCGTCGCCTTGCAGCTCGCCATGTACATTCCCCGCGTATAGTGATAGTTGGAGTCTTGCACTCCCGTGGTTTTTCCCATTTAGGGTTTTCCACGTAAAACATCCAGTGTACCCTTCTCTTTATTGTTTTCGTGCATTCTTGTATTTCCCGTTTTCTGTGAGTAGATCCTATTCCTCGGTTGTGGCCGAGCGCTGTCTACAACAATTATATGTTTGAGCATCAATGCAACTAAAATGATATACGAGGATAAGAAGTGAGATTATGTGACTTCCCATCCTTGTGTATATTGTTTCTATGTTGATCAATGTTCTCGCTTTTTTTATACCACTAATGGTTCCATGGTCTAGTGGTTAGGACATTGGACTTTGAATCCAATAACCTGAGTTCAAGTCTCGGTGGAACCTACTTGAGTTTTTTTCATAGTAATCACTGTATGGTTGAGAATCAATGTAGTAATAAACGAGACTTTGAATCAAATAACTCCGTTGTGTATAAAAAGACATTGAATCCAATAACTCGAGTTGATGTCCTCGTGACACTTGGTTGACTCTTTTTTTGAATAGTCATTGTATGGTTGAGAATCAATGCAAACAAAGTGATACGTGTGAGGTATGAGATGTTATTTACAATTTTCTATTGGTTCCATGGTCAAGTCGTAAGCACATTGGACTTTGAATCCAGTAATCCGAGTTCAAATCTCGGTGGAACCTTCTTCACTTTAGTCTTGAATAGTCACAATATGTTCGAGTATCCCATCCTCATGTATCACTTCCCTATGTTGCTCCCCCAATCTCGGTGGAACCTTCTTCACTCTTTTCTTGAATAGTCACTAATAACTATATGGTTGAGTATCCCATCCTCATGTATCACTTTGCTATGCTACTCCCCCAAATCTCGTTGGAACCTTCTTCACTCTTTTTTTGAATCGTCGCTATATGTTGGAGTATCCCATCCTAATGTATCACTTTACTATGTTACTCCCCTAGATACCATATGATGTTGACATCTCTCAATATTATTATGGCTTAATATTTTATATTGAATTGTAGGATAGGGATTCAGACCCTCCATGATATTTTCACATCTTCCTATTTCCAAACTTGGAGCTATACCATCCGATGGACAAGTGGTTAGGACATTGGAATTTGAATCAAATAACGTGAGTTCAAGTCTTGGTGGAATGACTTTTCTTGAATAGTCATTATATGTTTGAGCATCAATGCAACCAAAATGATACATGTGGATAGGAAGTTAGATTATGTGACTTCCCAACCTTGTGTACCATTTGTCTATGTTGGTCTTCGTACTCACATTTTTATTCACCTAATGGTTCCATAGTCTAGTGGATAGGACATTGGACTCTAAATCCAATCACCCGAGTTCAAGTACGATGGAACTTGCGTGAGTTTGTGTGTAGTAGTCACCATATGGTTGAGTATCAACACGGTTATAAACGAGACTTTGAATCCAATAACCCCGCCCCACAGTGTATCACAGGACTTTGAATTCAATTACTCGAGTTGAAGGCTTGGTGAAACCTGATTGACTCTTTTCTTGAATATTCATTGTATGGTTGAATATCTATTAGTTCCATGGTCTAGTGGTTAGCACATTGGACTTTGAATACAGTAACCCTAGTTCAAATGTAAGTGGAACCTTCTCCACTATTTTCTTGAATAGTCACTAATAAATATATGTTTGAGTATCCCATCCTCGTGTATCACTTCACTATGCTACTCCCCCAAATCTTAGTGGAACCTTCGTCACTCTTTTCTTGAATCGTCACTATATGTTTGAATATCACAACCTGATGTATCACTTCACTATGTAACTCCGCTAGATACCATATGATGTTGACATCTCTAAATATTATTATGGCTTAATATTTGATAATGAATTGTAGGATACGGATTCAAACCCTCCATAGTATTTCCAGACTATCCTATTTCCAATCTTAGGGCATACCATCCAATGGACAAGTGGTTAGGACATTGAACTTTGAATCAAATAACTTGAGTTCAAGTCTTGGTTCTTGAATACTCATTATATGTTTGAGTGTCAATGCAACCAAAATTGTACACAAGGATGGGAAGTTAGATTATGTGACTTCCCATCCTTGTGTATCATTTTTCTAGGTTGGTCTTTGTACTCACTGTTTTATTTATCTAATGGTTCCATGGTCTAGTGGTTAGGACATTAGATTCTAAATACAATAACCGGAGTTCAAGTCTCAGTGGAACCTGTGTGAGTTTTTGTATGGTAGTCATAGTATGGTTGAGTATCAATGCATTGATAGACGAGACTTTGAATCCAATAACCTTGCACTGTATCACAAGATTTTGAATCCAATAACTCAAGTTGAAGTCTTGGTGAAACCTGATTGACTCTTTTCTTGAATTGTCATTGCATGGTTGAGTATCTATTGGTTCCATGGTCTAGTGGTTAGCACATTGGACTTTGAATCCAATAACCTAGTTTGAATCCAATAACCCTGCACTACATCACAAGATTTTGAATCCAATAACTCGAGTTGAAGTCTTGGTGAAACCTTGAATAGTCACTATCTACCTCATGTATGACTTCACTATGCTACTCCCCCAATCTCGGTGGAACCTTCTTCACTAATAAATATATGTTTGAGTATCCCATCCTCGTGTATCACTTCACTATGCTACTCCCCCAAATCTTGGTGGAACATTCTTCACTCTTTTCTTGAATCAGACCTCCATGATATTTCCAAACCATCACAATTCTAATCTTAGAGCTATACCATCCTATGGACAAGGACATTGAACTTTGAATCAAATAACTTGAGTTCAAGTCTTGGTTCTTGAATACTCATTATATGTTTGAGCATCAAGGCAACCAAAATGATACACAAGGATGGGAAGTTAGATTATGTGACTTCCCATCCTTGTGTATCATTTTTCTATGTTCATCTTCGTACTCACTTTTTTATTCATCGAATGGTTCCGTGGTCTAGTGGTTAGGACATTGGACTCTGAATCCAATAACCCGAGTTCAAGTCTCGGTGGAACCTGCGTGAGTTTTTGTTGATAGTAATCACTGTATGGTTGAGTATCAATGCAGTAATAAATGAGACTTTGAATCCAATAACCCTACCCCGTAGTGTATCACAAGACCTTGAATCCAATAATTCAAGTTAAAGACTTGGTGAAATTTGCTTGACTCTTTTCTTGAATAGTCATTGTATGGTATTGGTTCCATGGTCTAGTAGTTAGCACATTGGACTTTGAATCTAGTAACAACAATTCAAATCTTGGTGGAACCTTCTTCACTCTATTCTTGAATAGTCACTATCTCTTTGAGTGTCTCATCCTCATGTATCACTTCACTATGCTACTCCCCCAAATCTCAGTGGAACCTTCTTCACGCTTTTCTTGAATCGTCATTATATGTTTGAGTATCCCAATCTTGGTGGAACCTTCTTCACTCTATTCTTGAATAGTCACTATCTCTTTGAGTGTCCCATCCTCATGTATCACTTCACTATGCTACTCCCCCAAATCTTGGTGGAACCTTCTTCACGCTTTTCTTGAATCGTCACTATATGTTTGAGTATCCCATTCTGATGTATCACTTCACTATGTTACTCCCCTAGATACCATATGATGTTGACATCTCTCAATATTATTATGGCTTAATATTTGATATTGAATTGTAGGATACGGATTCAGACCCTCCATGGTATTTCCAGACCATCCTATTTCCAATCTTGGAGCTATACCATCCTATGGACAAGTGGTTAGGACATTGGACTTTGAATCAAATAACGTGAGTTCAACTCTTGGTGGAATTGTTTCTTGAATAGTCATTATATGTTTGAGCATCAATGCAACCAAAATGATACATGAGGATGGGAAGTTAGATTATGTCACTTCCCATCATTGTGTATCATTTCTCTATGTTGATCTTCGTACTCAGTTTTTACTCAACTAATGTTTCCAAGGTCTAGTGGTTAGGACTTTGGACTCTGAATCCAATAACCCGAGTTCAAATCTTAGTGGAACCTGCGTGAGTTTCTGTATAGTAATGACTGTATCATTGAGTATCAATGCAGTGATAAACGAGACTCTGAATCCACTAACCCTGCAGTGTATCACAAGACTTTGAATGCAATTACTCGAGTTGAAGGCTTTGTGAAACCTGATTGACTCTTTTCTTGAATAGTCATTGTATGGTTGAGTATCATTGGAAACAAAATGATGCTTGACTCTTTTCTTGAATAGTCATTGTATGGTTGAGTATCAATGGAAAGAAAGTGATGCTTGACTCTTTTCTTGAATAGGCATTGTATGGTTGAGTGTCAATGGAAAGAAAGTGATACATTGAGGTATGGGATACTTGAAAAAATACATTTTTTTTATTGTTTCCATGGTTTAGTGGTTAGCACATTGGACTTTGAATCTAGTAATCGGAGTTCAAATCTCGATGGAACCTTCTTCACTCTATTCTTGAATAGTCACTATATGTTTAAGCATCCCATCCTCATGTACCACTTCACTATGCTACTCCCCAAATCTCGATGGAACCTTCTTCACTCTTTTTCATCACTATATGTTCTAGTATCCCATCCTAATCTATCACTTCACTATGCTACTCCCCTAGATACTATATGATGTTGACATCTCTCAATTTTAACCGTCTTCACTCTATTCTTGAATAGTTACTATATGTTTGAGCATCCCATCCTCATGTACCACTTCATTGTGCTACTCCCCCAAATCTCAATGGAACCTTCTTCACTCTTTTTCTTGAATCATCACTATATGTTTGAGTATCCCATCCTAATGTATCACTTCACTATGCTACTCCCCTAGATACTATATGATGTTGACATCTCTCAATTTTATTATGGCTTAATATTTGATATCGAAATATAGGATAGGAATTCAGACCCTCAATGGTGTTTCAACACCATCCTAGTTTCCAATATTGAAGCTACACCATCTTGTGGTCAAGTGGTTAGGACATTGGACTTTGAATCCAATAACTTGAGTTTTGAGGTCAAGTCTTTGTGGATCCTTCTTGAATATTCACTATATGTTTGAGTATGGATGCAACCAACTTGATATAGGAGGAGGATGGCAAGTGAGGTAGTGTTTAATCTAACTTGACATCATCAGGTATCCATCCTATGTTAATTTGAGTATTTTAATTGTTCAATAGTCTAGTAACCTGAGTATAAGTGAAGAATCCTTTTAACTCTGTTTGGGCATGACTAGTTACCCAAACTAGGGGCATAAAATGATCAATGGTTCCACGGTCTATTGGTTATCACATTGGATAGTAAATCCAATAACTCGAGTTCAAGTCACAACGGAACCTCCTCTACTCCTTTCTTGAATGGTCACTATATGGTTTAGTATCTACGCAACCAGAGTGATATGAGGATGGGAAGTGAGATATATGTTATTTAATTTAACTTCCAATCCTTGTGTATAACTTGCCTATGGCAATCTGTTTTCTTGAATAGTCATTATATGTTTGATTAGGCCAAGTGCTTTGCTTTATCTTTGCTATTTTGTTTAATGGTTCCATGGCCTAATGGTTAGGTCATTGAACTTTGGATCCAGTAACTGGAGTTCAAGTCTCGGTAGAAGCTTCCAAGCGACATTTGGAGTGATATTGATGTTTGAGGGGTATAATTTGATTTCTTTTTTATGGATTGATGGTCCAATGGTTAGGACATTGAACCCTGGATATATTAACCCAATTTCAAGTCTTACTGGAACCTTCTTGACTCTTATCTTGAATAGTTATTACATATTTGAAAATAAATGCAACCAAAGTGATATACTAGGATGGGATGTGAGATGTTATTCAATGTTTTTGTTGCTTAATTATGTGCGTTTGTCTTTCTCGAAAATATAATTATGTAGCATGTAGTCTTTTTTCTTTACCTTTTTTTAATGGTTCCATAGTCTAGTGGTTAAGATTTTGGACTTTGAATCTCATAACTTGTGTTCATGTTTCCATGGAACCTTCTTTCCTATATTCTTGAATGGTCATTAGATGTTTGAGATGTCGTATTACAACATATGATTTAGGCAAAAAATAAATATGAATTACAAGCAAGCTTAGAGCACATTAATAGAAGAGTATGAGAGAGTGACTGAAACATTGTTGTAGGCACACAAAATTATTTACATAGATAGCCCATACAATATATGTATGTATTCATTAACACATGCACTACAATTTAATATGTGAATCAATGCCGCCAAAGTGATCCATGAGAATGGGAAGTGAGGTTGATGTTAGTAAATCCTATGGTAGTTAAAGCATATCTCAATAATAATTACAATTTACAACCACCACATCAATAAAGAGGATCATAATTCGGTGAACATTTTGCTATGATTCTTAATGTTTTCAATATTTAAGAAGTAAAACACACTTTTGATGCTTTGAGGACGGAGCACTCAATAGGTGTGGAGGATGTTAATGGAAATAATGTTAAACTTCTTTAGATATCATAAACCTATAAGGTTTTAGTATTTTCAATTTGAACATTTGGTCACAAGCCAAATGTATGCAAGAAACATGCCTATAGCCTATATTGTAGTTTGTGGGGAACCACCCACTATTATGTAGGAATGGTCAATGACCAATGGAATTGTAATGTGAAATGGGCCTTTAGGGTTTCAAACTTGCATAAAAGGGAAAGAGCCCTAATGTAAAAAATACCTTTTGGATCCCTGTCTTTGGGGCAACCTTTTTGTCCTCATTCCCTCCCCTTTACATCCAATAAGAGCCACTTTCTTCCATGTAGCTTTTTCACCCAATTAATCGAGATATACATGTTTCTCGCGAAGTAATTATCTATTTAATTGAAATGCCTCTTATGTTTCTTATATAATGATTATCTATTTAATTGAGACTAACATATATCTTAACTAGTGTAATGATTAAGTGTGTCTTAATTTATATTAAGTTATTAAGCCTCTAAGGCTTCGTGGTTGCATGGAGTGGAGAGGTAAGTGCTCTTGTATGTTTATGTGTAATGTGGTCTTTGACATTCGGGAGTGATGTTCCCCAATCCCATTGTTAGCCCACCGAGCAGAAGGCGATTCCCTAGTGCAAGGCTCCAATGTATGAGTCGTGTTAATCCCTTCGGAAAAATGCTATTCACCAAAGTGATACGTGAGGTGCGATTGATGTTATCTCACTTATTGCATGGAATGAATAGAGAAATTTCACAAAAAAAAGGAATTAAATCCTTAACATTTTATTCTTTCATGTTATTAGAAATGAATACTTGGTCCATTTAGGTGGTAACCAAGAAAAGAGTTAAGTTAACTTGATCATCTTGTTGGGTGCTTGATATTATAAAATAATATAAGAATGGGGAGTAGAGCTTTTTTTGGAGGTTTTAGGTGATGCTATGAAGCATGTGATCATTGTGGATAGATTCCTAGAGCACTAAGGATGAAGTAAAAAGATACTAAAATGTCAAATTTACAATAATACATCACGAATGTTGGGCCCAACACAAAGTAAAAATTCTTAAACTCTATCTGCATCTTACTACACCCAAGAGCCTCGGCTCTCATAGAGCCTCAAGACTTCTTTGAACTTGCTCACACAAGTTAGGTGTCGAGGTATCATCATGGCATCATCATTGAAGTATGAAGATATGCAAGGTATTGCAATGAAAACCTAATCATGGAGGATGAATATCGCTTATTGTCTTTCATGCTCAAGATATGAGATAATTCATAAGAAGTATGATGCCTTGTTAGACTTGTATGCTAATTGTATGTTTCATACTCAAATCTCCACCAAGAAGGGTGAGCACATTTTTTTATCTTCACATAGAGAGGTTTTGCCACAAAGTAAGCGTCCCTACTCAAGGAAGTGATGTGACATATTGATTGGATCCCATAGATAAGAATTGGCCCTCTCATGGTTGATAAAAATATATCGATACTCTATTCTAAATGTTGTGCATACACTAGTTGTGTTGCGTTCTTCAATAAGATGGAAATCAAGCAATTGCACTATAGACATGCCACAAATGAAAATCACCAAATTGAAAGTATCTCTGTTTGGTTCTCTTTTGTGAAACTACCTTACGCTAGTGGTAAGTTATAAGGCTACCAACTATAAAGTCCTGGGATCATGGCTTGACTATCACACCTCGTTTTTTTCCCCTAATTTTCTAGGTGCCTGAGTGTAAGGTCTTGGGTTCAAGGCTTTGACTATCACGCCTCTTTTTCCCCTACTTTTCCCAGGTGCCCTAATGGAATGCAAGGCCTAGAAGCATGACCTTTGTCTCTACCACTAACAATCGGCAAACGGTTCGGTTTGAACCGAACCGAACCGTGAAACCACGGTTTAACAGCTTAACAGTTTGGTTCGGTTTTGGTTCGATTTCAACAGTCAAATCCCGTGGTTTAAACGGTTTAACGGTTGTTTATTTTATTTTATTAAAAAAACTTTAAATTTTCTAAAAAAATTTAAAAATTGTCTTTAAACAATCTTCGCATCTTTAGATCTTATTCTCACATTTTAGGAACATCTTAAAAATTGTAAATAATGAAATATTATAAATTTTAAAAAATAAAAAATTAGACCTATGTTGAAAACCGAAACCGAACCACGAAACTACGGTTTTTACTGTTTAATGGTTTTACGGTTTGAAAAATGTTTAACAGTTCGGTTTAACAGTTTCACGGTTCGGTTCGGTTCAAGTTTCAACCTTTGTAAACGGTTCGGTTTGGACTCTCTCAAACCGAACCGAACCGTTGCCGATTGTTATCTACCACTACACAATCTCGCCATTTGAGCTATCCATCTAGGATCTCTACTCTCTCACACACATACACAATCACTCACTCACTCAATCAGCTATCTATGTGCCTCTCTTAGCTGGGGGGTGGAGTACCCAGGAGTTTCCTCGGCTATCTTTACGTGTGTCTCTTAGGCTTCTCCGGTAGTGAGACGAGGTGGAGTGCCATGGGAGTTTCCTACTAACTATGTATAATTATTAATAGCTATACTATGTACATTGTAGACAACCACCCAAGCAAAAGCCCGACCAAAGTGTCAAACCAACCTCCAAGAGAGAAGGAATGGATCATCTCTGTCACTCTGTGACCTCTCATCATCAGGCCCATGTACCTGGCCATGGCCGTGCCCATGTCAAACACCCATCTTGCCTCCCACTCGCTTCCTCTTCAGCTTCTTGCTCTTCCGAGCTTCCTTTCTCATCAATGTCCACTGCCATCTCCATCTCCAACACTTCCCCCATGCCCATGCCCGTGCCCGTGCCCAATACAAGAAGCAAGGAGGAGGAGGAGGAGGAGGAGGAGGAGGAATGGACATCTGAGCACCTCGACATACTCTCTTCCCTTCTCCATCGACCACCCAGACCCTTCTCAACACACCGCCCACCACCTCTGGTAAGGAATCAGAAGAAAGTCCGTTCCATGGATTCTCCCCCCACACGCAAAAGGTACCAGAAAACTATGCACATGTCTATGCCTATGTCCAAGGCTAAGGTCTTTTGTCCTGCCCATTTGGCTGACCATATCCGTGATTCCCGTGATGTTGTGCAAGTCCTCGGGGGATCGCAGCACCTTCTAGAACGTGGATCGTTATCGGGAACGATCCGTGAACTCGGCCGAGCTGGGATGCCTCTTCTAGCACTAGAAACATTTTTGTGGCAACAAGATTACCCCCACCTTTGGCCCGACGAAAGAACCCTCTTATCCACCATTCAAGTCCTCGCCGAAGCTGCGATGGAAGATAGAGCAAGAAACCTCCTGATGATGATGGATACAACCATGACTATGGACCCGACTTCTTCAAATCCTATGCGTGATCGTTTCGGGGCTCTCATCCGTGGCCTCGCCTTTGCACGCCGCCTCCACGAAGCATTGCTAGTGAAAGAAGAGGCTAAAAACTATGGTTTCACACTCGGTCAATCCTCTTACGCCGAGCTTATCCTTCTTGCCAGCCGACTCAACCAAGGAAACGTGGTTAAAAGTCTTCTCAAAGAAATGGGTGGTTTCCCTGAACTGAAGCTCGGACTTGAACACGTGACGGCTGTGATGGCGGCGTGTCGCAAGGCAAGAATGTATGAAGTTGTGCCTAACCTTTTCACATGGTGGAAATCGGCTGGTTTTCTCCCCAATGTGATCATGTTTGAACTAGTAGTGACTTCTCTATTGAGCATGGGTAAACCTAGAGACGCATTGGCAATCTATTGGGAAATGGAAGAAATGGGTTGTTGTCTTGATCTTCGTGTATATAAAGCATTCCTCTCAGTGTGTGTCGAGTTGAGTGATTCTACTAAAGCTTTGAGACTCTTCTCAAGGATGAAAGATGCACAAATCTCACCGGATCGAGATGTCTATGAGAACTTGATTAGAGTATGTTGTAAAGATGGGAGATTTGGTAAGGCCCAAGAGTTTTTGGATGCAATGAAGAGAGCTGACCTGCCCGTGATGCATTGCAATTTAGAAGATTATATCTAGAGTTGAAAAACTATGAATATACATTTGTTTTGGTTTTTGTTTCCAAGGTCTTGCAAAGTAATCTTGATCTTTCTATAAAGTGTATATTTATTCTATATGCAAGGTTGAAGAGCAATTGTATTACCTTGTGCAATGGAGTCTCTCTCTATATATATAATTAGATATGCTAGTACCTTCCAAGCCATTATTATAACTATTGGACAGAGTTGGTGGCTTTTTGCATTTGTTGAATATTCACAGTTTTTTTGTCTGCAATGAATAGACATACATTACATGTGACGTTTACAATGGAGCTTATTCACAATGGCTTATAATAGTGCTTCAGAATGTTTATCTATTATTATAAGAGAATTCTTCCTTGCCATGGTTGAGTTTTTTGTTGAGTTGTGGGTTATAGTGACATGGTATCAAACAATATGATTCTGTTTAGAATGACTTTGTGTGGGAAGAATTGAACCCACCTTCATCAGTTTGTGAACATGCCCATTGATATAATAATGCCATGAAACACAATCTTTAGATAAATCCAACCAATTTTTCAACCTTGCGTTTTGAGCCTTCCAAGAGATTTCATAAAGTAACTTTGACCTATATCCATAGTTATACATTATTTGAACCTTTATATGAAGCCTATACTCTAGAAACGATCAAAAACATAATGAAATGGCATGGAGACAATGAGGCAAAAATGCCCTAAACTGAAGAGGATAAAATGAATGAATGAACAAAGAATAGATTTCTGTCCTGATTCTCATATTATACAAACTCATTTTAATTTGGATCTCTGGTGGGGAAGAGAGTGGGCTGTTTTGATTCGGCACAGATTTGAGACATCAACACATAAGCTACTGAATCCTTTCCGTTCGAGCACATTGCATGTTCGAAAACTTGCTTTCCAACCTCCACATTTCCTAGATTCCTACATGCACCCATCATCGAGTGCCATATCTCGGCATTGCCACAAAAAGATAGTTTACCAATCATATCAAACGCTCCATCTAACTGACCTGAACGACCATGTACGTCAACCATGCAATTATGATGCTCATGCATTGGACTTATACCATAGTCTCTACTCATAGCTTCAAAATACGTCCAACTCTTGCTTAAAAGGCCTGTTCGGCTACATGTGCTAAGAACAACAATAAATGTGACCGGATCTGGCTTTATATGTTGCCCTAGCATGTCATGAAACAAACTAAAAACATTTTCACTATCCCCCAGATGTGCATAGCCTCTCATGAGTGCTGTCCAAGAAACCACATCTCGAGCTGGGAGTTTCACAAACACTTGTCTTGCTTTATCAGGAGCACTACATTTGGCATACATATCGACCAAAGTGTTGCCGACAAGGTCTCTATCTAGCCAGCCTTGCCTTTCAATTTCATCGTGTATTTCAAGACCTTTGTCAATAGCTCCAATGCTACCACATGCTTGCAAGCATGAGACAAATGTGGCAGCATCAGGAGAAACACCCCTTAGTTGCATTTGATGAAAACAGTTCAATGCTTCCTCACCATCACCATGTTGGGCATAGCCAGTGATTAAAGCATTCCATGAAACAGTGTTCTGGACAGGAAGCTTATCAAAAACTTGCCTTGCCCTAGCCAGTAATCCACATTTTGCATACATATCAACTAATGTGCTCCCTAGAAAGAGATTTTTCTCGAGGAACCCTTCTTTTTCAATCTCAGCATAAATTTCACCATGTATTACTCGAGCCTTATCAGTTGTGCCTTCCCTGGCACAAGCTTTTAGGCTGCATACAAAAGTGACAACATCAGGGGAAGCACCTTTGAGTCGCATTTGTTTGAAGAGTTTGAATGCCTCACCTCCTTGCCCATATTCAGCATACTTTGCAATCAATGATGTCCATGAGATTACATCACGAACTGGAAGTTTGTAAAATACTTTTTTGGCTGTATCAAGCAACCTACAATTTGCATACATGTCAACTAAAGTATTTCCAACGATAATATCTTCTTCAAGTAATCCCCTCGCTTCAATCTCACTATGGATTTCATAACCCTTCTCTATGGCCTGTAAAATGGAACAAGCTTTCAAGCTGCTAACAAAAGCAGTAGCATTGGGAGAAATACCCTCAAGTTGCATCCATTTGAAGCAGTCAAGTGCTTCCATGCCATATCCATGCTCCACATATCCTGTTATCAGTGTTGTCCACGATATTATATCTCGCGTGGGAAGCCGATCAAATACATCTTGTGCTAGAACAATCGAACCACATTTTCCATACATATCGATTAAGGCATTGCCAACAATAGCGTTTCCCACTGAAAAACCATGTAGTTCAATCTTACCATGTATTTCCTTAGCCTTTTCAGCATTTCCTATATTTGCACAAGCTTTCAAGGCATAAATACAGGTGACAACATCAGCGGCAATGCCGAGTAGTTGCATTTCACTAAGACATATTAGGGCCTCCTCACCATGCCCGGCTTCAGAATATCCCGCAATCAATGCATTCCATACTATCATGTCCTTCAATTCAAGTCTATCAAATAGTTTCTGCGCTACAAGAAGCAAGTCACACTTGATATACAGATCAATCAAAGCTCTATTGGCATCCAGATCTATCTCCAGCAACCCTCTTTTTTCGATTTCTGCATGTATTTTCATGCCCTTCTTTAAGAAACCAACATTGCTACAACATCTCAAGCTACAAACTAGAGTGATGGAATCTGGGTACAAACCCTCAATTTGCATTTGCTCAAAACTCTTGAGAGCTTCCATATCATACCCATGTTCGGCATATCCTGCAATAAGCACATTCCATGATACAATATCTTGAACTGGAAGTTTGTCAAAAACTTGCTGTGCAACAAGAAGCATGCCACATTTTGCATACATATCTACAAGGGCATTCACAATACTAAGTCCTTCTAGCCAACCATGCTTCTCTATCTCACCGTGTATCTCTTTGCCTTTGCAGATAGCCTGTAGCATACCACAGGCTTTCAAGCAGCACATGTACGTGATAGCATCGGGATGGATACCCTCTAATTGCATCAGTTCAAGTCCATTCAGTACTTTTTCTCCTTGTCCGTCATCAGTATATCCTGAAACTAATGCATTCCAAGTTATTGTATTTCGAACCAGGATCTTGTCAAATACTCCTTGTGCTTTTTCAATCAACCCACATTTACTATACAAATCAATAAGGGTACTGCCAACAAAAAGGTTCCTTTCTAGCAATCCCTTTCTTTCAATCTGATAATGTATTTCTTGGCCCTCCTCTATTGCACCTATACTGACGCATGCTTTTAGGGCACAAACAAAGGTAACAGGATCGGGTGAAGTACCTTCAAGCTGCATTTTTCCGAAACACTTGAGTGCTTCTTCACCATGCCCATATTCAACATACCCCGCTATTAAGGTTGTCCAGGACACCACATCTCGAACCAGAAGCTTATCAAAGACATGCCTTGCCGAGGCAAGAAACCCACATTTGGCATACATATCAATGATCGTATTTGCAACCATTAGCTCTTTTCCCATTGAGATTCCTCTTCTTTCAACCCCAGCATGAATTTCTCGGCCTTTAACTATGTCTCCTATGCTACCACATGCTTTCAAGACACAAACGAAGGTGATCATACTTGGAGAGATGCCTTCAAGTTCTGTCTTTTCAAAGCATTTCAAAGCTTCCTCACCATACCCATACTCCACATAGCCACCAATCAATGCCGTCCAAGAGACAACATTCCGAATCGGAAGCATACATAGCACTTCTTCTGCTTTCCCAAGCAACCCACATTTTGCATACATATTGACTAATGAGCTACCAACAAATATGTTATTCTCAATCATTCCATTTCCACGAACATCTGAATGTATCTTCAAGCCTCTTTCGAGATCCTTTGCTTTTCCACAAGCATTGAGCAATGAAACGATGGTGGTAGCATCAGCATAGGAACAATGTTCATTTTGCATTGTCTGGTACAGTGTGAAAGCTTCAATTAGCATACCATGCTTGGCAAAACCTGTGATGAGCGAGTTCCAAGACCATTCCTTCGGATGTGAAAATGCATTGAAAACTTGTCGAGCTTCAGACAAGAGGCCAATTTCGGCAAAAGTAGATATAAGGCATTTCTCAAGGGATGGATGGGAATCAAACCCGGATTCATGAATAAATGAAAACAAACGAAGACCATCTGATCGGTCTTTCTTCCTCCTACATACGTCCAACATGTGTATAAGCTCATCGACCCGAACCTCGGAGAATTGCTTCGCTTCCAAAGAATCCGAATTTGATCTACGGGAGCATAATTCTTGCCCGTCTCCTTTTCCTGCAAGTTTTTCTTCTCCGTCTTTTCCATTTCCAATTGCTTGTCCTCTAGTTTTCCTGAAACCTTCATGTTGCCGAGCCCGTGGACTATGTAGACCTGAGGAAGTATAGATATTCCACGCCCTAAGACCTGGGAGAGGGAGAGGGAGAGATCTGAGTCGGTTCTTCCACAGACGCTGAGGTGTGGATCGCGATCTCTGCATTCGAATCAAAATATGGTGGGATATGGCGTTGGGGGGGATTCACATGGGAAGCTCTAATTGATTGATTGATTGATGAGAGAGAAGGAGAAGGGAGGTCATGGGTTCAACCCCTACATTCCGCAGTGGCATCTAGTGAATTAAGAGATATGTATGAAGTATATATGAGGTGAGAAATTTGGGGTTTGAACCCAAGATGTAGCGCTCGTAGTATAACAACTTACCATTAGGGTTAAATTAATTACAATCTAAAGAAAAAGGAACTTTTATGGGAATGCCCCCCCGAATTGATGCTTCTGCTAAACTTAGTGGAGACCATTGTACCTCGCTTCATAACGTTCGGACACAAGATGTGGTCATCTTTCGTTCCGAACCCATGAATATTTGAGACCTAAACCCTCGATGTAGGGATATATACAAAAAAAACATTGGCTTACTTATATTTATGGTACAATCCACCCTTAATATGAGATATATATATATATATATATATATTATTGTCTTTGGATCTCAAATATGACCTATGACACCAAAAACATAACGTTTTCACGTAATACATGTGAAAGCAAGTGGTGACTCTCAATTTTCAAGGATACCTTACTAATGAATGTCACAATCGAGAATGCAAATTGTGATTGTGAGAGCAATGTGTGTGCAAGGATTGGGTTTGAGAGATAGATAGATAGATAGATTCTATTATCAACTTTGGAGGTCAAATATGACTTATGAGACCAAAAATATTACATTTCACTTAATATATGTGAAAGTAAGAAACAAATCTTGATGTTCAAGAACATTATCAATGAATGTTGTAATTGAGAGTGCACATTGTGGTTGTGAGAGAATTTTGTGCAAGGATTGGGTTTGGTCAAAGATATGTGGAAAGCATGGTCGAATATGATCAAAGGTAGACATTGTTTCAAAGTGTAATACTCAGACTCTTGAACTTCGTTTAGCGCAAAGTGTGCATAGTCAACCACTCTCATCAATTGTGCCCCAACACCCTATCTCACATTGTAATGCATGTGAGTTCAGTGGCATGGAAGCATGGTTTGAATGGAAGACAACAGGATGAGCTCTGACATGTATCAATGTGTACGAGTTCCCCATTATGCGAAGAATATATCGTTTTGTAGTTAGGTGCAACATGTATAGTATAATGTGTGAAGCATGAGCCTCCATATGTGTCCCATGTCATGATACATTGGCGTTGCAAAAAGGCCTGATTCACAAGGGAATCTAACAATGCATCGTGAAGCAAGTGTATTGCATCCCATCTACCAAACCAGTTTTCCATATATTGCATCCAACCGGAACACAACATTTTGTTTTGATGCGTTTTTTGGATCATTTTGCTTGTTTCCCATGTGATTCTAGAAAGCTGATGTGAGGGATTTTTTTGAAGCTTAAGCATGTATTCAACGACCCCTTTCTATGGCCATGATCTCAATGGGAAGGAGGAGGGTGTATGGCATTTGTTTCTTAACTTGTAGAAACTTTATAAGAAAAATGTTTTTGGTGATTTTTAAACTCTTTCCAAGTATATTTAGGGGTGGTACCACCCCATAGAGAAGCTTTGGTGTCACCAAAGTGTCGAAAAGGAATTTCTTGAGGACCCAACACTTAATATCTCCGTGATTGCATGTGTTCTCAAATGCAAAGAACATGATAATGGGACGTTGCTGAGTTTAGACACAATATGATAGGGTTGTCTACAAAGAACCCAAATGTATATAAGGCAATGAAAGTAGGAGTGGCCATAGAGACAAAGACAGAGACAAAGCATAATAATGGGATGTTGCTCAATTTACAAAGAACAACAAATGTATATATTTCAATGAAATCCGGATTATCCATGTTGGAAATCCACTAATTCCGAAGGGAATTATAGAAATTGATGATAGATGCTCACAAACAAGAGATGATGATAGCTAACAATGCAATCAAGTAAATTATGTTTAATACTTAGTCAAAATCCAGAGATTGGAACACAGGGTTGTGTGCCTACTCATTTCAATTGTACCTTCATCTGCCAAAGGGTCGTGGGAGGTTTTGGGCACACCAATCATCAAGCAAAGAAGATATTATACCTCTAGTCAAATATCTGAATGACATCCGACGAACATTCATACTGGAAAACTTTCTTCTTCTTCTTTTGGTAAAAGCACAAAATGATATTAATTGTATGTAAATCCACTTGTTACAATACTTCTTATTCTCTTTTACCTATCTATCATATGTAGGGAGAGGGATGTTTTGTAATGCCACTAAAAAACCTGAATATGCATTTGAGGAACTGATCCCCACATGCTCTAACATCCAGAAATACCACATAAGAATACCTTTCAACTTCTTCATATAGGCTTTCCCCCCATGTCTACTATCAAACATGAAAGCATTACACATATTCTATAGTTTTGAAGTCCCTAATATTGTAAAAATTTGAACAATATCTCCATCTCGTCATTTGGACCACTTTAAACATACTAAGAAAAATACCATTGTTGAGGCCTCAAATAACAACAGGTTTAACACTTGCCAAACGTCTTATAAGTACTTCCAAATCATACACGCTAACCTATGTGTATTGTCGTCTAACGGAATGGTGCAAAAGAAACACGTACACAACCCTAGTCCTTGTCTCTTTAAGGCTGGACCTAATGGGAGGCCACCAATGACGACTCTCCATATGAATACCTTTGCACGAAATGGCAAGTGGGAATGCCAATCATGTTGTAATATTTGCCACCACCTTGCATTCGACTTACATATATCCGCGATTTTTCTGCCTTTGGAGATAGCCAAGATAATGATGCCATTACATGATGATACAATATATTTGTAGTGACTTGTAACAAGCATGTACCATCATGTAATTGCCAATCTGCCCAAGGTGCAACATTTGTTTTCAATGTCAAAGATCCATGCTACAATGGTATAGCTTGTAATTTCTCCCAAATAAATCCATAATGTGGGAGAATACATAACTATCGCTTGACATCTTCAAATTCCGACAAACCTTTGAGATTCATTATCAACCACATTTCAAAATGTACAACCTCCAATATAAATAAACGATTGAATTGAGATCTCAACTTCTCTTTTTCCATGCAAATTCAACACTCGAGAAGAAACGAGCTATTCATTTTGTAACTAATTATGAAATTCTCGATCACTTGATGGTGCCCACTCAAGGAACGATACCGCATCTTGCCAATGACCTTAGCAACTGTTGTCCGCATACAAAAATGTCGAATCTTTAGAGGAATAAAATACATCCACTAAGTAATGACGACCATGATGCTCGAATATTTTTGTTTTTTCCCCATGCACCAATCCGTCATGCATCTAGAAAATATGGCATCATAGATATATATCCATGGGTGATCTTGTGGACACATAATCTCGTAATGAGGCAGTGGATGCATTTCCCGATCTGATATTGCGGCACCACCTGGCAGTTTGGGAGCGGCCAAATGGTCCCATGAAATCGACGTAACTCCCGTGTCATGGTTTCTCCCGTCCAAGTTCCACCACAAAACATGAAGCGAAAGAAGAATCGAAGCGAAGAAGAGGTTCCGAACAATAATTGTAATGCCTTCTTCTTACTTACAAAGTTACAAGTTTTTCCCAAGGAACTAATGAATGGTAAAAAAATATATGTACATAGTAACATTCTCTCTGTCTCGTCTCTCTCTAAAAGAAACAAAATCCTTCTGTGTGGAGGAGGTGGAGGAGAAAGAAAGGAAGGAAGGAAGGAAGGAAGGAAGGCATGGCCATGGCCAGGCCATTCCCTCGCGCTCTGCTTCGCTTCATCTCTCTGCAATCCTCTCCACCGCACACGCCCCACCATCAATCCATCCAAGCAACATCCATACCATGCCTCTCCTCCCACCCCCTTCAGCCCCACCATTTCTGCACGGAGGCAATCGTAGAAGACAACCACAACAAGAAGAAGAGCCCCTCTTCATCTTTGTTGTTGTCGTCCCTGCGCCAGAGATTGGCGAAGGAAGAGCCGAATCTGAACGATTTCCTGAGTTCTAAGAAGGCTCTCGCCCTCGACGAAGACGAAGAAGAAGATGTATACTCTGTGGAAGTGGGCTCGAAGAAGAATCCAATCCCGAAGCCTCATTGGATGAAGAGGGTGGTTCCAGGTGGAGAGAAATATACGGCGATCAAGGCGAAGCTGAGGGATCTCAACCTTCATACGGTTTGTGAGGAAGCAAAATGCCCGAATATTGGTGAGTGTTGGACTGGGGGAGACACTGGCACCGCGACTGCCACCATCATGATCCTGGGCGACACTTGTACTCGCGGATGTCGGTAAGAACCTATTTTGAAAATGCCGATTGAACTCTTAAGTGCTTCGAATGTGTTGATTGTAATTTCAATTATGCTCATTGTGTGATTAGAATTTCGGGTAGGTATCTTTTAAATGCATTAATTTTCACTTAGTTTGTATTGATTCATGTGATGTATATAGATCTTTTTAATGCATCCATTTTGAGCTTGGGTTGATTTCTGTGAGGGTTGAGAAGGCATACATTTATCAGCAAGTCCATTGTCACATGAGTTGATTTGTGTGATGAGCGATAACTTATTCATCTTTTCAGTGCATATGTTCTCAGCTTGGATTGATTTTTGTGATAGTCGATAAGATATGGCATTTGAAATGCAAGCATTATGAGCTTTGGTTCATTCGACAATAAGTTATGCATCTTTTCAATGCCTTCATTCTTAGCATGGGTTGATGATGCAAACTACTAGAGGCCAAAATGGCCCATGGGACAAATCACGATTATAAATATGTGTGAATTCATGTTATTCATATCAAAACAAAAATAAAAACTCTAGGTTTCCTGAGGCCCCAAGACATAATCTTAATGCATGTGGTGTAATGATTTTGGAGATGATTTACAAACATGAAATGCTTAACTAATATGTAAGGATTAAGTAGTGGTGACTGGCGATCATATCTGAGGTTGGTTGGTGTGGTGGAATGATGCAATATGTGCATCTGGGTATCTTCGTGCGGATCAAACATGGCAAGCAATGATCTCCATGATCTGGTGATGGTATGGTCCATGTGCCTTACATCCTGGTACTCTTGATGTCCTTTGTATCAGCATTCCATTGCTCACTTTATGGTGACTGCTTGGCACATTTTCAGTGGAGGTCTGGAGCGATGCAAGAAATAACTGATGTGCAATTACCATTGCATCCAGCATGCTAATATAAGGGCTGATTCCCCATTGTTTTGAAGCTTGGGAGAGAGAAGGGGGGGGGGGGATTGCATTCTCTCATTTACCAGGATCATACAACACAATCACCGTTGTACAAAAAGGTCATCTAATGCATTCTATAATAGAATTATATCAGTCTCATCCAACTCTAGCTTAGAGAGAGACTTGACAAATGTAACTCAGGTTGTAAGGATTCAAAGAATGCTAAAGATTGTCAGGCAGAGACCATATGGCGGTGAGTTCAACCTGTGCATACAATCCCTACATTCCGCAGTGTTATCTAGTAAGTAGTTTTGGTAGTGAGTTTTGTATCCCAGTGCATGGGTTAGTAAAAACATGGCTTACCACTAGGGTATAACCCAATATGAAAAAAACGAGAGGTCAAGAGATTTTAATGTCTTTGTGGTGGCCAGAAACATAAACATAAGCCAAGAGACCCAAAAGACCTTTACAAGAGAGTCCCCTTTGCTGGTGCAAAGGGTGTAGCAAAGTGTAGCTTGTGCATATGTCTTAAGGTCGCCAATTTATAGATAGAGAGCTTGTATCTGTGTATAGAGGTGGGAAACATGTATCCAACTTGAAGTTGAGCAAGGTGAGTGCATTGGGTAATTGATGGTGGGAAGCGTTGTTTGATGACCTGGAATTCATTAGAATGTATGCATGTGTTTGAGATGCCCCACATCTTCAATCTTCTTGTTATTCAGTGGTGCACAACGTTCAAGACATCAAGTTCCCAAGTGTGCTGATTGCATCCTTGTGCAATATCTTATGTATTGTCAGTGATCATGTGATTAGTGCTGCATAACAGCACAACAACATTTAGTAGATAGATACATTATAAACATCCCCACAGATTGTAAATGAGCTATGGGATGGGGCCAAGGCCATCATGAGGATTGAATGGGTTCCCTCAATTTCATGACTTTGATGCTACTGTGTAAACCACCAAACCAACATCAAGAGCGATAGGGAGAGATTAAAGAAAGAGAAAGAAATGAGAGAGATGGCACAGGTTTTGTGCTGTAAAGACATCACGGGCACCGCCTCCACCCGATCCTGAGGAACCATCCAAAGTGGCTGAAGCAATTGCAGCATGGGGCTTGGATTATATTGTCATCACAAGTGTAGACCGAGACGACATCCCAGATCAGGGCAGCAACCATTTCGCAGAGACAGTAAAACGGATTAAGGAAAAGAAACCGGAAATGCTAGTGGAAGCTCTTGGTAAGTAACCTCTTTGTTGCTATATATACATGTGATACAGGAGCTTGTCTCTGATAATAAGTAACCTTTTCCTTGTTTATATCAAGGTGCTTATTATATGTAAGTAATTCCTTCATTGCTATATAGTAGGTGGTTGTTTCTTACAAAAGTAACATCCTCGTATCTATATATCAAGTCTTCATACTGTTTGTTTTTTGCCTCATATATTTTTTGCTGCCTCCAAATTTTTTCATTAGTTCCCGACTTTAGAGGAGACAAGGAATGTGTAGAGCGTGTTGCCACCTCTGGACTGGATGTCTTTGCTCACAACATAGAGACTGTTGAAGAACTTCAACGTTCAGTTAGAGACTATCGGGCAAATTTCAAGCAATCGATCGATGTTTTGAGGATGGCCAAGGCTATGGCAGCTCCCGGCACATTAACAAAGACATCCATCATGCTTGGCTGTGGCGAGACGCCTGCACAAATTATTAGAACTATGGAACTTGTGAGGGATGCAGGTGTTGACGTAATGACTTTCGGGCAATACATGCGCCCTACGAAGAAGCATATGCCTGTCTCAGAATATGTCACACCAGAAGCCTTTGAGGAATACCGAAAGCTTGGAATGGATATGGTATTGTTCTTTGGATTTGGATTGCTCAATTTTTTGTTTTGCTGAAATGTATGAACATACACATAATTGAGGGTGTGAATTAATAGGCTAACCCCCGACCATAATGTTTTCTTACATATATACTGAAAAAAACATAATATTCTATCTTCTCTACTTGTTTGGATTTGTAGGGGTTTAGATATGTGGCGTCGGGTCCTATGGTCAGGTCCTCTTACAAGGCTGGAGAGTTCTATATCAAATCTATGATCGAGAATGACCGGAAAAAAAAGAATCTTAGTGTTCCAAATGCATAATGGAAGTGTTCAGATTCTAATCATACAACATTTTCTTTATAAACATCTTCACTATAAATGTAAAGGTACATTGTATCATTATCTTCAACACAAAGTATCTCTTTTGATTCAATAAGACTTGCATGTAATCGCAAAAATTTATGATGCGAGGTTAACCCCCCCAGAAAAGATTGTAGCCAATTGCTTTACATTTTAATCTCAAGATTTTTGTTGTTAAAAACTTCTCAATGGCTTCAGTTGTCCACAATCATAGATACTTCAATCTTGATTGTTTTCAATGATATAACTTTGTCAATGTCTTTTTTAGTTTGTCTTCCCAAAACCTATGAAATTCTTGATCTAATTGTGGTAAGTTATTTCGTCTTGTTCTTCGTAGTTTTGAAGATAAGGATCCATTCCTCAAAGTCTACATTTTCCACTATGAGTGATGATAGTGAACATCATAGCACATACTTGAAAATCAATTATGTCTCTTTGTATGTTATCTCCATTTTGTATGCGAGATGGTCATTATCATGTTTTTTTCATAGTTCTCTACTACTTGTACAAAGTCATTATGGCAAGATTCGTTGACGTTTTTTACCCTTGTAATAATTCGATGGTATCATAGGTTTCATTAGTTTGTAATTGTTTTATTCAAGTGTTGATTGTTTGATGGGTGGGAATAGACAAAAACACTGTTACTATATAACAATAAGTTTTCAGGTTGGGAATGTCTAATTTTATCTACTTGTAGTACAAAAATGTGGGGGTGGGACCCAAAAAACTCGCTAAATAATCTACCTCCTTGCTAATGGTGGTTTGATGTTGACAACACACGTAGAAAATTGGGAAGAAATTAAACCATGTGAGGGATTTAAAAGAAAGATGAACGAACTATACAAAGAGATTAGGTTTATCATTGTCCCATCAAACTCTCATTTATGCATGGCTCTTTTGTTGAGGTTATAAGCTCAACCACACACTTTATGTCTTTTAAGTTTTAACCCACACTCCTCGGAGCATGTGTGTGTATTAAAGCCCACCATTGACTTAGGGAGTAATAGACGCCTTTTGCATTGAATGAAGAGGATACCTTAGATATCCCATTCATTACAAGATTCCTCCTAACTTCTATGTGTACTTCCAAAGAAGCTCTAGTTTAACCAAGCCCCATCTATTGTATAAGGTGTTGATTGTATGTTGTTTACTTACTTGATTTAACTATTTTGTTAGCTTCAGTTTCTGATATTTCAGTATCATGATAATATGCACTTTTGTCTTTGGTGTACTCTCTCTCTCTCTCTCTCTCTCTCTCTGAGTTATTGAGGAAAGGTAATTAAACGACTAAGGAAGAAGTGTAAAGATTCTAAAAAGAACAAAATTATGAATATGATGATTAATCCTTGTAGAGCCCTCACACTCTTTCGCATTCAATCACACAAGCTAGGTATTGAAGTTGCATTATGGTATCAAAATCTATCAAATATAGGCATGTGAATAAGAGCTAATAGTGAATGAATACCCCTTACTTTTACAATAATCAAATTTTAGTGTAATTCGTGAAAGTTGTTATGAGTGTCACACTAAGGAAAAACCTAGGAGGTTGAGTATCGACTACCTATAATAGTACGGGAAGCAAGCAAGGTTCAAAAGACACATAAACACACAAAAATTGCTCCATTTCTATATCAATAGATTACTCTATGAATGAAGCCTTTTTGCAATGCCATTGTATTGTAACATGGGAAAAAGTGGAGGCTCACGATTCACACATTATACTGCATATGTTGCACCTAACTATGAAACCATATTCTCCACTAAACGGAGAAACTGTGTATATCCTTACATGTTAGAGCCCATCTATTGTCTATGACCCAAACCGTTCCTTCCATGCAACCTAATTGACACTCACTAGAATGTGAGATAGGGCATTAGGGCACAAGTGATGAGTACTCGACTATCCACACTTTGTCCTTGTAAACAAGTTCAGGAGTCTATGTTTTACGCTTTGACACAATGTCATTGATCACATTTGACTATGTTTTCCACACATCTTTGAGCATGAATTTCTCTCACAAGCATAGAGTACACTCTTGATTGCGACATTCATTAGTAAGGTTTTTGAACATCGAGAGTCGCCACTATTACATGAAAATGTAATTTTTTTGTTTCAAAGGTCATATTTCACCTCCAAAGATAATACTAAAATCTATCTATCTATTACACTCCAAGTTTGATCCTTGTCATGGGCTAGGCCCTATCTCATTGCAGTCGATCTTCCCTAGACGCTAAAAAGATCTCTCTCTAGTAAATGGTAATGTATTAACTATGAAAGTTAGATTACAATTGATGGAATGTATATCTAGAATCTATCAAGGCTCCCATTACACCTACCATATCTAGATACATAGTTGTGGACGTATATAGGCCATGTGATAAAGGCCAATGCAAATGATAGACATGATGCATGCCAGACTACAATTCCCTAATACCTAATGTGTCAACCTCTCTAAAGTCTCCAATAAGTAGAATTGTGCCCATACCAGTATGCATTTTAATTCTCTCTCTCTCTCTCCCCCCCCCCTTATCTTTCACACTCACAAATACATAACCTACAAGTTGTGTGTGGAAGTACATACCAAGTTCCTCAATGATTCATATCATTTATTTATGCAACAAAAAACTTCAAATTATATTGATACTTTCGTGTTTTCTCATTTAGTGATGTCAATTTCACCAATCTCCACGGTTGCGACTTGGGTAATAGGAAAAATGGATTCTAATTCCACTAGGTATCAAAGAACCCAATGATTCACCCACACATGCTAAGCCATTCACCTCAAATATTGATGATCGATAATTTCATGTAAACCAACATGTACTTCCTCCGCCTCAACAAGGAGACTTGCACCACATTCTAAATGGACCCAACGTTTGTTCGTGTGCTACATCAAGACGGAATTCTATTGGACAAGAAAGAAACCACCCAACACACATCGTTCTATGATCCGATCAAACGTTTGCGCCACATCGGGGTTGCCAAGACATACAGGTATCCAAGCCCACAATTTCTTTGTCTTCTTCTTCGAGTATTGATTTCGTGCTACATTTACATGGAATTGTAGGTTTGGATGGAAGCCATCTTGCGATAAATGTTTTGTGGCGTATGATCTCGCATGCGACATTAACATGGTGTTTCATGTTGGGAGGGTTCTTGAGACGGTAAGTCCCCTGCTGGTGCTGGGGCTTTAAACTGCCCAAGTAAAATAAGCATGTCAAAAACCAATAGGCCTAATTACCCCCTTCTTTTGTTTGATGATGATCTGCTTGGAATAAAAGGAAGAAGAAGAAGAAGAAGAAGAAGAAGAAGAATAGGAGGAAGAAGCAGATATGAGCTTACCTGTGAGCTCTGCACCCCCTGTTCCTGCAGCCTCACCATCTCCGCCTCTCCTGCGTATGTATCATCGCACATTCTAGCATTTGACTTTGCTTCTCTAATCTGTTGTGATATTGTTTAGATCATTATGTCATAACTTCGTCTATGCGTCTGTATGTGTATATGTATGATCGAATATGTTTATGTATTTATTTATGTATTTATGTATGTTCGTAGGTGTATCTGTGTATGTTTGTATATGTATATGCATTGTTGTGTACGTATGTAGACTTGTATATGTATTATACGTATATGCACGTATGTATCCGTGTATGTAATTACATGTGTATTTATGCTGTGTATTTGCATATACATATGTGTGTGTTGATACATACACAGACATATGTATGCATATGTATCTATGTGTATACGTGTATGTATGTTTTAATTTCATCTCATCATATTTCCTCTTCTGGTATGATATTGTTTAACTCATTACATAACCATAATTCTCGTGTATGAATGTGTCTAATAATATATTGTCATTGTTTAAATAATAATATCTTGTTATTGCCAGCAAGAATGCTAATATATTGTTATTAGCATCATTTTTATTGAAAAATATTGCATTTTTATGAATGTATAACTCCTAGCACAACCATAACATATGAATTGATAAATATCCTCTATGTTACTGGTGCCCTGGATCAGTTTGAAAATATTTTCTTCATGCGTGAGATAATAGGAACTTATGAGAGAATACCCTAAATTTGTAGGACTCTTGTAATATATATATATATATATATTGTTATGCTTTGTTCCCTTTATGATGATTCAAATCAAACCTTTTCCCAAATTCTAAATTTGTACCTATGCGGTCATAACATTAATACATTGTCATTGTCGACAAGAATGTTAATACATCATGGTCATTTCAGCATCACGATCATGATTATCCTAAAGATATTACATTTTGTATAATTTTTTGTATAGCCAAGGATGTGCCATGGGAAGTCCAGCAAGAAATCAGGAATCTGCAATCAGAGGTAATATCCAGTATCATGATTTAATGTAATAGAAAAGCACATTATGACTTCCACATACTACTAATGAAAAACTCCAGTATCCTTGAGTTATTCCTTATTTCCCAAAATGTCTGTAAGGTTTTGCCATTTCCTGTCAACCTCATGTCAGGCAATAATGTATGCTATTTGAGCAATTATACGGAAAATTCCTCCTTTTCTCTCAACTATATGTGCTGCTTGAGCACTTATATGGTCATTCATTCCCCTTCTCCTTTATTTTGGATTTGATGGGGGTATTCGTAGAAGTAATGAAAATGTAGGGGTTATTTTGGGGAAATAAATGGAAACCTAGATGTATTTCAAAGTTGTTTTCACTACTGCGGTAATGCATATTAATTCATCTTTTTCAAATTTTACTGTTGATGATTCGGCAATTGTAAACGATAGTAAACAATATTCATATAATTGTTTTGATTATCTGGTTTGCTAACTGGTTAACATGTATCTTGAATCCAATATAGTCATCAGGCTATGGGAAAGCTTTATTTATAGCCTGTTGTTACTGTGTTACTTCTGCTGCTATTATTGAATTATATTTGTTATATGATTTATCAGGATGAATCAACAGTCATGAAGTCTGCTGCTTCACTTGTAATGCTGGCAAATTTGTCTGAAGCTGAGCCTCATCTGGGATCATGTGTAAGCTATTTTAATAGAAATTGAATGAAAAAACCAGTTCTTCAATATGTTGGGACTTAGTATTTGATTAATGAATGTAAGTGAAGAAATAAAAGGGAATGTGTATATGTGGCTTCTGTACAACGATTCATGTCTAGATTTTACTGTTATTAAACTGAAAACAGTGAAACGGCACTATACAATCTTTTTTATCATGTTCTTTAGGATTCATACATTATTCATATCTATCTTGGAGTGCATGAAAATAAGTATCTAGCAGAGGTCAAAGGTTGGACACTTATGATATAAATGAGATGCATAACTTCTATGGTTTGAGAGTCTTATATACTTTGAACTGGGCATCTCAAAACAGTGGGAATATCATCATCTGCATATACATATCTTTGTGTATTTTTCTTTGCATATAAAGAGAATATATGATGCTAAAATATGTTTGAACTGGCCTTGAATAAATAACCTCCTATCTTATCACACAAATTTAGGGCCCAATGCCATTGGACATATATTTTTCTTAATGAATTTATTTATTTATTTGAATATCCTTGTAATTTTCAAATCTATTATTATTTATTAATTTGTTTATTCTTTCTCCTAGTGCTCTTTGATGTAATGACTGCTTTCATTAAGTAATTTCTCTCCCAATGAACATTTCGTGTAATGAGTTGTGTTTAGGATAGATCATTGCGTACACCAGCTCTTACATTGGCACACTCTAAGATCAATATGAGCATGAGACTAGATGTCATTCAATTAGCCAACAGGACCTTTGCGAGAGCCCCTTGAGAGGATGTGGATGAATATTGCTTTTTATCTAGAACATATTATGCATACCACAGAGGATACACTCATACTGTGAGCGCACTACACAAATACTCATCTATTGCATGGGCTAGGACATGCCAATTTTCAGGTGCATATTCTTCTCATCAACTAGATATTTACACCAAGAGAGACATGCCTCCAAAGGATAGGATATGTCAGATCTATCATGGAAAGCTAGAGAACAAAGAACTACATATGCAATTGCACAACTGCTATGCACACATAACGTAAGTGAGGTTAGGTCACTAATATTTACAAAACATAAGTGAAGGGTATGTTCACTAATGTTAGAAAGGGACTAATGTGATTGGATAGAAGGAATGGTTGGTGCATGCACTATTGTGATCTTGACAACCAATGAATGCAAAGACTTTTAGAAAAGCACATGTATTCCAGGGGCCTAAGAAGACAAATATGAGGCCTAGCTACCCTCATAAAAAACATTACATGTGTGGGCTATGCTTTTGTCACGACGATTGTGTTACTTATTCCAAGGTACTAGTCATCCTAATATCTATCAATATAGGATGTAAGTGGTAAGTTTGCTATATCTTGATCATAACTCGGGATGGTCGGGAGGATCGGGTTATTCTATCTAATCTATTCACCTGCCCTTTTACTTTTATTTAGTCTATTGATTAGTAATAGATTCTTAACAACATCCTATAATGAGATCCAGGTGGAAATGAGGAATTCAGACCTATCAATCAATGATGGATTATTATAATCAGGGATGGATTATCTACTAGAGATTCATATATAGAGAGAGCATCTCATCTCAACACGAGCTGCCATATTGACCCCAATGTCCTACCACCCAGTGAAAAATTATCAACTTCTTTAGAGGGACCGCTCAGGAGGACTAGAGGTCAAAACTATCTTACACATCTCCAGTATATCCATGGGACATACTCTTATAGAGCGAATACTGTCAATACAGGTGTCATATGTTTGAAACGAATGTGCGGTTTCATCTGTTTACTCCTATTGGATTAGTATATCAGAACCTTCCGCATGTGGATTGAAATTATTCCTGTTTTCTATTCCTCATACGGATGTTACTCATTCTCCGCTCAACAACCTAAGTTGATGAAAACCCTCAATCTATGCACGTGTTATGGATGTAGCAACTACATCCTTTCTGTTTGCTATGGATGTAGCACTACATTCTGACTTCCTATTGCTGTTTGCCTAATGTAGGCCACATGATAAGTGGTGTCAGGCAAGCAAAAAGATTTTGTTTTTCGGTGCTCCACCCAATTTCATGAAGGTGCCTGAGGTAGCCTTATTGGTAAAGTAAGGAATGCTCTCACCATTGATTGCCACTGAGCATGCCCAACAGGGGAAATGGGCATTGAGTAGAATTGTATGAGAGGGAACCTTAGATGGTCATTTTGAAAATGATGGTTTTGATTCTTGAAACCATTAGGAAGATTTGGAACATAAGAGGACACAGGTTCCACCTTCATTTTCACAATGATGGTGCTGAAATCAGTAGGCTTTATATTGAATGGGAACACTCATAACATAGAAGACACACTACAACTTCATTTTCATAGTGATGGTGTTGAAATCATTATGCTTCGTATCGAAACTGCAATAGAAAACTCTCTTAGCTAGTATGACATTTAAACAGACACATAAAATAGAATAGATATTTTGTCCTCTATGAGGAGGCCATAAAGAGTTGAGAGATGACTCTGAAAAAGGGCTCTCTCTGGCTTAAGAAATTGCAGCAAGGTGGCAGAGTAGAGCAAAGAAACCCTACACCTCTGAAATAATAAAAAAGAGCAATCAATGAACAAAGAGTAGCAGAAATCTCTAATCTCATAGTAGAAGGAGAATGAATTATATGAATGGAAACAGAGACAGTTTACCCAGATGCCTTAGGAGTGATTTGTCCATGCTTACATCTGTGAGGTTGTAAGGTTTTTTTAAATTATAAATCACTATCACTATAGACTACCTATATACAGACCTATGTACTATTTTGTTAGTTATCCTCTTCCTGTTCGTCTACTTAAGTAAGTAGACAGTTATGGAACTTTCTGTCCAATTCACATGCCTTTCAGTATGGTTCTGATTTTATGGGTGTTTCAATAGCCATAGTCACATCGAACTAGAATTCCATGAATGGGTAAAGGGACATGAATGGGCTGTAGCAAGAGAATGGAGATGATGACATCTTTGGCTCTTCCTCTGGGAGCTAGTTTCTTAACCAGTTTCGTCTATGCTTATAATTAAAATAATGACTTCAAAGAGAATGGGCATCTGTGATTATTGCCAAAATTTCTTTCTTGGTGGCAGGATTCTTCATATAACGGACATTTGAGCATCAGAACTGGGCAGAAATTCAGTACAGCTGTTTATGTACTTGGAAGTGATTTTGCATGTTAGATATATGAAATATTGCACTTTCATATACAGTCTTGGTCACTAATGACAATGTAAAGATGCAACAGCATGATTTAATGTTATTCATGAAATGGTTCAAGCATGACAAACCTATATGCTACTTCTCAGGTAGTGTAGATTGCTCTTATATTTATGGTATGGTTACTTCTCTTCTACCTCCTGAACGTGAGAGGGTAAGATTTATTTTTGAAGAGGTAAGATTTGGCAGTATGAGAAAAACTTGCCTTATTCAAACACATCTCTCTTTTGATGTAGACCTCGAAATACAGTTTTAAAGAGAAGGGAAAGTCATTTGAGAGAAAAAATCTGCTGAAATCATAGCTGTTTTACTCTCTGTGGAGAATAATCCGAAAGCCCTATGTACAGGTTTTAGTCTTGGAAATAGGCTAAAACTGCTGGCAATGTTTCTAGCATTTGGGATCTATCTCATTGTATCATATCCATTAATTACCAATAAAATGAATACTGATTATGAAATTAAGTTATAGTGAGTTCAAACTCTTCCCGAAATCTTTCTTCGTTTATTTAAAATCTCTCTGGTGGTGAAATTAAGCTAAACTGGTGGTTTCCATTGGGGTTTAACTGCCATCTGGAAATTCCTCAGGATGGGGTCAGGATACCCTTCACAAATGCAGTATTTAGAGAGGTCTTTGGTCTTGATGATTGCTTGCATGATACAGAATAAGCCATCTGTATCACATGAGATAGTCCATGTTTAAATGGGAGCATTCCTAATAGTTCGAGATCAATATTTCGAATTGTAACTTTATTTAGAATATTTGGGAGCTATTGAGTCAAAGATGTATATGACTGGCATGTGTGTCATCAAAAGATTGGCCTGAGAGAAGGAACAGTTAGTGCTGGATTGCTCAAACTAAATACTCTTTTAGATGAATTAATTCCATTATAATACAGTCTCTACCATCCACATCCCAATATGACACGAGAAGAGGAGAAGGGAATCCATAAATATATCACTGGTCTGGATACAAAGATGACATGGATGAGACACATCACATCGTCTGCTGGTAAGCTGACTCACTATAGGGCCTTATTTCTAAACTTGTCACATGATGCATTTATCATCAGACATCTTATATGGATAGCCATGTTACTTGTGCGCTGGAGTAGTTTGGAACCCCTTCATGTTGATTAGAGATTGAGACAGACAGATACACAGGCAAGGTTAATGAAGCAATGGATCTGCCAATTGTGCTCTGGGAGTTGGAATCTGAGTAACATTATGTTTGTCATTGCACAGTTTTTAGTAAATAAGAGGAGTTCAGCACTTCCTGCGTGGCTTTTGTCCACTCTGTAATGCAATGCCATGTGAAGAGCAACAATGCTTGGGACTGTTTGCTAAAAATCAAGAGACAGAAACTGCTGAAATATATGAATGCAACTACAAAGCTACAACAATATAGAACGCTCACAACATCTTCAGCACGGTCACCCCTCCCTCATGTAATCAAGTAGGATTGTCACCATAAGAATTTGACTTTGTCGCCCTTGTCATCAGCAAATCGAGACAATTATCACGAGACATCGAAGATGATTCCTTGTTTCAGAGACTTTTCAATCTTGGACTAGCCCATGTTGACCTTTCAGAGGCAGAAATTTCAGTTTATCTAAGCTCATGATGTTGTGTGATGTTTACCTGACTGGAATATCTATATTTCTGTCAAGAACATAGAATGTCGATGTTTTCATCAAAATGCTTGTAGAATAACCAAGGTATCTCAGGAAGTTTTTCTAATTTATTTATATCTATAATTATTGTGGTTTATTGTTTTTTCTCCAAGATGAGATAACATTTTCAGATGTTATCTCTACTATGCGGGCGATTTTGGCTGCTTAGAGGATGCTAAACATATCTTTCTTCCTGATCTGTAAACTTAAGTTGCCCCCAGAAATCGTACCAAAGAAGTAACATTAATCTTGATTCATTACTGCATTATCAGCAATCTGCGTTCCCTATGTTATATGCATATGAAAATGAGCAAAATTAATGCTATTAACATGTTTTTTAATCCATGCATGTCATTGTCTTTGACGTGAAGATAAAATGTTTCTAATGTAGGCATCATTGTGAACGGTTGCAGGTTGGACGTTTAGTTTCACTTCTTGTTGGCGACTATTCTATACATGTACAGGTGTTAAGAATACAACCTTACCGTTTCCCTTGAAGAAGGAATCTGAATTCATGTCTAGCAATTCTTTGCTCTCAGGAGTGATAGCTCGTTAGTGTCCTAAAACCCATATTTTAAAGAAAAACTAAAATATTCTAATATGATGGAGCGCAATGCAGAGAAACGCTTGTGCAGCCCTCACAGCCATAATGAATGCAAGCACAATCCTATATCATACTGTTGCAGAAGCTCCTGATCTGGTAGTAAGAGTTGCAAAGTGTTTCATTCTCTTTCTTTTGTCTTGTACTGGAACTGTTGTGCTAATTTGATGTGATGTCTTTCAATTCCCCCATTAATCTTTCTTTCCTTAGGTGAAAGGACTTCGAAAGTGCCTCAAATCAAATCTGGATGATGCTGGACTTCAAATTAATGCATTCTCTGCAATTAATGTTCTCTCTCAACAGTAAGCTGGAATCTCATGTTTCTTCCATTGTAATAATTAGTTAAACACCAAAACATGCGCCAACATTATCAGGTTTAGGGAAAAACTTCTAAATTTCCCATGTTTTTTCTTTATTTCCGTAACTGCCTCTTTTTTTATTTGAAGAGAGAAAAAGGGGATGCATTGACCCGTATAGTTTCTCAAATATCACATATAAGTGAAAAACGAATGAGTTGATTACATAATTGGTCAAGTAGCACATACAGTTCTGCTCTTTCAGTGATTTACCAGGGGCATCTGGGAAATAAACACACGCTCAGGCATTTGGGAAAATAAAGAAAAAATTGAAGGGTATTTTGGAGATTTACCAAAATACTCCCAAGTTTTCAAAAATTACCAGAAGCTAAAGAACTTACTACTACCTACAGGTATGCTGGTAATTTTTGGAGGCTAGCGGTATTCTGGTGTGACCATCCAAAAGATAGGGTTATTTTCATGCCCCCCACCCACTCTTTGAGTTCAATTTAGTTGAACTGGTTGTGTTGGAAGTTTGCAGAGATCAGGGCTTAGCTTTAATTGAAGAAGCGGGTATTGCTGACATTATGTTGTCTATGTTGGGCTGCACTCTGGATGGTATTGTGAATTCAAAGGATATTTTTTAATTGACACAGTGGTGTTTCAACATTCAACCAAAGAGTTTGAACGTGTGTTTTCCCACTGGCTTGGTACAGCTACTTTAGAAGAGGAAGCTGTGGACACTTTCTGTGCACTAGCTGCTCATGAAAAAATGCGACCAAACCTTCTTGATAAGGTGAAAAGATTGTGGTTATGAAAGCTAGTCTCTCTGCCCTTTTAATCCCCTATCAAAAACATGAAACTGATAAAACATATTGAATGCGAAAAGGAAGCAAAATGTCATTGCAAAACAGTAATTTCTAAAGAAAATTTGGATATTTTCCAGTTTGAAGGTCGAGTGAGTTGAAACTCTAGAACTGGAGACTTCCATTGAAGATATTATTTGTCTCTCTTATTTATATATGTATGTATATATGTATGTATTTTTTTGCCTGAGTATAAAAAATGAAGCACATGATAAAATACAGACCAAAACCTCGAAATCATGAATCATCAAAGATGTTTCTGATAATAGGGTATACTTGCAATACTTATCATATGATTATTTTACTATGTGATTTTGGTACTGAGTTATACGGTGATTACAGGGAGCTATACCCAAGCTTGCATCACACATGGGAACCAGTTCCCCAGAGGTGTGTGTAAGGGTTCTACTAGCTTTAGGGATGCTGTGTGGATCAAGGTAAGCATTTATAAGCATTTAGACATGCTTAAAGAAAATATTTCCCAAGTTTGCTGATTCATTATTTCATTATTATTTTTAGCCTAAATGCACAGATTGAACTGGCATCAACTGATGAAGCTGTCAGAACACTCATGAAATTGACGAAGTAAAACATCCTTCATGCTTTCTCTGTTACATCTGCTTGGTTTTGTAATGTTTTTCTGACAAGGTTTTCTGTTGGCTTTTCCTTTTCCCTTACACCAAAGATCGGATGACAGTGACATCAGATCTATTTCACGTGATTTATTTGGCACTTTAGTATCAAATCAAGAAGCGCATGTTATAGTGGAACAAATGATGAGGAGCAGCTGATATGATCTCCAATGCCTTCCGGAAATGTTCTTGCCCTCTCATGTTTTCCAAAGTTGAAGTAGCAATTTTTACATCTGAAAGATGAGTTTTTACAAGAGACAGAAGTAAACCTAATTGCATTATTTGTAACAGTTTTCTTCCCCTAGTTAATATGTTTATAGTATTCATATTCCTTAAGAGTCACTAATACGCATATATTTAAGTGCTTTTATTGTATACATAAAAAGAAGACGTTGATTTCATTCATTCGAAGTCGACACTGTAAAGACTAGGCCTGTATATCAATGAAAAGGAATGCAAGTGGGCGTACACAAGGAGCATTTCATCCAAACATATGGTAACACCTCCACAGTATATCAACGTAGATGAACATAAATGTTAAAAGAACAAAACAGCATCATCAACGTAGACAACAATCACCATGTCATAAAGGCGCTGGAATTCATATTATGTTAAAATCCATGGAATTGGACACTGAGATGTAATATACTTGCAATTATCCCAAAGGATAATGATATCCATACCATGAATAACTCAGTTTTGTCTCATGGTATCCATTCTCTCATACATTCATCACTCATTACACTTATTTCAGTGGTTCATAAAGAAAACCACTTTGTAGCAGAAAACAAAACTTGGGGCTGATAATATGATACAAAGGATTAGCATCCAAACCAAATCCCCAAAAAAGACATGGAAACATCCCCATACAAAGGCTGCATTTGGGGAAATATCCATGCTCTTCCAGGTTCTTGTTGAACCATATGATGATGAGGAACATAGTATTGGGCATCATTTACCCTGAGCTTAAAGCTCATCAATCATGGAGATTCCCTTGACAATTACTGGAACCTTTGGTTTGTCCTGAACATCTGTCTCCACATTCTCAATTTCCTTCAGAAGAAAAGATGTAAGCCATAAATGATAATATTCGAAGTAACTAAGACATTTTCAGCTGTCATGAGCACATAATAATGCCTAGATGAATCTAATCTACCAAAGGTATTTGAGCAATTCAACATATAGATTTGATATTAGCGCTTATCCAATTAAACCAATTATTAACACTTGTTAACACTGGTTCACACTTGTAATTATAATTTATTAAATTAAATAACTCCTAATATGTACTAGATATATATCTAATCTAACAAATGTATTTAGCATTTTAACAAATAGATTGATATGAACATGTAGTTAATTAAAACAATCATTAACACTTGTTAAAACTTATTCACAATCTTATTACTCTTTTTTACTTAATTAAATAACCCCTAATACTGAGGGCTTTTCATACAACTTTTCAAAGTAGGGTTTCTTAAAACAAATAATGCTAAAAACTATGCAATAATACCTTGACAACATCTTGTCCTTTCACAACTCGTCCGAAGACTGTGTGCTTGTTGTTGAGATGAGGAGTAGAGACTGTAGTAATGAAGAATTGGGCCCCATTAGTGTTGGGTCCTCTATTGGCCATTGATAATGTGAAGGGTTCATGCTTCAACCTATGCATCAACATACAGGTACAAATCTAATGTAAGAGCTATGTCCCGTTAAGATTTATTTATTATTAGCATTATGAAAGAAAATGTTCAAATATTTTGAAAATTCTAGTCTCACATAACATATCATACCACATAAATAGGATACATAACAGAAAAAAAGAGAATGAATTTCGATAGGCCAACACTCATAAAACACTTAAAATACTCATGAAAAACTCCAAAGTGTTTAGAATTTTTTAAGTTTTAGACAGAATAAAGCTGCTATGATTGATTAAGACATGAAAATACTATGTGAAACAAAGCTTGAAATTTTAACATCAAGTTGAACTACTGCAACATAGAATTAAATTAAAGTGCTTGATCAAAAGTAGAAATAGGAGAGCCATATGTCTAAATACATTTAGGGTTTCACGAGATACTAAATTCTGCCAATGCATTTACACTGAGAAAATTTTGGGTTCTTTAATTTCTTACTCTGAAGCACAACCAATGTATCTGAACAAAAAGAGGTTTATAGTCCGCAACATTACATAGAGAAACATAAGAACTAAATTTCTGTAAAACTTTTCCTGACAACATACCGTGGATCAAACTCGTCTTCAAATGTTCCACCCCAGATAGACTCTCCACCTGTTCCATCACCTTGAGGGTCACCACTTTGTATCATGAAATTCTTTATCACTCGATGGAATGTCACACCATCATAATAACCATTCTTGCTGCATATTCAATTCAGAGATTACTAAAAGGATGACCTCTACCATCATAATGTGTAAAATTTCAAGACATGACTTACCTATGGACAACAAAATTCTCCACTGTCTTAGGAACCTTATCACCAAAGAGCTCCAAATATATTAGTCCTTTTGTTGTATTGAGAACCTGAGAAAGAAAAGAGGCCATACTAATCTCAATGCATGCTCACTACAAACATGATCTTAATTCATACACCATGTCACTACTTGTAGTTCTCATTACCGCTATTTGTGGCGAACCAAATCCAAATTTGTAGTCCTTTGCTTCCTGGATACACACATGTGGGTTCCTTAGTTCAATATAAATGACAAAAGTTAAGTTTGTTTCCTTATATTAGATATTAACAGCCAATGAAGCATCCTTTGGAATAGGTATTTGTATCTGGTCATAAATTATAAATTATAAATTATAAAATCTGGTCATCACTCATTTAGTGCAAGATACTTTTATTAAATTTGATGAGCCAATACAGTGGTTCATAGTATGAGTTACCGTTCTCTTATGTGAGTCTATCTATCTATCTATCTATCTATCTATCTATCTATCTATACTACACAATTGATTCCTGATTTCAAATATTGTGGGGATTCTTTTCTAATGTATACTTTGAGAACAATTCATGATCAAGCATTGACAGTTACCATTCTTCTATTTCTTCTATAGTCAATTTATGATCAAACATTGTGATAGAAGACTTTTATATACACATTAAGATTAATTTATGCTCAAACAGTGTGAGATAATAATTCTTACATTATGAGGATATGCACGATCCATTCATTCATGTGGACATTATGAGGTACTCAGATGCTGGATAAATTTATGATTCAAGATTAATTCACGATCAAGCATTGTGAGGTACATACACATGCACATGTACACACACTACAATATCATTTTGCGACCCAACATTGGGAGGAATGAAGGATCAAATCATTTATGCATACGTTTCAAATGAAGGACTATCCAAGATCATCGAATCATAATCCAATATTCAGGTACCATTCCTATTTTATGGGCCAAGATCAAAGGATCATAAAACATTATAAAAGCTGAATTATCAGCTCACTCATATACAATTTGAGGGGTACATAAAGTATAATTCATATTTATGATCCATTCATAAACACATTCGAAGGTGAATTGTGAGTCATTTAATTGCATGAAAACTTCATGATCTATTCTCACATATAATCCACGTTCATCAATTCAAAGGATACAATATCAAAGGCCAGAAAAATTCAAGGTCTACCCGTATACAGATTGTGAGGTATTCAATGCAAGACAACTTCTTCATGATATATCCTTATATATAAATGATAAGGTATCCAAATGCAACTTCAATGATGATCCATTCTTATACACATTGTGAGATACCCAAATGCAAGACAAATTCAATATGATCCATGCGTATATTCACGTGAGCAAATCGAATAGAAGACAAACTTCAGGATCCATTCATACATACACATCATTTGAAATACTCAAATGCAGAAAAAATGATCCATTTACACACACATTGTGAGGTACTCGAAACGCACGACCACTTCAAAATGGTGCATTCATGTATGCACATTGCGGGGCTCCCAAAAGCAAGAAAAATTCAATAGGATCCGTTTATATACATATATGATAGAAAATCATCAAAGCAAAAGGACAAATGATGATTTAATAAATAAAAAAATCAGTAAAATAAAGATTGAAAATAGGAAATAGGAAATCAAGGAAGAAGAAGATAAAAAAGAAGGAATCGGCGCTACTTACCGAGATGCTATAAGAGTAGAGATGCTTAGATCTGAGGAAGAGAGCGAGGAGGAGGAAGGAGAAGACAAGGGCAGCGCCTAAAAGAATTATACAGGTTCTACTGAAATGGGCAGGAACCTTTCTCTGTTTACTCTGTTGAAGAAGAGCCCTCGGCTTGATCCTCGCCATAGCCGCCTTCCTATCAATCAAAACCCGGAACAAAAAACAAAGAGCAAAAGCAAAATCAAATTCATAAGGTATACATACATATCTATAGACTATCATATATGATATACCCCGTAATTTTCCTTTTATTCCTAAAAATGCCCCTCCATTTGTTTTTCTTCGTTTTCCATTATTCACGTGAATGCCCCTGCATTTATACCTTCCTCCTCAGACAGAGTTTAAGAAGGGTATATAGATAGGACCATGGCTTTGCCTTTCTTTTATGTTGCCTTCTTGCTTCTTCTTCCCTGTGCTTGTTAACGAATGCTCTTCTTTGCTTCCTAATGGAGCGTGTTTTCCCAAAGGCACTCAAGATGTCTGTTACCTTGGATTGATGTTTTGCGCTTCTGAAGCCCACTTCTGAGTCTTGAAGGGTTTTGTTACTCATGTGCTTGGCCATAACCATGAGATTGGGGGCGTCACTACACAACAACGAAGACCACTTCATGCATCCACACTCAAGGCCATCGTGGAAAATGAGACAACTTCTTAATGTCAACTTAAATTCAAATGCATTGATTAAGAAATATAAATGCCTCAACTAAATAGAGTATTATATAAGTAACATGATTGTCTCAAATAACTACAGTTGAAAGGCTACATAAAGAAAAGTGGCTCATGGTAAGAGGCAAGGGAGAGGAATGAGGACCACCATGAGATGGTCCCAAGGTTGTGAGAAAGTCGTAATGTAGTTGGACAAAGAGGCATCCATGATCAATTCCAACATGGGTTTTGCAATGATGTAAATGATCAACTTTTTACCTTTAGTGAAAATCTTTGATCACTTGAAGTGTGATCTCATAATTGATTATTCAAACAACTTTCCCAATGTTGACAAATATTTATGCCCTAATAGTAGTACTCTTGCCCTTGGGCCTTTCACAACCACTCAACATCATTATGTTAGTGGCTCCACTCCAATGGAGATCAAAATATCCGAAAGAAGGTGTACAAGTGCTTGCACGCAAAGTATTTATTGAAACCCAAAGGAGAGAATGGGAAGGTCGTAGATGATCGTTTGCGAGGAGGAACAAACAACTCTTGGGTTTGAGTTCCATGAAAGTCTTTGGGTAGACCATAAGGGTACATGGGCAACTTTTGTGGAGCTGAAGGAGAAGTATTGTTGGCCATTCATGTGAACTATCTAGTTATACAAAGGACTAGATTGTGACATCTAGTTAGTTGTGAAGTGTAAATATTATCAAAGAATATTACATATTCTTATGACATAATCATATACTTGATTGGATATTGTTGAGAATCGAACTCAACTTCCCTTAGAGATAGTGTTCACACTAGTCAGTGGACATCATACTAGGCTAGTTTTGTAATTAGTAGAAAGGGCACTTGCCCCATATCAGTTGGTATTTAAACCAACCTTTTGTAACTTAATCGTTGTTGGATGTAATTATATTTTTACTAATACAACTTCTTGTTCAAGCTCTCTCTCTCTCTTGCCTTACGTGCACACACACACACACACACACACACACACACACACACAAAGAGTTGCTTTCGTTGCCTAGCACCACCTACGTCTCACCTTCTTTACATGGTATCAGAGCGTGTGGTTATCTGATCAAACTCGCTCAACTGTGTTGTGATCACAACACCGACGATCGTTAGAACCGGTTCAAACAATAGATAAAGAAATTGACATCATGAATACTTAGATGGGAAGCGCTCTTCGTACGGAGAAGCTCGACAGGACAAACTTTGCATCTTGGGAATACAAGATGCATCAATACCTTGTTAGACAAGGTTAATGGAGCTATATCGAAGGAGCTCACGAAACGCAACCCAACCCAACACATGCCGATTACCTAGCGTGGGAGTAGGCCGCAAGCCGTGTGTTGTATTGCCTTGCATCATGCGTTCATGATCACATGCTCGGCTATATTCAAGAGTCGAAAACGCCGAAAGAATCTTGGGGCAATCTCAAGAAGATTTTTGCGGCCAATATGGCTGCACGAAAGCTCCAACTCCGACAGGAGTTGAATAACATGCAACAAAGGGATATGTCGATCACCAGCTATACCTTGAAGATCAAGGAGTTGTGCAACACCCTTAGATCGATCAACGTTGTCATCGATGATGAAGAGATGGTGCAAATATGCCTTGGCGGCTCGACACCTCAATTCAGCACGATTAGATCAGACATTCTTGCAAGGGAGAATCCACCTTCCTTTTTCGACCTTCAATCGATACCTAGATTGGTGGATGAAAATCATGTCCGATAAAGGAGCAATGCAGCCGATGGTCAAATGCTCTACTCCCAGTCGGATGATAGAAGAACATTCAGACGAGGAAATAGAGGTCGATTCGGCCGAGGACGACAAGTCAGCCGACCCGAGAATGCAACTCCTACCAATGGCAAGATGCTAGGAGCAATCCTAGAGAGTTCGACAGAAGGGGGAGCCATCTTTCCGGACCGAGCCATCACAATAACCCGATCGAATGCGGGTAATGTGGAAAACTCGGCCACTACGAAGAGGAGTGCCGAAAGAAGCAACGAGAATCGGCTTCGACTAGCCGACAACTCACTGATTTAGGGTTTAGGGTTTAGGGGTTCTTGGCGAGTTTGTTGAACTCTACCGCCGCTCTCTCTCACACACTCTGTTTCTACTCAACACTTCACTATGTTGTACTGTACAGAAACTCTATGTGAAAGTGAATGTGCGGAAGCTTAGACAAACCGGCTCACCTAGATAACAATAGAAAACAGAGACAAGGTTTAATGGAAGCTTGGAATATACATAGTATGTGGGAGAGACAGAGAGAGCAGAACAGTAAAACCAAATTTCAGAATAAAAACACTCTATACATACGCTTAGTGAGCACTTTTATACAAGTCCTTAAAAGGATTGACAAAAGTACTCACAAGTACTTCAATGCTCGTACTGAGATACTGACAGTAACTCCAAGGATAACTACCTAGTAGTCTAAGAGTGTAGACCTCCAATGGCCTACCGGTTCACTCGTGGGTCCAGCTCTTCGGATTCGGCTTTGGGTTCTGGATACCAATCCGTCTTTGGTTCTAGATAACAATGGGCGCAATTCGGTTTTGGTTCGGTTCGATTTCTTGGCCTTGAAACCAAACCATTTATTTATACTAAAAACCAAACCAAACTGTTTAAATTTTATGAAGCCATTTAAACCGAACCGTTTATGAAAAATTTAGAACCAAACCAAATCGGTTTATCATAAATCAAAACCAAACCAAACCGATAAACCGATAAACCTAGAAACATTTAAACATTTAAACCTTTAAACCAAACCACATAAGCCGAAACCGCTAGACCGTGAAATTCAAAACCGAACCGAACCGAAACCGATAAGCCGCTAAACCATGAAATTCCAAACCAAGCCGAACCGAAACCAAACCAGATCATAATATTTGAAACCAAACCAAACGGTTTATTTATCTTTGAACCAATAAACCGTACCGTTAAGCCATGGCTTAACGGTTCGATTCGGTTTGAGCCGAAACCGTGCCCATTGCTAGTTCTGGATACAAATCCGGATCAGGTTGAGCTTATCCGCTCAACACTCCCCCTCAAGCTCAACTTGAGGCCGGATCTCCATGTCAGTCATTGCCGATCCTTGCAGTTGGCTTTTCTCGGCATCTTCTCGCCTTGCTCACACTCCTCAACCCGTCCGGTTCCGTTTCTCACGACCCGTCCCGTTCTATGCACCTCGACCTTCTTGGTCGTCTTGTCTTCCCAAGAGGCCCATCTCAGCTCCTTTGTTGTTGTTCTCAACCCATCGGTTCCTCTGTGTTGGCGTTGACTTCCGCTACCTTCTAGTCCATTTGGCCTTCTGTTGATTCGGTTCCTCCGAATCGAACACCTCTTCCAAATCGGGGGCCTCTGATTCATTCCATCTCTTGTCTGAATTGGCAGTCTCCAATTTGTCCTCAATATTCAAGCCCTTCACCACATCATACCATGTTCGGGTCTTGGCCTTCTTCTTCCGGCCGGCTCTGTCCTTCTTGACTCAGCCGCCGTCACCGCTTGTTTCGACTCTTTCGGATGTGCCGACTTCTTCAGTTGACTCGGCTCCCATTTTCTTCTTGCCTCCCTTTGTTTCGGTCTTTTCTTCCTTCTCTCTGACTACTTCTTCTCCGATGCCTTTACCTGTCTTTCCGGTTTTTGTTCTGGTTCTCCCCCTTAAGTGCGGCATGTCGAGATCCTATAGCGTCAACTTGTCCAATCCGAGTGGCTTAGTGAAGATGTCGGCAACCTATCGATCCATTCGAACATACCGGAGTTCGACTTCACTTCTCAGGACCCGCTCACGCACAAAGTTATAATGCACTTCGATGTGCTTTGTCTGAGTAGGGAACACGTGGTTCTTGGCCAACTGCATACTGCTCATGTTGTCGCAATAGATCTAGATCGGAGTTGATACTTTGATCCAGAGGTCTTGCAAAAGCCGCCAAAGCCATATGGCTTCGCAAGTGGAGATGGTAACGCCCCGATACTCAGCCCCAGTGGTCGACAGAGCCACTGTCGACCACTTTTTGTTGTTCCACGCAACAACCACGCTCCCAAGAGCGAACATAAAACCGGAGGTGGACTGACAATCTGACACATCACCGGCCTAATCGGCATCTGTATAACCGACTAGCTTTCCAATTATACCGTGTCGGTATAACAATCCCCGATCCTTAGTGTTGCTCACATATCTCAATAGTCGATGCACGCACTGAAGGTGCTCGACGGTCGGCTTCTGCATGAATTGGCTGATCGCTCTGACCGGATAGCTAATGTCGGATCGGGTGAGCATTAAGTAAATAAGGCTTTCGACAATGTTGAGAGACAAGCTCAACATCGGCCGGATCGGCTGAAGAAGCCGAGGACCGGATCGGTTGGGACCGATCGGTTAGGCCGAATGCGTAAACCGGTACGTAGACCGGTGCGTAGGTAGGGCCGGATTGGTGCGTAAACCGGGAGGCCGTTAGGAAAGATATTCCGTGAGGAATATATTTGGGAGTTAGTGTAGGAGCTCTTAATGAGCATTGAAGTACTGTCAGTACTTCTGTCAGTCCTTCTAGGACTTGTATAAAAGTGTTCATTGAACACACATATGTATAGTGTGGTGAATAGAGATTGAGTACTTTTGTTGAATATAGTTCTTGTGTTCTCTCTCTCTCTCACTCTCTCTGTCTCTCCCGCGTATACTGCATAAGCTCAAGCTCTCCATTAAACCCGAGTTTTCTTCCTTCTGTTCGGTCTTCATACTTGCTTCCGCACGCTACTTTTTACATGGTATCAGAGCACGAGGGTTGAGAACCTCTCTGCAGCCGACACAACTTGACGAAGAAGAACAAGAAGAACGATGGATAGAGGCATGGCGAGCTCGCTTCCAACAGAGAAGCTCGACAGAACCAACTACGCGTCTTGGTCCTACAAGATGCACCAGTACCTGCTCGGGCACGGCTACTGGAGTTATGTCGAAGGAGCTAATGACGCGGCACCCGAATCGACACATAGAGACTTCCCGTCGTGGGAGCAATCAGCGAGCAGGGTATTATACTGCTTCGCGTCGTGTGTGGGCGAACAACTATTGAGCTATGTTCGGGATGCAAAGACGCCGAAGGGTGCGTGGGAAAATTTGAAGAAGATTTTCGCCGCGAGCACCACAGCCAGGAAGCTTCAACTTCGATAGGAGTTGAGCAACCTACGACAACGTGACTTGTCGGTGGCAGACTATACCTCGAAGATCAAGGATATCCGCGACTCCCTCGCTTCCATAGAGGTGAACATCGAGGAGAGCGAGATGGTCCAGATCTGTCTTGGAGGTTTGGCATCGAAGTTCGGAGCGTTCCGAACGGCTGTGTGTACCCGGGAGAATACGCCGTCCTTTTTCGACTTACAGTCAATGCTCCTGGTAGAGGAGAACCACGCGGGTGCGTCTACAAGCACGCACACCAACAACAGAATGTTGTACATGGAGGGAGATAGGCCCCGTGGACGTGGAGGACGAGGCGAGTCGGCGCGCAATGGAGGCGGCCGACGAGATCAAGAAAGAAGGCACCAAAGTGATGCCGACAGCAACTCCGGACCCTCCGGAAACAGGGGGAGTCAAAGCGATGAGAACCGGCAAGGGAAGGCCATCGCGGAGTGCTGGTACTGTGGCAAGAAAGGCCACAGGGAAAGTGAGTGCTGGAAGAAGCGCGTTGATTCGGAGAGAACCGGTTCCAGAAACGGCTCCGGACATACCGACAAGGGAAATCGGCAGTGATCGCACTACGCCGGAGAAGGGTCTGCCTTCGTGACGAGACACGAAGCAAACTCAATGAAACAGACCACCCCGAGATCGGACGAGGTGTGGTACGTAGACTCCGGCGCGTCAAACCACATGACGAGCCATAAGGAGTGGTTCTCGTACCTTGAAAAACCGATACAACCTGGAGTAGTCGCAACTGGAGACGACACTCTGCATCCGATCGCGAATGTCGGAGAAGTTCCCCTTAGCCATGTTGGGCAGAAAGGGAAACTCATGAACGTGCTGCACGTTCCGACAATCACGAAGAACTTGGTCTCGGTCGGACAGATCGTCGACCAAGGGATGGAGGTTCGGTTTACACACCTCGGGTGCTTCATTGAGGAAGAAGGCCGTGTGATTGCGCAAGGGCGCAGAGACGGGAGGATGTCCATCCTCGACTCCACTGACGGCGGCACCGCAATGTTCGCGAAGGGACAAAAATCCGAGTCGGACATCGACTTGTGGCACAAGCAGATAGGCCACGTCAACTACCAGCGGCTTCAAGATCTGCAATCGAAACAGGTAGTGTTCGGATTGCCCAAATTTAGTGGCCGAAAGGCACAAATTTGTGAAGCCTGCCAGCTCGGGAAGCAACACCGACTTCTTTTCCCCAACGAGCGAAACCAGAGCCGGAATAAGCTCGACCTTATACACTCCGATGTATGGGGGCTGACACAAAACGTTAGTCTTGGCGGGAGCCGATATTTCGTCTCCTTCATCGACGACCACACGCGGCACACGTGGGCCTACCTCATTGAGAGGAAGAGCGAAGTCTTCGACTATTTCCAGGACCTCAAAGGGTTCGTGGAAACGGAAACAGGACGAAAGATCAAGTGCCTGCGGTCGGATGGCAGGAAAGAGTACTTTTCCGGTCAATTCAATGGTTATCTACAACAAATGGGAATTCGGCGCGAATTCAGTTGTAGATACACGTTGGAGCAGAACGGCGTGGCCGAGAGAAAGAATCGGTCAGTTGTGGAAGCGGCACGGGCAATGCTGGAGGAGAAGAGCTTGCCCAAGTTCTACTGGGCCGAGGCGGTAAGGACTGTGGTATACATCCAGAACCGGATCAGAGACAAAGTGTCGGCGCACGAGCTATATTTCGGAACGAAGCCGAACTTGCGACACTTGAGGGTGTTCGGTAGCATTGCGTATGTGCATGTACCGAAGGAGAAAAGGAGGAAGCTGGACGCAAAGGCCGAGAAATGCATCTTGGTCGGTTACTCGGACGAGCAGAAGGGTTATAAGTGCTATAAACCTCGCACTAAACAAGCGCGTGTTAGCCGCGACGTTGTGTTTGACGAGTCCGCGTCCTGGTACCAGCCCCCGACTCCGAACCTCGACTCCAATCCGAGCTCTGACGATGAGGTCAGCGAGGCCGAGATGCCTCCGGATGAGCCCGAAATCGAGACCCGCGAAGAGAGTCCGATTTCACTCTGTTTAAGTGGACCGATTGGACGATTGAGTCGGTATGACCAGTCCGATGAAGAGCCGGCGAGTAGTGGAGACTCGGCCGTGCATTCCCCGCGCAGGAAGCCGAGGAGACGGCTTACGCGCAAAGAGAAAGGGAAGAAGAAGGTGTCGGATTCCGGCACGGATAGGAACGACTCAGACCGACGCGAGTCCGACTTTGAGGAAACTGGTGACGGGTCTTTAAAGGTGAAGTCCACGTCGACTGAGAAGGCCTCGACATCGGCTAATGTGAGATTACGCCGATCTACCCGCTAGAAGAATCTTGTTTTGCGGTTCGGATACAACGAGTATATGGCGCATCATTATGCGTACATGACCCGTGTAGCGGAAGTGCGTGAGCCGGAGAGCTACGCAGAAGCGGCTAAAGATGCGAATTGGCGTGCCGCGATGGAGGAAGAGATGCACGCATTGGCGGAGAACGAGACCTGGGACCTGGTTGACGCACCAAGGGGGGTAAAACCGATCGGGTGTAGGTGGGTGTACAAGGTCAAGTACAACACCGATGGCTCGGTCAACCGGTACAAGGCTCGGCCAGTGGCAAAGGGCTACGCGCAGAAACAGGGCATTGACTACGATGAGACGTTTGCGCCGGTCGCGAAAATGACGACCGTCCGTGTTTTGCTCGCAGTAGCTACGGTGAAGGGATGGCACTTACATCAGATGGATGTAAAGAATGCGTTCTTGCAAGGTGACCTTGAGGAACAGGTGTACATGGTACAACCCCCCAGATTTCACTCCGAAACGAACTCCTCGGCAGTATGCCGACTGAAGAAGTCCCTTTACGAACTGAAGCAAGCCCCGCGTGACTAGAACGCGAAGATCACGCAACAACTGCGTAGGATGGGCTTCGTCACGTCAAAATTGGACTCTTCCTTGTTCATCTGGAAAGGTCGACTCGGACCGGTTAGTATTTTACTATATGTTGATGACTTGGTCATCACCGGCGCCGACCTAGGTGAAATCGACCGCGTGAAGCTCCAGCTTGCGGCATCGTTCGACATGAAGGATCTGGGGGACCTTCATTACTTCCTCGGGATCGAAGTGATCCGTACCCCCGAAGGCATATTGATCAGCCAACGTCATTACGTGTTGAGTATGCTCTTCAAATTCGGGATGGCCGACTGTAAGTCCGTCTCGACTCCTCTAGACAGAACCGTCAAGCTTCGTCCTGATATGGGAAAGGTATGCGACCCGACGAGGTTCCGACAAATTTTCGGAAGCCTCATATACTTGACCATCACCCGACCCGACCTCAGTTATCCGGTCGGAGTGATCAGTCAGTTCATGGCGCGACCTACCAAGGAGCACCTTCAATGTGCGCAACGCATACTTCGGTATGTCAACGGCACTAAGGATGGGGGACTGCTATATCGGACCGGTGCAACCGCACAGTTAGTTGGCTACACCGATGCTGATTGGGCTGGCAACGCCTGCCGTTCGCCGATCCATGTCCGGATACGCGTTCTCCCTCGGGAGTGCCGCGATCGTGTGGAGCAGTAAGAAGCAGCCGACAGTTGCAGTGTCGAGCACCGAAGCTGAGTACCGAGGAGTGGCTGTCGCGACATGCGAAGCCATATGGTTGAAGCGGCTACTTAAGGACTTGCAAGAGGAGGTGTCAGATCCGACAACGATCTACTACGACAACTTCAGCAACATCCAGCTCGCAAAAAAACCCGTTTTCCACGCACGGACCAAGCACATTGTGGTGCACTACCATTTCGTTCGTGAGCGTGTCCTTTCCGGTGAAGTCGACCTTCAGTACGTTCCGACGGATCGGCATACTGCCGACATCTTCACCAAGCCTCTTGGTCTGGACAAGTTGCGCCAATTCTCAGGTGCGCTCGGATTGCGTCACCTCGACGTGCAAAACTTGAGGGGGAGAACAGTCCCGAACGACCAAGCAAGGCAACAGGAAAGGAGTGGAGACGGCGACACCGAGTTGGTTGACTCGGTTGTCGAGTTCGACTTCGGATCAACTGAAGAAGCTGAGGGCGGACCCGCGGAAAAGTCCGGAAGCGGACAGAAGAGGAGCGGCTGAAGGAGAGAGCCGAAGCCAACCACGCATGGGGAAGATGACGCCATCGAGGGCGAGAAGACCGAAGACAAGTGACGGGAACCCAACGTTCCTTATGCGCGACGCTCGGCCACAACCGAGCTTAGAATGATACACAGAAAACGGGAAATAAAACACGACAAGAAGAAGAAGAGAATACACAGGAGGTTTACATGGAAAACCCCAAACTAGGGGAAAAAACCACGGCAGCCCACAGGCTGCAAACTGTCACTATGTAGGAATATACAACAGTGAGTTCACTGAGGCACCAATCTCGTGCTCACAAATCTTCGCCACAGGCGGCGGTTATAACAGAGGCAACGACCTCTTTCTCTCTCTCTCTCTCTCTCTCTCTGTACAGTTACGCACTCTAATCTCGTGCAAAACAGAAAAATGACAACAACAACTAAAAGTTTGCCCTCGGTCATATTTATACTAATATGACTTTTCGGCTATTTACAAATATAGCCTCGATGGGCTCTCAGAAACATATTTACGAATATGTCTCTTCCTTCGGTTCTCACCGGGTCTGCACCATCCGGCTCTCTGTAGCCGGGTACTCCTCATCCGGTTCACACCGGGTCTGCACCATCCGGCTCTCCGTAGCCGGGTACTCCTCATCCGGTTTCGGCCTCGGCCTATCGGCCTATCGGCCTCGGCCGAGTTTGTTCATCGGCACTGTTCTTCTCCCTTCCCATCCGGAGGGAACTGTCTCCCAACAAACTCCCCCTTCACTCCGGCATGGGGTGTCTTACCAGTCCGATCCTCTTCTGGCATGCGTCCACCTTGTCGGGTGTCAGCACTTTGGTCAGCATATCTGACTCGTTCTCGGCAGTGTGGATCTTCGTCAGTGTGAACTCCTGGTCATCTACTCTTTCCCGGATCCAGTGATACCTCCGCTGGATATGCTTCATCCGGGAATGGTAGGCCGCATTCTTAGCAAGGTGGATGGCAGTTTGACTGTCGCAATAGAGTCGGTATTCCTCTTGCCGTATACCGAGCTCTCCGATGAAGTCCTTCATCCATAAAATTTCCTTGCCGGCTTCCACAGCTGCCATGTACTCCGCCTCCGTGGTTGACAATGCAACCGTCTTCTGCAGCCTCGACTGCCATGAAACAACTCCCCCTGCATATGTCATCACATACCCAGATGTAGACCGGCTGGTATCCACATCAGCCGACATGTCCGAATCAGTGAAACCATCTAGTTGAGGTTTTCCGGAGCCGAATCGGAGACACATATTTGAAGTGCCCTTCAAATACCGGAGTATCCATTTGACTGCGTTCCAGTGCTCCTTGCCGGGACTGCTCATGAACCGGCTCACCACTCCGACTGCGTATCCTATATCCGGTCGAGTACAAACCATTGCGTACATCAAGCTCCCGACGGCAGAGGCATACGGAATCTTCATCATATCCTTCTTCTCTGCTTTCGTCCTCGGGCTTTGCTTACTGGATAGCTTGCAGTTTGCCGGAATTGTCGATCCGACCGGTTTCGCATCTGACATGTTGAACCGGTGAAGCACCTTTGTCACGTACTTCTCCTGTGACAGCCATAATTGCTTCGCTTTCCGGTTACGGATGATGTGCATCCCCAACATCTGTCTTGCCGGATCCAAGTCTTTCATTGAGAAGGTCCGGTTGAGAGCCTTCTTCAGCATCCGTATTTTGACTTGGTCACGTCCGACGATCAACATGTCATCCACATACAGAAGGAGTATTAGGAAGTCGCCTCCTTCGAACTTCTTCACAAACACGCAGTGATCGGCCTGCGTCTTGTGGTACCCTTGATCGGTCATGAAGGAGTCGAACTTCCGGTACCATTGTCGGGGAGCTTGCTTCAGTCCGTACAGGCTCTTCTTCAACCGGCATACCAGGTGCTCCTTCCCTTTCTCCACGAATCCTTCCGGTTGTTGCATGTAGATCTCCTCTTCGAGGTCGCCGTGAAGGAATGCCGTCTTCATGTCCAGCTGCTCTACCTCAAGGTCCATGCTTGCTGCTATACTCAGCACCGTCCGGATGGAGGTCATCTTTACTACCGGGGCAAATATCTCGTCGAAGTCCATGCCCTTCTTCTGCTGGAACCCCTTCGCCACGATCCTGGCTTTGTATCTCGGGGGGTTGCCGGCATCTCCCGGTTTCAACTTGTACACCCACTTGTTTCGGAGTGCCCGCTTTCCTTTCGGCAAATCCACCAATTTGTACGTATGGTTCTCATGCAGGGAATCCATCTCATCCTGCATGGCAGTTAACCATTTTCGGTTGTGGGTGTCAACCTTCACTTCTTCGAAGCTTTCCGGCTCCCCCTCATCGGTCAGCAGAACATGCTCTGCATCCGGAAATCTCCGGGGGGGCCTTCTCTCTCTAAGAGGATATCTACGTCTTCGGGCTTCGGTAACCGGCTCCTCCATTTTCTCTTCATCCGAATCCGATTCGGGGTCTTGGCCGGTTCCGGTCTCAGATTCCTCTACTTCTTCTTCTGCCGGTTCGGTATCCTCACCATAACCGGCTGGTTCCTCGAGTGCTAACCGGTCTCTTGCCGGTTGGGTCTGCTCATCGTAGAGTTTATCCTTACCGGTCGACTCAGAGTTCATTATCTTCTTCTCCGACTCCCAATCGGCGAGCGTCTTGTCCTCCATGAAGATAATATCTCGACTCCGGAATACCTTCTTGTCGACCGGGTCCCACACTCGGTAGCCGAACTCATCGTCACCGTAACCGAGGCATATGCATGGCCGGGTGTTTGGATCTAACTTACCTCTCCGGTCCTTAGCTACATGTACGTAAGCGAGACACCCGAACGCCTTCAGATGCCGGTAGGATACTTCCTTACCGGTCCACACTCTCTGTGGCGTGTCTCCGTCCAAGGGTACTGAGGGTGATCTATTTATCACGTATGTCGCCGTCGACAGTGCCTTAGCCCAAAACTTCTTGGGTAGTTTTGCATGCGCTAGCATACTCCGGACCCTCTCCATTATGGTCCGGTTCATCCTCTCGGCCAGTCCGTTTAGTTCCTGCGTCTTCGGCACGGTAAATTCGAGCCGGATTCCCTTCGAGCGGCAGTACTCCTCGAACTGCCCCCGGTATTCTCCTCCGTTATCTGCTCGAACCGCCTTCAGCTTCCGGCCGGTTTCTCTTTCCACTCTCGCGTGGAGCTCTTTGAAGACGGATAACACCTGATCCTTCGTCTTCAACGGTGTGGCCCACAGCTTCCGGCTGTGGTCATCTATGAACGTCACGAAGTACTGCGCTCCGGCATGTGACTTCGTGTCTACATGACACACATCCGTATGCACCAACTCCAGTGGTGCATTACGTCTCATCGGTGGCCTTGGTCGGAAGGAGGTCCGGTTCTGCTTACCGGCCAAACAATCAGTGCACTTTTGTAAGTGCACGTTCTTCACTGGAATGAGGTTGTCGTCTGCAAGCCTCTTCATCCCCTTCTCGCTCATATGACACAACCTCTTGTGCCACAACTCACCGGCAGTGTCGGATGCCACGTTCACTTCTTCCGGACATAACCGGGCATTCATCAGGTACAACGTGTTGACCTTCCGGGCCCGAGCCACAATCAGGCTCCCTTTGCTGAACTTCATGACCCCGTTCCGGATGCTACCCGTGTAGCCTTCATCGTCTAGCCGACCGGCTGATATCAGGTTCAGACGAACCTCCGGAACGTGTCGGACATCCTTCAGCAGCAACTTGCATCCGGTTGGTGTTGACAGCCACACGTCTCCTATGCCGACAATTCGACATGTACCTTCATTCCCCATCCGGACACAATCGTGGTCACTGGCTGAGTAGGATGAGAAGCATTTCCGGTCCGGGGTAAGGTGGAACGACGCTCCGGAGTCTACCACCCAGGTCATCTTGTCGCCGGCAAGGTTTATCTCACTCTCCTCGGTGATGAGCATCAACTCTTCTTCACTTGCCACGATTGCCGTCGTCCCCTTCCGGTCCGGCCCCCTCCAGTCTTTACCGTTCCGGTCCGGGGTCCGCTTCGAATCGGCACCGTCGGTTTCCTTGTCTTTACGGAAGTGCCAACAGTTCTTCTGGAAGTGTCCCGGCTTGCCGCAATAGAAGCAAGTAGGCCCCCCCCTTGACTTTGATCGTGTCCCCGACTTCTCCCGGTTCTGGGGACTACGGTTTCTATGTCTTCCGTGTTCCGATTCGGTAATGAGCGCTTTGGAGTCGGAGCTCGTATCCTTATCTTTCCGACGCGCCTCCTCATCTAGCAAGCTCAACTTTACTCTTGCTAGGGATAACCGCTTTCCTTCCGGCTCGGCGTTGCCCAGAGTGACAACCAATGTCTCCCAGCTATCAGGGAGGGAACCGAGCAGAAGTAGCGCTAGTACCTCATCCGCGAGAGGTACTTCCAATGAAGTTGCCCGGTGGATCAGCCCCTGGAAGGCATTCATGTGCTCCGCCATGCTGGAGCCATCTTGGTACCGGAGTCTTACTAGCTTCCGGAATACCGACACCTGATTAACAACATTTTTGTTCTGAAACATTATGCCGATCTTCTCCCAGAGCTCATGAGCTTTGCTCTCTTCATTGAAGTTGTTGTATAGGCTCATGTCGATGAAGCACCGTATGTACGTCGTTGTCTTCATGTGCATCACCTCCCATATTGTGGCGTCGATCTTGTCCGGTCTCTTGTCCCCGAACTGAACCGGTAGCCAATGATCTTTAACCACGAGCATGTCTCTCATCTTCGACTTCCACACTGAATAGTTGGAGCCGGTGAGCTTGAACATGCTGCCAAACGATTCGTCCATTTTCTGTGTCGTTTCGCTCTGATACCACTTGACGGGAACCCAACGTTCCTTATGCGCGACGCTCGGCCACAACCGAGCTTAGAATGATACACAGAAAACGGGAAATAAAACACGACAAGAAGAAGAAGAGAATACACAGGAGGTTTACGTGGAAAACCCCAAACTAGGGGAAAAAACCACGGCAGCCCACAGGCTGCAAACTGTCACTATGTAGGAATATAAAATAGTGAGTTCACTGAGGCACCAATCTCGTGCTCACAAATCTTCGCCACAGGCGGCGGTTACAACAGAGGCAACGACCTCTTTCTCTCTCTCTCTCTCTCTCTCTGTACAGTTACGCACACTAATCTCGTGCAAAATAGAAAAATGACAACAACAACTAAAAGTTTGCCCTAGGTCATATTTATACTAATATAACTTTTCGGCTATTTACAAATATAGCCTCGATGGGCTCTCAGAAACATATTTACGAATATGTCTCTTCCTTCGGTTCTCACTGGGTCTACACCATCTGGCTCTCTGTAGCCGGGTACTCCTCATCCGGTTCACACCGAGTTTGCACCATCTGGCTCTCCTTAGCCGGGTACTCCTCATCCGGTTCACACCGGGTCTGCACCATCCGGCTCTCCGTAGCCGGGTACTCCTCATCCGGTTCACACCGGGTCTCACCATCCGGCTCTCCGTAGCCGGGTACTCCTCATCCGGTTCACACCGGGTCTGCACCATCCGGCTTTCCGTAGCCGGGTACTCCTCATCCGGTTCACACCGGGTCTGCACCATCCGGCTCTCCGTCGCCGGGTACTCCTCATCTGGTTCACACCGGGTCTGCACCATCCGGCTCTCCGTAGCCGGGTACTCCTCATCCGGTTTGGGCGTCGGCCTATCGGCCTCGGCCGAGTTTGTTCATTGGCACTGTTCTTCTCCCTTCCCATCCGAAGGGACCTGTCTCCCAACAACAAGTTGGAGACAGCCAACTCGGACGAGAGCGAAAACCGATCGTAGGTAGCCGAGTCAGTTCGGATGTTTGATTCAGATACGCTGAATCAACCGAGGCCCAAGTGGAAGAAAAGGCAGCAGGAGAAGCGTCAACACCGCAACAACAGAAGAGCTGATAAGGGCCACATGAGCAGACAAGCCGACCGGAAGGGTCGAAGCGCGTAGACTTGAACAGGTCGTGGAGCGCAAGCGAGGCGTGAAGCCAGGAGGAACCGAAGCTGTGAGCCCGAAGATCCCGAAGAGCCTCAAGTTGAGCTTGAGGGGGAGTTTGAGAGACAAGCTCAACATCGGCCAGATCGGCTGAAGAAGCCGAGGACCGGATCGGTTAGGCCGAATGCGTAAACCGGTACGCAGACCGATGCGTAGGTAGGGCCGGATCGGTGCGTAAACCGGGAGGCCGTTAGGAAAGATATTCCGTGAGGAATATATTTGGGAGTTAGTGTAGGAGCTCTTAATGAGCATTGAAGTACTGTCAGTACTTCTGTCAGTCCTTCTAGGACTTGTATAAAAGTGTTCATTGAACACACATATGTATAGTGTGGTGAATAGAGATTGAGTACTTTTGTTGAATATAGTTCTTGTGTTCTCTCTCTCTCTCCCGCGTATACTGCGTAAGCTCAAGCTCTCTATTAAACCTGAGTTTTCTTCCTTCTGTTCGGTCTTCATACTTGCTTCCGCACGCTACTTTTTACAGACAATCTGTCGGAACGGTGTCGTGAAGAAAACCGTCCACGAGCGGAATCGGTGCGCCGGAGCATAGGAACCGGCTCTTCATGCACGTACGCCTTACGTTGTACATAGAAGATCCTAGGTAGGAAGATTCGGTAGGTAAGAAGTTAATAGGAAACGGCTCCCTTCTTGCCTATAAAAGGAGGGAGACGAGGAGGAGGAAGGGATCGCGAAGTAAGAGAGGACGAAGTGCTGTCGGATTGTAGGCCGAAGGCTTCTCTCTCTTCCAAACTCCATAGCTCCTTTCTGTGCAGGTTTCGGGAGGCTCGCGCTGCTCTGAGGAATGCCCGAGTGCTTCCGGCAGCACCTCCAACCTACTCCTTTCTTTCTGTGCGTTTACGAACAGGCATCGACATCTGTTCGCCGGCCTGTTCGGTTGTAACCGACTTCGTCCTCTTGTTGTTTTTGTCTTTGTTAATACATACATACATTCGTGTCTCTCTGTGTCGCTGTCCCACTCGCGTCTTTGGGTCGAAGGGCCGTGTCCCTGTGGATCTATGCTTGCACGTAGTGGGTCTCTTCTCATTTCTCTCTTGCTCTTCGGTACAGGACCCCCGAGGTCCCGCCTCGTTCTACGCATCCGCGAGGAATACCTCGACAACGGTCTCTCGTTGCAGGCTGGTTCGGAGTCGGGATGAAGCTTCAGGTTCCAGTCCAGGGTTTAGGATCACTTCGATCTCGAGGAAATAATGAAGGTCCCCCAGGTCCTTCATTTCGAACGCATACAACAATTGGGACTTGACTTGGCCGGTTTCAGCGAGTCCGGGTCTGGTGATGACTAGATCATCCAGATATAGCAAGATGCACACTGGACCTTCTGGATGAACGACGAAGAGTTAGACTTCGAGGCTGCGAACCCCATCTTACGCAACCGGTGCGTGACTTTAAAATTCCAAGATCGGGGGGCTTGCTTCAAGCCATAGAGCGACTTCTTGACTCGGTACACTGCTGACTTGTTCATCTCCAATTGGAAATCAAGGGGCTGAATCATGTAGACTTGTTCTTTAAGATCGCCTTGAAAAAACGCATTCTTCACATCCATTTGGTGAAGATGCCACCCCTTGCCGCAACAATCGCTAGCAGCACATAGACTGTCGTCATCTTCGTTACCAGAGCTAAGGTCTCATCATAGTTGATTCTGTGGGTCTATGCATATCTCTTCGCCACTAGCCGGACCCACTTGCAACCGACCAGTTTGTAGTGTCGGGGAGGGTCAACCAGATCCCAGGTGTTGTTGGCATCGAGTGCCCGCATATCTTCCTCCATCGCGGCATGCCAGTTCGCGTCTTTCGCCACTTCTGCGTAGCTCTCTAGCTCACACACTTCCGCCACTTTAGTCATGTACGCATTAGTGATGCGCCATGTACTCATTATACCCATACCGCTTCACGAGATTCTTTTAGTGGTTAGATTAGCGTAACTTCTCGTTAGGCGATTTAAGGGCTCCCTTGGCCAATTTGAACTTTGTCTCCGAAGGTCCATCTTCGTTCTTTCTGGAGTCGAATTCGCTCCAATCTGATTCGTCCCTACCGGTGTCATATTCTGACATCTTCTTCTTCCCCTTTTCTTTGCGCGTGAACCGTCTCTTCGGTTCCTTGCGCGGGGAGAGCACAATTGAGTCGCTACTACCTACTGGCTCATCATCATGCTGGTCTTTCCGACTCAGCCCTTCATTTGGACAACTCTACCGGAATGAGATCGGACTCTCATCTCGAGTACCGAACTCTTCATCATCATCATCTTCGGCTCGGATCATTTCCTCATTGGCCTCATCCTCTGTGATCAGGTAGTCGAAGTTGTCGGGGGTCGGAGCCGGAGTCGGTAAGGAGTACCATGATGCCGACTCATCGAACTCGACATCGCGGCTTACTTGAACTTGTTTAGTTCGGGGTTATAACACTCACACCCCTTCTATTCGTGTGAGTAGCCGACCGAAATGCACTTCTCCGACTTCGGGTCCAGCTTTCTCCGCCTCTCATCCAACACATGCACATATGCAATATTGCTGAATATCCTCACGTGTCGTAAATTCTGCTTCCTCCCGAAATATAGCTTGTGTGCTGACACCTTATCCCGATCCGGTTTTGAATGTAGACGGCCATCCGGACCGCTTCGGCCCAGTAGAATTGGGCATGCTCTTCTCCTCCAACATTGCCCGTGCCGCCTCGACGATCGACCGATTCTTCCTCTCGGCTATGTCATTCTATTCCAGAGTGTATCGACAACTGAATTCCCTCCGAATTCCTTTCTACTGCAAATAACTGTTGAATTGGCTGAAAAAGTATTCTTTTCCACCGAATTCCCTCCAAATTCCTTTCTACTGCAATAACTATTGAATTGGCTAGAAAAGTATTATTTTCCGCCATCCGACCATAGGCACTTGATCTTCCTCCCTATTTCCCGATCGAAAAGACTTTGCAGGTTCTGGAAACAGTCGAAGACCTCTCTTTTCTTCTCAATGAGATAGATCCACGTGTGCTAGCTATATTCATCGATGAAGGAGACGAAATATCAGCTCCCGCCAAGATTGACATTTTATGTTAGTCCCCATACATCCGAATGTATCTCCTTGTCATCGGCCGCTTTCAGGCACGACTTATGGGCAGAGAGTTTCTACACCATCCTCTGGGGCCCATATCCGCTCGCGAGGACTGACTTGGAAAATCAGTACAAGTTCTTCAAAGATATTTTAGCAAGGGACAAACTAAATCCTCTAAGTCGACCTTGTTACGGCTCTGGTTTCACTTGTTGGGGAATGGAAGTCGGTCTTGCTTCTCGAGCTATCAGGCTTCATAAATTTGGGCCTTTTGGCCACTAAAATTTGGGAGTTCGAACACCACCTGTTTCGACTACAATCCTGAAGCCTTTGATAATTGACATGGCCAATCTGCTTGTGCCACAAGTCGATATCCAACTCGATCTTCTGTGCTTTTGCGAATAAAACGGCGCCAACGTCATTGGTGTCGAGGATAAACATCCTCCTCTCCCAACACCCTTGCGCAATTATCTGGATCTCCTCCTCGATGAAGCACCCGAGATGTGTGAATCGAACTTTGCATCCCCTGGTCGATGATCTGTCTGACCGACACCAAGTTCTTTGTAATTGTCGGGACGTGTAACACATTCATCAGCTTCCCTTTTTGCCTGACATGACTTATGGGACTTCTCCAACATGTTCGATCGGGTGAGGGGTGTTGTCTCTGGTTTCAACGACTCCCGGTTGCTCTGGTTTTTCCAAATTTGAGAACTACTCTTCATGGCTCGTCATGTGGTTAGACACTCAAGAGTCAACGTACTACACTTCCTCTGATTTGGAAGGCTAGCCCTTTTTCGGTTTTTCCAGTTCCGGATCCTTTTGATCCTTCTGCGTAGTGCGAGATCTGTCGATTCCCTTGTCCAACCTTACCAAATCTAGATTTATCCGAGTCGGCGCGCTTCTTCCAGCACTCATTTCTCGGTGGCCTTTGTTGCCACAATACCAACATTCTGTATCAACTTTCGATTGCCGGTTTCCGGCGCCGCCTTGACTACCCCTACTTGTGGAGGGTTCGGAATTGTTGTCGACACTATCTCTGTGCCTCCGATTCTGTTCTTGTCAGCCGCCAGTGTTGCGTGTCGATCCACTTGATCCTCCACGCCCACGGGGCTGATCTACCTCCGTGTATAGCATCCAGTTGTCCGGTTGAGTGGTCCTCGACCCACTCGCGTGGTTTTCTTCGACCATTGGCATCAATTGTAGGTCAAAGAAAGACGGTGGCTTCTCCCGGGTGCAAATCATCGTCCAGATAGACTCGTACCTCTGCGCTAGACCACTGAGGCAGATCTGCACCAACTCATCTTCGTACACCGCCACGTTGATGGACACTAGTGCGTCACAGATCTCCTTGATATTGGTGGTGTAGTCCGTAACTGATATGTCCCTTTACTGGATGTTGTTGAGCTGTTGTTGGAGCTACAACTTCTGGGCCGTGGTACTGGCGGCAAAAATCTTTTTCAGATTTTCTGAGGCTTCTTTCAGCAACTTCGCGTCTCTAATGTAGCCGAGCATCTGATCGTGCACACAGGTTGGGAGGCAATACAACACCCTACTTGCTCCTTGCTCCCACACTAGGAAGTCCTTGTGTGCCGGCTCCGGTGCTACTTCATTCGCTCCTTTGACATAACTCCAGTAATTGTGCCCCAACAGGTGTTGTTGCATCTTGTACGATCAAGATGCATAGTTGTTCTTGTCGAGCTTCTTAGTCCGAAGCAAGGTTTCCATCCCTCTATCCATATCTTCTTTCTGTTCTGACCAAGTGTTAGGTTTGGGTTTGTCTTTGACAATTCACTTGTTGACAGCATAGGATTCTCAACCCTCGTGCTCTGATACCATGTGAATGTGAATGTGAGGAAGCTTAGACAAACGGGCTCAGTCGGATAGCAACAGAAAACAAAGACAAGGTTTAATAGAAGCTTGGAAAATACACAGTATGTGGGAGAGACATAGAGAGTAGAATAGTAAAACTAAATTTCAAAATAAAAACACTCTATACATACAATGCGCTTAGTGAGCACTTTTATACAAGTCCTTAAAAGGACTGACGGAAGTACTGACAAGTACTTCAATGCTCGTATTGAGCTATTGACACTAACTCCTAGGATAACTACCTAGTAGTCTAGGAGCGTAGACCTCCAATGGCCTATTGGTTCGCGCGTGGGTCCGGCCCTCCGATTCGGCTCTCTTCTCCGGACACCGATTTGGCTCTGGGTTTCGGATACCGATCCGGCTATGGTTTACTCAGCCGATCCGGATCAAGTTGAGCTTGTCCGCTCAACACTCTATTCTGCATTTGTTCAACAACGTCATAATGTTTTCCCTAGGTGTATTGATATTTATACACTATATGGGTTATTTACAAATGTAGTCCATACTACTATCACTTCTATTATTATCGTAATAACAATAGCAGTTAATCAGCCGATTAGTCGACCAGTCGACTCTTGTGTCGACTGTCTAGTCGGCCCGACTAATCGGTGCCTTGTCGTTGACCATCCGGTTGGCCGACTAGTTGGTCTTGTCCTCGACTTGTATCATCTATTGTCAACTCTCTCTAAGTCAACTTTCCATGTCATCGACTGTCGTCTCTTAGCCCGACTAGTTGGCTACTACTTGACTTCGACTGTTGGCTCGAATAGTTGGCTCCTCCCACAGGAGGGACATATTCCTAACAATAAGTTCAAGTGAAGTCGGCTTAGGTTCGTACCATGATGTTGATTCGTCAAAGACTACGACCTAACTTACACAACCCTTCCAAATATTAGAGGGGTTGAAGCATTTGTACCCCTTTTGCTCTAGTGAGTATCCTGCGAGGATACATTTCTTTGACTTGGGATTTAGCTTTTGTTGCTTTTCGTCGGGATTGTGCACGTATGCAATAGAGCCGAATATCTTGACGTGGGATAGGTCCGGTTCTCTTCCTGTAGTACTTCTCGTGAGGGGTGACCTTGTGCACGCCGGATGTCGTACATCGGTTCATTAGGTAGACATTTGTGCAAGGTGCTTCAGGCCAATATGACTTTGGCATGTGCTTCTCGTTCAACATGGCCTTTGCTACTTCGAGGATGTGCCAATTTTTGCGTTCAACCACTCCGTTCTATTGCAGTATGTGCCGGCACATAAACTCTCGCTGAATTCCTTCTTCCGGAGATAAGCCTAAAATTCGTCAAAGAAGTACTCTTTACCTCTGTCCGACCAAAGGCATCTAACATGCCGACCTGTTTCCTTTTCGACTCCACATTTGAATTTTTGGAAGTCTGCAGACACTTCACTGTTTTGCCTCTTGGAGAAGGTCTAGATGTGCCTAGAGAAGTTGTTGATAAAGGTGACATAGTATCAACATCCTCCGAATGTTGCCGTTTGTGCTAGTCCCCACACGTTGTCGTGAAAATCCGTCACTATGTGCGGATCATGAGGCGGAACCGCCGGGGTTATGGACAGGAACGAAATAGGGCTCACACGCACAACACAAGGAAGTCTTATACAAACAAGGCATGAGTATTGGAACGTGTTTTTGAAAAGGAGAGGTGCATGGGCAAGCCCGAATCAACCCCTAGTCACAAGCCGAACGAATGCACGTGGGGAAGTCTTACACATGGAAACACAAGCAAAAGGCTTACTTACACACACGAGAGACAACGTTTTGAATGCCTTTGTGAAAAGAGAGGTGCATGGGCAAGCCCGAACACTCCCTTGTTACAAGACACACAAACACACAACCAAGGTTTACACACGGGAGACACAATTTCAAACGCCTTTGTGAAAGGAGAGGTGCATGGGCAAGCCCGAACGCTCCCTTGCCACAAGTCGCACGATCACACAAGCAAGGTTTACACACAGTAGACACAATTTCAAACGCCTTTGTGAAAGGAGAGGTGCATGGGCAAGCCCGACATTCCCTTGCCACAAGTTGCACGATCACACAAGCAAGGTTTACACACGGGAGACACAATTTCGAACGCCTTTGTGAAAGGAGAGGTGCATGGGCAAGCCCGAACGCTCCCTTGCCACAAGTCGCACGATCACACAAGAAAGATTTACACTATCACGCAAGACATGAAAGTTTGAATGCCTTTGTGAAAGGAGAGGTGCATGGGCAAGCCCGAAACGTTCCCTTGTCACAAGACACAAACAAATAAGCACAAATGACGACAACATATAAGACACATAGGTGAAACCAAACATTTCTTTATTACAATATAATAGATTCTTTTATAAAATAAGAATCACTTTTACAACGGGTTTGATATGAATACGAGAGATAATTTATAAACGCAGGGGGAAGAGAGGTGGAGGAAAGAAGAGAGTGGAATATAGAAGAAGGTGATTCTTTGTTGATGATGCCTCTCGATGTTGTTGATCCTTCTTCTTTTGCCGTCCAATTGAGTAGAGCTTCTGCATTCCTTCTCCCTCCCCCCCTTCTTCACTAGAATAGGCTCTTATTTATAGGTTTTAGATTGCTTGCCTTTTTCCCCTAAAAAAAAGCTTGTCTATATGAGTCAACTTTCTTTTCCTCACTATTTCTGTTTTCTAGCCCCAAATTTCACATGCAAGATATTCTTGGAAAACTCTTTGGGTTAGCTTTCTTAGGCATCTTTTGTTTTCTAATTTGGACATCTGATGAGGACATTATGAGATTTTTTCTCTATTGTGCTCATATTCACGCGTTTTTTTTTTATATCCATCTTTTTCTCTACTTTTGAAAACCGCCTCTAACTTAATATTCATCATTATTTATTGCAAGGTTCAATCCTTTGACCTTTTATTTATAAGGAATTATCTTTGGCAAAATGAAAAAGTATTTTTGCTACCAATAAAGTTGACTTCACAATACTAGTTTATTTAAATTACTATTTTGCTTCTTTTCGAGGGTGGTTTCACACTATGTGTTAGAAACATCATGACATCCACCCCCACCAAACCAGCACATCCTCCGGTATGTGCCAATGATTGTTAGCTCCTATTGCTTATTCTTTTTGAACCTCGAAGTCTAGAGGTTCGATGTGAGGACTTGTGGTCTCTCTTCTCTTAAAGACCTTGATTCTCTTCCCTGCAATCGGCAAAGCAAGTTGAGTTCCATCTAACTCCGCTAGAAAATAGGTTGCATTGTTTTCAATTTCCTAAACCACATATGGGCCAAACCATCGTTTCATGAACTTTCGAGTAGTGTTATGCTGATTATCAAGGCTATTATCATAGACAAGTACCCAATCTCCTTCTTCAAATTTTCTTAGACGAAGACAATGTTTTTTATCAAAATTCTCCTTGTTCCTCAATCGAGCCTCACGTAACTGTTCTATTGCTAACTCGACATCTTTGGGTTTCCGTTCTAATTGCTGGATCCATGTAGCTAGCAAGTCTTCTCGACTCATCTCCTCTTGTCATGGCAAAGCCGTCTATGAGGTAACACTTTGCTCGATAGGCATGATTGGTTTTTGCCCTAATATGAGCTCGGCTAGCATATATCCTGTAGTCATGCTATGTGTAGTTCTATCGGCCCACAATGCATATGGTAATAATCGTGGCCAGTCCCCCATCTTCCCATCACGAGCCTTTGCTAGAGCTTTTACAATCGGGCTATGTCCCCTCTCCACCTTTCCATTTGCCTCCGGGTTGTATGCTATAGTAAGTGATAATTTGATGCCTATCCTTGAGAAAAACTCTTTAGCTTCATTTGCATCTAATTCTCCTCTATCGGCTACTATTTTGCTGACACATCCGTATCGACAAATAACATCTTCAAGGAGAAACTTGCAAACCACCAAAGTTATTTTATTCCTTAGTGCCCGACCTTCTACTTGGTTGGTGAGATCCTCTCTTGCTAACACGAGGTATCTCATTTGCCACAAGCCCATTGGCATAACCACTATGTCTACCAACCACTTATAGTGCATTGATAATGGATATGTCGGATGAAGTTCATCCCTATGTTGAACATTCGGGTATAATTGGCATTGCGCACATGTTTCAACATAGCTTGCTACATCTTTGTAAACATCCGGCCACCAATACTTCTCCTTGAGGTTTGCAAAAGTTGCCCATATACCTCGATGACCTGTCCACACACTATCATGAAATTCCGCAATTAGTGTTTGTTGATATTGTTTCATAAAGATCTTCCGTTGCCTTCGTCGCCACATGAATCTTCCATCCATGGTTCATGTTAATAGGCCATCTTCCCTTCTTGTAGAAATGAAAATCCTTTGACCTATTATTTATAAGGAATTATCTTTGGCAAAATGAAAAAGTATTTTTGCTACCAATAAAGTTGACTTCACAATACTAGTTTATTTAAACTACTATTTTGCTTCTTTTCGAGGGTGGTTTCACACTATGTGTTAGAAACATCACGACAATGTATGGGTGGATCACATCTAGGAGACCTTTGAACAAGTTTCGTTCTTTTGGAAATGCGTGCCGATGCCTTCAATCTCTTTCTCTTTGAAGGTCAGGAGACCGATGACGACTTCTTTCGATTGCACCCCCTTGAGCTTTTGGAGGTTGATATGGCCAATTCTTTTATGTCATAGCTCTATATCGGTGTCGGCTTTATGGCCGTTTGCAAACATGACCGATTTTACCTCATTCGACTCGAGGATAAACATTCGGCCTTCCCTTCGACCACGAATGATGAATCGACCTTCTTTCTCGATGAAGCAACCACCTTGGTTAAATCGGACTTGCATGCCTTACTCCATAATTTGGCTGATTGAGACCAAAGTCTTTGTGATGGTCGGTACATGTAAGACGTTTTTTATACAAGTTTGTTCGCCGTCTTTCTCGAATGGGGTGATTGGTATCATCTCTGGTCTCGACATAGCCAGGTCAATTCGGCTCTCGTAGATCTCAGAACTATTCTTGATGAGACGTCATATGGTTTGATGCGCTAGAGTTGACAAACCATACGTCTTCTGAATTAGAGGTGTTGGTCGGGCCGAGGGTCAACATAGAGTTCAATCTATGTCTTGTTACGAACAATCCACCATAGTCTCCGTATTCAGAGTTGGTGGCACAATTGGTGAGTTGTCAGCTTGTAGAATGACTCACTCTTCTTCTTTCGACACTCCTCTTCATGATCGTGGCCGATTTTGCCACAATATCCACATTTGACAGGGTTGTTTCGTCGGTATGGTCTGGCATGGAAGCTCTTCAAACATTCCTCTTGTGTTTCCACCGTTTTGCCGGTAATGGGAGTTGTTTCCATAGGTTGAACCTCATCCGCCTCGTCCTTCGCTGAATCGGTCTCTTCTTGCACGACCGCATCATTTCTCTTCCTTCGTTCGAGTGTGTGTAGAGCATGTGGCCTTACGAGATGTTGCTCTTGGTTTGAACATGGTTTTCTTCAACCAATAACATTGATTGAAGTTTGAAGAAGGTGGGAAGATTCTCCCTTGCTAAGACGATGGTTCTCATCGCGCCGAACGGTAGTGCGAGGCCGCCTAGGCATATTTGCACCATCTCATCATCCTCCACATTGACACTTATTGAGCCGAGTGAATAACAAAGCTCCTTGATATTCTAGGTGTTGCTTGTGATAGACATGTCCCTTTGTTGGACATTAATCAACTCTTGGCGTAGTTGAAGCTAAATATTTTCTTGAGATTCTCCCAAGCTTCCTGCGGTATCTTGGCATGTGGTCATGGACACATATCACCAAGCAATACATCACTCGGCTCGTCGTTTGCTCCCATGTTACATATTCGGAATCGTTGAGTTGGGTTTATTTTCTTGTGCTCCTTTGACGTAGCTCCAATAACCTTGGTCGACAAGGTATTGGTGCATCTTGTACTCCCAAGATGCAAAGTTGTTTCGGTCCAACTTCTCGCTAGGGAGAGAGCTACCCATTTGAGTGTTCATGATGTCGATGTCGATTTCTATCACGAAATGTCAATATCAAGATTTGAACTTATAACCTTTAAATAAGGGTCTTACACTCTAATTAATAAATATATTTTCATATTATTATTATTCAAGGATTATGGGGCACTAGACACCGTAGATGATCGCCAAATGGCACATAGCATGTATGCCAAATGGCGATCATGCACAATCCTATTTACACTATATAAGTCGAAGATCTACTTAGTGTTGAACCATTTCGGTTCAACACCAGACTTTAGCCACCATGTAATCTTGGTTCACGGTAATACAAATTATTGTCATATTGTCATGTTATTGTCTTCTCGTTTGTTACTATATTCGTTTATTGGACATCGACATCATCTTCGAAGCTTGGGTTGTGACAATTTCCTTAGATTCTTCTTCTTCCTTAGATATGAGCTATGTAGTAGCACTACAATTGCGATGAGCCAATTCTTCTTGAGCGTTGGCATAGAACAAAACACACACAGATGGGCTAGATCGAATTACCAACGCTCTCTAATACCATGTAAATAATTGCCTAGAGTAATAAAGTTAAGTGGAATAGATTAGATGTGTGTTAGCCGGCCGGTAAGGGAAGTCTAGAATGGGAAATGAGGGGATAATTAATAACCGGGAGTTGATTATATATCTATATAGAATTATTATGATCTGAGAAGCGAACGGACGGACACGGAATCGGTATGCCGATCCAGATCCGAACTGGTTCGTAGCCGGTTGCCGATTGGCACCGGTTTGTACCTAAAACCGGAGACCTATAAAAAGGGCCGGTTAGATTGTAATCAGGATTGGATAATTAATAGAGTGATGTTGTTATGTATCTTAATCATTGTTAAGTATAGTTCTCTGCTAAGTGTAATTTATCCTACGCGTGTATTGTGACTAATGATCCTACTGCTTAGTAACCAATTAGGGTTCCATTAATAGTCGGTCTAACTCTATCTCACCGCAACACCCCTTTGGTGAAGTGTCTCAAGGGGACACCCTGTGTTAAGCCATTATCCGGCCTTAGCAATAACACAGTTTTTGGTGACCACGATTCTTGCACAAACGCAACGAACAACGACGGGCATAGATGACTAGACCAACAAACGACCCAGTTACGGTGCGAGCAAGAAGACTTGCCAAACGATTGCGAAAGCGGGAGGCTTTCCAACAGGTGGCAGAAGAGATCCGTGCGGATCACTCATTTTCCAAAGTAATCCAGCGAGTGGCCGCAGAGTCACTATGCGAGCAACAGAATTCCCAACCGGACGAAGGAAGCAGCTTCAGTAGTCTCTGGGACGCGGAATCCATTATGCAGGCACTAGCGACAGGAGGAGGCGATTCAGAACCATTCTCGGCCTTTGAATCGGATTCGGACGGCGAATGCAGCACCCATTCGAATTACTGTAGCAGCCACGATACCCCAGACGGACCGGAGGACGAGTAGTCAGATACCTTGCCGACACCAGAATCAGAGTTAATGGAACTGGAAACCCTAGACCGGCAAGTGGCGGACCAACTTTCGACACTGCCACGTGAGACACCGAAAGAAGAGGAGGAAAGACCTCTGACACCGAAAGAAGAGGAGGGGAGACCTCCAACACCGGACGACGACATGTCGTTCCAATATCCCAAGTACTGGGAGGATCCGGACACAGAAGCTCATGCCTATGCATTTCTACAAACATGAGAAGCAAACCACGTGTCACAACGCTTGACCGCCACCGAAGCAGAATGCTCGAAGATGGCAGAGTTCGGCATGACCTTGGAAGGACCAGTAGTGCGATGGCGTTTGACGCACACTCCCGGCACCATCACGGCGTTTGAAGACTTAAAAACCAGATTTTTACAGTTCTTCAACAAGGAGGTGGATCAACGGGAGATGGTCGGCCTATTCTACACCATACGACAGGAACCTAGGGAAACCATTCAGCAATTCGTAATCCGATTCCAGCCAATGCACAGTCAACTCAATCGGGCACCACCGGAGGCAAAGGCTAAAGCAATATTCCTAGCAGCACTCCGGGAACCCCTGCATACAATGTGCGCAGTGATTGATTTCCGCACTAGCACGATTGACCAAGTCATAGAAAGGGTTAGGGAGATGGAGAAAACAAGCTCGTTGGGGGCACTCCAACGTACATTACTAACAGAGGACGACTTACATTTTCGGCAAGCTATACAATGTACAACTTGTCTCAATGCCGGGCACTCGACAATAGAATGTACCATGTGGACACAGTGCATGTTATGCCATTCCAGGATGCACACAATGGACCGATGAGAATATAACTTGCTGAGCTGACAAACGGCAATGGTAAGGCAAATCGAACCCCGGAGCAACTGGGAGGAGGAAGAAGAACGTTGGCGGCGAGATGAGCGTTACCGGCTTATGCAAGATATTCGGAATAGTGACAAAAAGGACGCTCCTGACCGAGACCAGCATGATAGCTACCGGGATTACAACGGTGAACGATATGAGCGATACAACCGGAATCACTCCCCCGGTTACAACCAATAGAGAGAGGATCAAGGAAACTATGAAAACCGGCCCCGACAGGGTTACCAGAACAAAAAACGCTTCAACAAAAAATGGAATGCTAGAAAGGAGGACCGCTAGTGGCAGCCGAACAAGGGCATGCCAAGTACCCAACCGGACCAAGGCCAAGCACCCAACCGACCACCAATAGGACCTCAATCAGGTACCGGAGCAAACGCCGAATCCAACAACACCCGAAAAGCATACTGCTACTATTGCCGGCAAGAAGGACATTACAATAATCAATGTTCGGTTAAAAGCTACGAGAAAAGACCAACGGTAAACATGGTGGTAGCAGAAGTCGCCAACATACAACAAGTCACCACCAGGGCAAAAGGCAAAACAATGGAGTGGGAAACACAGGAGGCAATATGAAAGCAAGCCACCGAGTGGGTGAAGAAGGCAAATGAGCAGAATGTCGCTAAGCTTGAACAACAAAAGGAGAAACCGGCATAATCCACCGACACGATTCAGCCGGAAAACCCAACATGGCAAGCGTTACAAGAATGTCAGATTACGCTGCCATTGGGCCGGTTATTATAGCTAGTGCCCCAGTTTACGGAAGGGCTGAAATCAGGAATGACCACATCAATTCCGTTGCTGGCTCCTGCGTTCTTCTCAAATCCGGAAGAAGGGCCAACAGTGGTAGACACGAACAATCCGACAATCACCTCCATCGTCAAAGGACGGGAACTACTAGGGACGATTGTGGACGGAGGATCGGGCATGAATGTGATCAGTCTACGGACTTGTAATACCCTGGCAATCTAGGAATGGGAGCCTTGCCCGTTTTGTCTCCGGATGGTGGATACAAGTTCGGTAAGACCTACCGGTTTGATACGGGATCTAGACATAACTATCGGAGGTCACGCATTCCGCATTTCGGCGGTGGTTCTCTAGCGCAATGCGCAAGGGGCTTACCCGCTGTTGCTGGGCCGCCCATGGCTAAAAACGGTGCATATCAAACAAAACTGGCGGAAAAACATGATTACCTTCCGACATGGAAAGACTAAAGTAAGGGTACCTACCCACCCTCGAGCGAGTACCGGCAAGGAGCTGACACCGCTATATGTGGAAGGTGTAAACATGCTCGAGGGGCTTGCAGACGAAGAGGTCGACCAATACTTAGAAGAAAACCCAAAAATTGTACCCCTATTTGAAATCGATGTGGTGGAAGTAGTGTCACCATATAGAATGCAATCGGACGACGCCGTCGAGGAACCGGATCGAGAGGCTATCAAAGAATTACGGAAGGCCCAGGAAACTCTGGAGAGGGAGATGGCGGTATCCCAATGCATGAAAGCATCCCAGTTAGAGGAAGTGAACTTAGGGACCGGGGACGATGCCAGACTGGTTCATATTGCTAGGGAAATGTCACCGGACAAGAGGACGACGATGATAACTTTATTAAAGGAATTCCGGGACGTATTCGCCTGGTCCTATGAAGACATGCGGGGATTGGATCCTCAGTTGTACCAAAACCAAATACACCTCAGTAAGGATGCCAAACCAGTAGCACAACAACATTACAAGATGAACTCTAACTATGCGGCAAAGGTCAAAGAGGAAATTGACAAGTTGCTACGAGTCGGTTTTATCCGACCAGTGAAAAAAGCTACATGGTTAAGTCCCATAGTCGTCGTGCCGAAAAAGAACGGTAAGATCCGGGTGTGCGTTGATTACCAGAAACTCAATGCGGCAACAGTGACCGACGCCTTTCCACTGCCGTTTACGGATGGAGTGCTGGACGCGGTAGCCGGTCATGAAGTGTATAGCTTCCTAGACGGATTCAGGGACTACAATCAAATAAGGATGCACCCCGACGACCAAGACAAGACGACATTTGTCACCGAATGGGGAGTCTTTGTCGTAGTAGTAATGATGTTCGGGCTCAAGACCACGCCGACGACCTTCCAACGAATAATCATGGAAATATTTGGCGAGTTCATTCCGGCATTCATGCAGGTATTCCTGGATGACTTCACCCTGTATAGCCGGGAAGGAGAACATCTCTAACACCTCCGGCTATGTCTTGAGAAATGCAGGAGTTATCGACTAAGCCTGAATCCAGCAAAATGTGTGTTCGGAGTAACAAGCGGTGCATTGCTGGGCCATCTGGTCAGCAAGGACGGGATTGCGGTAGACCACGATAAGGTGAAAGCAATCTTAGAAGTCCCAGCACCATCCATGGCCAAAGCTTTGAGTCGGTTTCTAGGGCAAAGCCAGTGGCTTAGCCGGATGCTCCGGTATTTGGCCGATCTTGCTACATCATTACATGCCACGGTTCACTAGACACCGTTCCAATGGACAAATATGGAGGAGGAAGCTTACCGGGCACTGAAAGTACTGCTATCACAAGCACCGGTGGTGCAACCACCAGATTTGTCAAAAGAATTCCACGTGTTCGTTGATGCATCCGACATAGCAATCGGCAACACACTAATGCAATTGATGAAATCGAAATGGTACCGACCGACCTATTATGCTAGCCGGAAACTATCCTAGGCAGAACGAAATTATTCAACAACGGAAAGAGAAGCCTTAGGGATGATTTACAATGTTACCAAGTTCAGGCACTATTTAATGGGAAAGAAATTTTCATTTCATGTCGACCACTCAACGCTATTATATTTGGTCTCAAAGGCATCATTGACCAGCAAGCTGGCCCGATGGACATTGTTGCTACAAGAGTTCGAGTTCGAAATATATCACTGGCCGGGGGTACAACATGCGGTTGCCGATTATCTCAGCCGGTTAGACTCTGGTGAGACCTGCGACGGAGTCCTGGATGAGTTTCCGGATGATGAGTTGTTTAAAGTAACAGCCGAAACGGCAAACGATAGCATAATAGTCGACGAAGACAAGTGGCTAACCAACATGCATCAATTCCTAAGCACGGGACTCCCACTAGAGGATATGAACTGGAATAAGCGGGAGCGGTTAGGGGTGCAAAGCCGACATTTTTGTCTACTACAGGACACCTTGTACCACAAAGGCGTGGATGGCATATGGCGGTGAGCAGTGTGAAGCAATGAAAAGGACACAATATTACGAGAAGCGCATTGTGGCGTTGCCGGAGGGCACTATGCTGGGGACGCTATGGCAAGAAAGATATGGCACAACGGGCTATGGTGGCCGATGACACTAAAGGACTCGGTTTGGTACGTGAAAGTCTGTGATTTATGTCAATGGATGGGCCAGCCAACAGAATAGGCAAGGATGCCTCAGCAACCGGTGCTACCCTTAGAACCCTTTTAGAAATGGGGGTTGGATTTCGTTGGGTCGTTTAAACCTCCCACAATGAGAATCAACAACAGATATGTTATAGTCGCCACTGATTATTGCACCAAGTGGGTAGAAGCCAAGGCTTTGCGGGACAACACTGCGACATCAATGGAAAAGTTCTTATATGAGTACATCTGGTGCCGGTATGGATGCCCGATCGAGTTAATTAGCGACCAAGGCGGACATTTTCTCGGTCAAGTAGTGGAGAGCTTAACAACATTCTATGTCATGGTGCACAAATGCAGTACCCCTTATTATCCATAGGCCAATGGATTGGCCGAATCCACAAACAAAACGCTCCAAAACATCCTGCGAAAGATCGTCAATGAAAACCGAATTGATTGGGATACCAAGCTACATAGTGCACTATGGGCATACCGGACGACATACAAAACGAGTATCCGGTCAACACCATTCCGGTTAGCATTTGGGCTTGAAGCAGTAATGCTGATCGAATTTCAGGTTCCGAGTCTACGGATACAGGTTAGAGAACGACTAAGTGAAAAGGAATTGGAAAAAATCCAGTTAGCCGCATTATGCGAACTCGAGGAGCATCAGATAGCAAGTCTCATGCAGTTGGAACTGGAGCAGCGACGAAGGAAGGTGTTTGTCGATCAGCACCGGAAGGGCAATGAAAAGATGTTTGGGATCGGCAAGCTGGTACTGGTGTTCCAAACCCGGATGGGTCAGATGCCAGGAAAGCTACGGTTCCGGTGGACCGGACCGTATTGGATAACACGGAAATTCAACGGGTCATACCAGCTCAAAACGCTCGCCGGTGAGATAATGGGCAAATGGGTCAATGGGTTTCGACTCAAACCATATTGTGGACTGATGCCATAGAATCCGTTCGAGCAAACGGAGGCTAATACAACAGTAGGAAGCAAGAAAAAATTACCCGACAGGCAGGCAGAGCCGACGTTACCGGATAACGACAAACAAGTGGCCGGAAACCGTGAAGATGGGAAAAAACTAGTATACGGACCCGGTGCTTCTGGTTAACTAAAACTCAATTAAAGAAAACAAAACAAAACAAAAAGTCATCATGCAGAGGCGAGGAGTGAACGGGCACTTTGAAAAGGTGTGGTGGGTGGCTAATTAAAGCCTTTAAAAATAGGCGCACCACGTGTCAACCGACTGCTATAATAGTGCAGGACGTGCATGCACGGGAATCAAGAAAAGGCGCCACGCATGGAGAAAGAAAACCTTCGCCGCGTAGAGTCCCTTTCCTTTCGCGAACACAGAGATCTCAGCATCCACATGCGATTACAAGTGATCAAGCGAGAGCACGCAGAGCACGTAGGCGCACCGCACCCATCTTACCACAACCTACCGACTCCAAAGACGACATGGAATGCATGGTACTCTCAGAAGCGGCTAAGAAATGGCTGAAGCAACACGGTCTGGAGGGATTCTTGCAAATAATCGAAGCACCGCCACACGGAGATGCGGAAAATTTCCTCGGCTTATTGGAAGAAGAATAAGACCAACCTCTAAGCCCCGTAGGAACGGACCATTTTTGTAATTCGTGTGGTTTTGTTAAATCCATGTTGAACTGTGGGTCCAACGGACAAAGTCCTGTCCCACGGGCGTGCCAGGTGTTGTCCATAGGCCAAAAATAGAAACTAGTTAAATATAATACGCCAGAAGTAAGGCGAGTAGGTAAGGGAGAATTAGGTAAAACGCCGAGTTTCGAGCCTCACAGTCAACTGACCGCTCGACGCTATATGAAGGAAAAGAAGTATATAAACTGAGGTTTGCGTACCTCGGCAGAGAAGGGAGATATCCAGAGCCTAGGCGAGGTCATTTCATAGATATAGAAGCTTTGTAAGGCTACCGATTGTAGGCCGTGGTTTATGTAAACATCGCTAACGATTACAGTAATACATATCTATTTGCTCTTGTTGTTTTCATCTGTGTGTCGTCATCTCTAAGGTCTCAACTACGTATACGACCCGGGCTCTATTCCGGGTATGCTCTCCAAGTTCTTCCCTTAACGACACCCCGTGCACAAGTCTTCACGATTACAGTTCCCTTGATACCGATAGCTCGTAGGCATATCGAAGGTGTTTTCGGCAGAACGGTTAACACAATTTGGCACACCCGGTTACAACTGTGAGATCACAGCGAACTACGTTGAAGACAACCTTCAGCCGCCATTACGGCGCCCAATCGCATCAAGCGGTCTTGGCCATCTGGCCGATGCGCTGAGCCAGTCGAAGGCACTTCCGACTCGGCGGTCACGGACCAGTCCTTCCCAGAAACATCGGAGGCTCACCGGTTGCAATCCTCGTCACCTGCTACTCGGTCGCGAGTCGAGTCCACACCAATCTCCCCACCAAGTCCTCCACAGGTCACCCACCCTAACCCTAACCGTTTTCCGGCTTTACCTGAAGACTCTGAATTAGATACCATGTCGTATCCCTACCCACGATACACCGATAGCCTTGACGCGGAGTCGCATGTCCGTGCCTTCGTGTCCACCTGACAGGCCAACCACTCAACCCAGTGCCTCTCGCCTACTGAAATCGAGGCCTCAAAAATTGCCGAGTTTACCCTATCCCTCGATGGACCAGCTGCGCAATGGTATTCTGGCCTCGACACAGGGGAGTTTGGCACCTTCCATGACGTTTGCACACAATTCCTAGATTTGTTCCATCACGAGGTGACCAAACGAGAATTGCTCCAGCAGTTCTTCTCCATGCAACAAGAACCGCACGAGACGGTCGCACAGTTCACGATCTGGTTCCGGGATCTCTATAGACAAGTGGCCGACGATGTCTCTGCACAACACATTCCAGACGTATTCTTGTCCAGCCTACGGGAGCCTCTACGAACGACTCTTGCACTTATTAATTTTGACAACCAAACGATCGAGCAAGTCATAGCGCGCGTCCTCGCCCTCGATTGGACTCAGCAAAACACGACTTTCACTATGAGTTCCCTGCAAAGCGCCCTTCCTCAGGAGGACAATCGCTTCCGCCACGCCCTCCAATGCATAGTTTGTTCGGGATCGGGCCATCTGGCCCTCGAATGTCCTCACCGACCACAGTGTCCGATCTGCCAGTGCCGATCCCACACTGTCAAACACTGCGAATACATTATGCTCAACCGCACAACGACGACTCCGGTTCACTACATCAAGGCTCGGGATACATACTCTCGTCAGGACGAGCGTCAATCCTATTGGAACCAAGATAACCAACGACTGCGATCACCGGATAGACGGCGCCGTAACAACGATTACCGTCGGGACGACGACCGTTACCGAAACGACAACCGACAGAGATCGGATGACCGCCGTGATCGCTATCACGATGACCAGTATCGGGCAAATGACAATTATGATCACAATGAAGAGGATCGGGATGACCGTTACGATAAGAGAAATTTCCGTAATGATCGGCGCAACTCTCACCGAGGATCGCGCAATAACCGAAGGAATAACGACAACCGTCGTTGGGACCCACCGCACAATGAACCGCGCAGCTCGAACGCGCCCTGGACCAACCCACAAACACACGAAGCCGGGAATCAACCGCACCCCACGGATCGGGCTAGCACCAACAACTCAGCTGACGTTACCTGCTTCAAGTGCAACCAACCCGGTCACTACGCTACGCAATGCCCAATAATAGACCACGGAAAGGCTCTTGCCGTGAATAGTATTATGGTTGATGTACAAAACTTCACAACACGCAGCAAAGTCCAGGCTACCCCATGGCAAGTTCAGGACGAAGTCCAGTAAGCAACCAAAGAATGGATGGATACGGCCAACAAAAACAATGTGGTGCGGATGCACACGGAAATGGGAGATGCGACCATCGGAGCAACACAGTCCTCAGCTCCAGCCACGACGGCAGAAGATGACCAGTTGTGGGACAACCTTACCAGTTCCAGGATCTACTTACCTCTGCATAAACTCTTACCACTCATGTCGTGTTTTAGGGACACCTTGGTTTCACTCACGGCCAACAACCAGTCCACCGCACCACCTATGCACCTGGCCGAGCCAGGAACGGGTCCACCTCTCATGGATGCGCAGAATCCAGCCATAAAAATTATGATTAAAGGGAAGGACTTGCATGGATGCATAATTGACGACGGCTCTGGCGTGAATGTCATTAGCGAGGCTACTTGTCGTAAACTCGGCCTGAATCAATGGGAACCTTGCCCCTTTTGGCTTCGGATGGCCGACACACGATCGGTTCGCCCCATCGGATTAATCTGCCACCTCGACTTTACTCTAGGAGGCCACATGTTCACTATCTTGGCCGTTGTCTTACGACTCGAAGCGCAGGGGGCTTACCTAATGCTACTAGGCAGACCATGGTTGCGCACAACCAATATCAAATAACATTTGCAGCGCAACATGATCTCGTTTCACCGAGGAAAGACCAAGGTCCTGATCATAACCGAAGAATGCGTAACCACTCCCCACAACACCTCGCCGTTATACATTGTCGCGTTGTTAAGCGTGTGCATGGAGAACGAGGCGGGACCACCGGGGCCTGGGACCGAGAAATAACTGAATGAAGGGAGGGTAAGGACTCTTACGATGTAATTCACACGTGCACAGACCCACAGAATCACAGGAATTGCAATTAGCTACAGAACGCCAGATGGTGACAGAACGAATGTTTATGTATATATATATATATAAATCAAGATGTTACAGCCAGCAAGCCAACGAGTGATGGGCTCCGACGCCTATGCACACACACACACACACACACACACACACACACACACACACACACACACACACACACATAGACGGAACGCGAGATGGAGGCTCTGCCGGGAGCACTCGAGCGTCCCGCGGAACAGAGTCAGCCTCCCGAAACCTGCACAGAACGATTATGGAGACGACAGAGGACAGGAGAAGTGCTCGGTTCCAGTCCAGTAGCACTTTGTCCAACACAAACGCGATACCTTTTCCTCACTTCTCCCTCTCTTTTATAACCCAAGGAGGGAGGCCATTACCACTTGTTACATCATGTTTATTCCTTGTCCTTTCGGACAGGGATACGCCTCGATTTCCTCCCTACCGAACGCGTACTGCCTAGGATTTCACCTCAGGCGACTTGTACCTACCTACGTACTACACAAAACTTGTGCCCACGTGTAAGGGCCGGTTTACGCACGTTACACTCGGTTTCCGCCTAGGGACGGTTTTCTCCACGAAATCCGCCCCCACCTAACCGCGCATCCACCGGTATGCGCCAAAATTAGACTCCTGCCGGAGAAGACCAGCCCACGCTTATCCTTTGTCTTTCGGATCGGCATCCATTCCGAGCCGGTCGTTGTCGCTATCCAGGTCGCCCGGGTCCGGTTCAGCCTCATGCCGCTTTTTGAAGGCTTTGATCCTTTTCCCCACCACCGGTACCGCCATCCTTGTCCCGTCAAGCTCTGCGAGATGGTAGGTCCCATTGTCATTGGTGCTCGTCACCGCATATGGCCCGAACCACCTTCTTCCAAACTTCCGCGTTGCTCGGTGTTGGTTGTCGAGGCTGCTGTCATACACTAGAACCCAGTCGCCTTCCTCGATTTTGTTCGGTCTTAGTCGGTGAGTCCGGTCGAACCGTCCTTTATTCTTTACCCTCGCCACCCGTAGCTTCTTCGTGGCTCGGTCCACGTCCTTCGGTCTTTGTTCTAGCTGCCGAATCTGTGCCGCTAACAGCTCCTCCCGGCTCATCTTGTTGTTCCAGTCCACCGTGGCCCATGAGGAGATTGTATGCTCCGTTGGCATGATCGGCTTCTACTCGTACATTAGCTCGGCCAGCATGAACCTGGTTACCGAACTGTGCGTAGTTCGGTTCGCCCACAATGCATAGGGTAGGAGTTGCGGCCAGTTCCCAACATGGCCTCCACATGCCCGTACTAACGCTTTGACGATCGGCCCGTGTCTACGCTCCACCTTCCCGTTAGCCTCCGGATTGTACACCGTGGTGAGCGAGAGCGTAATTCCTATCCGGTCAAACAACTCTTCTGCTTCTTGCGCGTCTAATTCCTCACGGTCGGCCACGATCTTACCTACGCACCCATACCGGCATACCACTTCTTCGATTAGAAATCGGCACATGGCCGCGGTCGTTTTGCTCTGCAATTCTCGGCCTTCCACTTGGTTCGTTAGGTCCTCCCGAGCCAGCACCAAATACCGCATCTGCCCTACCCCCATCGGCATCGTCACCAGATCCACCATCCACTTGAAGTGGACGGTCGGAGGGTAGGTCGTGTGGAGCTCGTCCCGATGTCGGACTATGGAGTGCACCTGACAGCTTTCGCAAGTCGTCACGAACTGATGCACGCCCCGATATAGTCCCGGCCACCAGTACTTCCCCCTTATCTTCTCGAATGTGGCCCACGTCCCGCGGTCTCCGGCCCATGGACTCTCGTGGTACGCTGTCAACAATTCTTCCTGCTCCTCTTTCTTCGCCACCACTCGGAGTGGGATGCCGTTTCTCTTCTTCGGGTGCTTCCATATGCTCCCGTCCCATAGGAAGAATCGGTACGCCTTCTTCCGAATTCTGCTGGCCTCTTCCTTCGTCCATGCCGCGTCCGGTGTCATTGTCTTTAGGAACCCGCCGATCTGGAGCCACTCCCCATCGTAGTTGCTCTCGTCGCATTCGTTAAGCGCCGGAGTGCTCCCCTTTCTTGTTGTCACGTTAGGTGACCCTAAGAAGTCCTCGCCAACTTCTTCGTTATCCGAAACCATGTCGTCCTCGTCGCTGAACCTCGCCCTTGAAAGCATATCGGCCATGGCGTTATCCTTTCCAGAGATGTGTTGTATCTCCAGGTGTAGGGACTTGATGTACGCGATCCACCTGAGCATCGCCAGGTCTGGAGTTGCGCATCCAGAAACCATACCCATAATCGGTAGGAAATCCGTCTCGATGATCACTTCCGTCCCGATCAGATAGTCCTTGTCGGCCTTAACTACCGAAACAATACCCCATAGCTCGCGCTTGATTTGGGCGTATCCTCGCTGCCGCTCGCTCAATACCTTTGCCCCGAACCGGATCGGGAACCGTACGCCGTCTTCGTCTTCCTGATTGATCACCCACCCGATCCCGATCGGGCTCGTGTCCACGGTCACGTAAATGGGGACTTCGTTACCGTAAACCGCTTTCTGGAGAGCCGTTGCCGCGGCGAGCGCCTCCTTCAATCTCCGGACCGATTCCGTGTGCTCGTCTCTCCACTCAAATTTACGCCCTTTCTTCAGCAACCCGTAAAGCGGTTCCGCGACATGCGCGTAGTGCAGAATCCAGATGTGATAGAACGCACATGCCCCAAGGATCCTTCGCACCTCGGTGACCAACCCGCAATCATCCTTCATCGTGGAGATGGCTTCTACCTTTGCCGGGGACGGCTCTCGGTCGAAAGGCCCGAACAGGTGTCCGACTACCAGGATCTCCGGTTGTCCGAGGGCTGATTTTTCTCTTGAGAAGGTGAGCCGCGCGCTATCGAGCCTTTGTAGCACCTTCTCGCAGTCGCGGATGTGATCCGTCACGAACCTCCGGCAACCATCGGGCCCGACCGCCTCGTCCTTGTCCTCCACCGGACTCCCTTTGATCGGGATGGCATCCAGAAACGGCATGGTGATGTCCCGGATGTAGTCCCTCAACACCTTTTTCATCGCATTCACCATGTGCGCCACTGAGTTCGTTCCTCCTTGCGGCAAGGTACACATCCGAACTAGGCCGAGAGGAGACCGCATCGTTGTGACATCCCTTCTTTCTACGACTAGTTGGAACTAATCATACCTTGAGTACAGGTTCCCGACCAAGTAGATTGACCTCCCTGCGAAGGCCTCCGCGAACTCATCGATGGTCGGTCCGATACCTGCGTTTTGAATGGTCACCTTGTTGACCGGTTGCAGGTCCTGTATGAAGAGCAGTGTGCCATTCTTCTTCGGCACGATAAACTACCGATTCGAATATAGGGCACTCGACGGTTCGAGGATGCCCATCTCCACCTTCTGTTTCAGCAGCTCCATCAGCTTCGGGATGTGAGCTCTGGGTACCGGAATCAATTTGAGATTCCACGACACATGCGGTACCGTGAAGATCACCATTGGTTCAACAACTTTCGGGTCTACGCACCCGATCTCCTCCGGTAAGAACGCGAAGGCCTTCCCGTGCCTTCCGAGCATCCTCCAAATACGGTCCTCCTCCTCCGGCAGTAGAAAGCCACCCCCACCGACCTTGAGCTCCCGTAGCGTTATGTCGGTGAGCAGGTGTCCTATGCCGGCTGGATTCCGTAAACTTGGGTCCGACACGACCCCTTTTATCCGCTCTCCGCTGCCCTCCGGCAAGGGTGCCGCAACTGGCCTCACCTTCTGGTCCACAGTCTTGTACTTCGTATCCACTCGGGCCGTCCGATCCGACTCGAGTCCACTACCGAAGTCGGCGATGACTTCGTACATCTTTTCCGAACATACCGGAATCGTCCGGTTCTCATTAGGGCCTTCTCCGAACACCTCCCGTAACTTCCCCAAGGTGTCGTCGAAAGAGACCGCCTGCACGGCTCCGTTGATTTCCTCTTCAGGGCCGAGGACTCCCCATGCCCGAAGTCGCCCCTCCGCCCGCTTCTTTTCCCGTCCAACTACGCCGGCTATCGTACAACCTCTACTATCGGAAAACCAAAATTTTCTACCTATGGTATAGGTTTTTTCGCCTATAGTACATCTGTGGGGTTTTTCCGGGGTGTCTGGACTATCGCGGCCCCACGCCTTGGTAGCCCTCTCTAAAAATCCCCTCGGTTTTCGGCACCAAGGGTCTCATCGTTACGCTCATGGTTCGGTCGCACCGTCAAGAACTGGACCGAGTGGCGCCCATCCTGGCTCTTGACTCGTGCATATGCCGAACCATTGTCCAACACCTTTGTCTCCATGCGCACCGCCGTGATGTACGGTTCTCCGAGTATCACCGGATGCGAGGACGTCTCCTGCATGAAGAAGTGTTGGTCGATCTCGACATCGCCGATTTTTACTCCTACATTCGGGCAGGCTCCGTGCAGCTCCTCTGTGGCGCGCGTTGCTACCCGTATCTTCCACTCGTGCTTGGTGTTGATCGGCCACTTTCCCTTCTTGTAGAAGTCCATGGACATCAAGTGGTCTACCAACGCCACCACTAGCTCCTGGACGTCCCTGATCCGAACAGGGGGTTTCTGTAGTGGTCTTAGCCCAATGTAACCTCGAGTAGTGGCTTTCTGCCAATTCGTCCTCCAGGGCCATGTCTTCTAGGTGCGTCGTTTGCACCTCGACCGGCTTCTCTGGCTCTGGCTCCGTTGAAAGCCTTTTCCGCTTCACCAAGTCTACGATGGAGTCGTGGAACTCCTTCTTGGCGATACCGAACACTTCCCTAAGCGACAACTCCACTTTGTTGTCGAGGATCCATTCCTCCAGGACCTATCGTAGGTCCATGGTCCTTTCGATCTCCGTGCTCAACCGATAACCAACCTTCTTGGCCTTGTCCGGTGCGCCGCCGGATGCACCGACATCACTCTACATCGGCCCGAACCGGGTCTCATACCGTTGTGAGGGTCCGGCCCCCCCAGTCTTTCCCGCTCGCATGTCTTCCACCAGAACCTTGTAGTTCTGGCACACGGCTTCCACGAAGCCCATCTTCTCCTCGACCGAGTCACTCCACCCGGTTACCTCCCGGACCCTTCTTTCCACGTGGTTCACTTCCTCTTTCTTCAGCCTTACGCCAACGAGGCCTTCCAACATCACCGGCCAAAATCCGACTTCTTTCATCTTCCGGTCTTGATCACTTTCGACCCGGATTCCAGCTGACGCCGAGTAGTGGACGGTCTCCGCGTGACGAGCCGCCGCTTCTTCCATCAGTCATTTCATACCCCCTCGTCCAACATTCAGATACAGGGCCCTCCGGGTCTCGCTAGTGTGCACCCAACCGTTCCATAGGTACACCACGTTAGCTCTTATCGCTTCGGCGAAGTCCCCACAGTCCTTTCGGGTGTGGCCGATCGCGTCGCACCACAAGCATTGGCTCCCAACCAGAGGCCTTCGGTCACGGATTTGTTCACTGTCGTCCCTTCGTGCTTGCGTGATCTGGAGGTCCCTCACCATCTGAGTCAGCTCCTCCAGAGCCGCTCCTCCGGACGAGGTTTTGACCATGTCGGTCTCGAGCGAGTCTCGGGTCTCTTCCCTTCGCGCCGGTGGGGTTACCTCGACCTTCCTGGTCGCAACAGAACCCGCCCCCGTCAAGCCTTTATCGACCCACTCACGCTGTTTGTCAAAACGGCCGCAAAATCTCTTTACCACGGCCTAGTCGGTTGTTAGGCCATCATTGGTCTCCAGTAGGAATCCCACTTGCTCCCGGTCCCTTGTGTCCACCGATTTAACGAACCATAGGACACGACTCGTGTCCAGCACGGTCCGATCCAACGCCGAAAGTCGTGCGAAGCGTTCTTCAAACTCCCGAAGGAGCACCGACGTGTTCCTCCCCTTTTCGGGGGTCTCCACCCATTCCATGAAGTCCCGCTTCGACAGCCGAAGTGCGTTGTCGCGTTATTATGCGCGTGTGTGGAGAAAGGCGGGACCACGGGGGTCATGGACTAGAGAGTGATGGAGCGTAGGAAGTCGTGCTTCACTGTATCAGGGCATCCCAGAGACACACTGGAAGCAACCCAAGGGAGAGAGAGAGAGTGAGAGAGAGAGAGAGTGTGCTTAACACCGACTCACGCACACGCACACGCACACATGCACAACCCGACTCACGCCTTATGTACAGAAAACGCAGGAAAGGGTAAGCACCCGACGCCAACAACGACGCGAATATACACAGACAAATATATATATATATATAAAGGGAAGAATACATTCCCGGCGTCGAGCCGGACTTACGTAGGTTACAGTAGTCGTCTGCTGTCAAGCCGCCGTCGGGGAGTTCTCAGCTCGTCGCGCCGAGTGGGGTCTTGCACAGGAGGCCGAACCAAGAAAACCCTAAGCGAAACACGCAGAAGGAGACGAAGAAGAACCTAACTCTAAACCTAACGGTATACCCTCTAATGCAAAATGGGCAACCCTTACACAATGGGCGTTCCCTTCCTTTTATAGAACAAGGAAGGGGATGCGTTACAATGTGGGACAATCCCGACTTACATGGGATCGTCTGTCCTCGACTTGACTTCTCTTCGGCGCCATAAAGGCGCCCTCGATATTCACACTAAATGTACACGTGTGCGTACACACGCAGCACCCCGCCGATGTAGCCAATGTTTCCCGGTTTCCGCCTCTGGCCGAAATTCTTCACGACAGCCGCCCCCGTCTAACTGAACGTCCACCGATACGTGCCAAATCTGGTTGAAGGGTGAGAGATTTCGGCCGACGAGAAACCGGTCTCCCGTGATCCGCATCTCGGCTCGCTGCCGGTTTGATCCGTCGGCTCCGAGTCTTCCTTCGCGCACGCCTCCCCGTAGGCTCGTTCGACCCGTCGATGGGTCCTCTGCCGCGATCTTCGTAGTACTCGTACTTCCGTCGGCCCTCGTTCGGCCGTATGAATGCCCCGCTTCCCGCCGTAGGCCCGATGTCCCCCGCTCGAGGCATGCCCGTAGTGGCCCGCTTGGCCTCCGTTGATCATTCGCGTCGTCCTGATTGCCGTCCCATGTCGTTTCGCGTTGCCCTCGTCCTCTCGCCGCCACCTTCTTGCTCCATGGTCTTACGTCGCCGCGTCGGCTCGAACTGCCATGGTCTCCGGAATGTTGTGGAGGGTCCCTTCCCCGCGCTACCTCCGAACCGCGCAACCTATCTCCGCGCTCGCCTTTTCGCTTCGGCACCTCCGTGTGCCATGTTCCCTCGCCCGTTGTTTGGCACCACCCGTGTCGCACTCCGGTTTATTGCACGCCTCGTCGGGCCCCCTTTTTGGCCAGATCATGCATCGTCGTTTACCCTCATACCGGTGTCCTTTGCATCCGAGGAACACCCCGTAGTAGCCCGCTTGGCCCTTCCCGTCTTCGTGCTGCCATGATAAGTCCTGAGTCTTCCGCTTGCCGTCGTCCCCTCGCCCCCACCAGCTTGTCACCCCGGGCTTACCGTGTCAGTCTTCGCTACTTCAACGGAGCCACCGAGATCTACGAAGCGAGTGTGGAGGATCCTCCTCCGGCCTCTCTTGCCATTCCCTGACTCCGACCTTGTGCAATCCACTAGGCACTTGGTCACCTCGTTCCCAGCACCTCCCTTGTGTCGTCGGGTCCTCTTCCCTGCCGCCACTGTCCTTCTCCCTCGGTCTTACGTTGCCACGTTGGCCGAATAGCCGGAGTCTCCGGATCGGTGTGAGGGTCCCATAGGACCGGACTCCGTTTCTATGCTTGCCGAAACTCGGGTGTCTTTGTTTGAGTCCCTCCCGGACTCTCCTCGTGTCTTCCGCGTAGTCCGGTCCCGTTTCCCGCCGTCACCTTCCTTCTCCCTCGGTCTTACGTTGCCACGTTGGCCGAACAGCCGGAGTCTCCGGATCGGTGTGAGGGTCCCATAGGACCGGACTCCGTTACGCCCATAGCCTTCGTCACCTCGCCGCCACCGTCAGTATCTTGGTCTTATGTCGACCGCGTTGTCGATTGCCGAAGTCTCTAGAACCGGTGTGAAGGATCCTCCGTAGGCCGCCGATTTGTATTCCCAACCCTGTCCCGGGTCGTCCTTTTCCGCATGCTAAGAGGGCGGTTTACTCCGCACCCTCTCCCGTGGTACCGACATACCGTGTCCTCGGCCTCTTCGTAGGCCTGCTCTCTTCCTCCCTCCTGGAATGGTCATCCGGGAGTCCGCTCCGCCCGGTTCTCGTCCAAATCCGATCGTCCTTCTCCGGATTTCCGAGTCCCGTTCTCCTGTCGCCACCGATCTCGGGCCGGCAGCCAGATCAGTGTAAGGAATCCCATAGGACCGACTTTCATCCTCGTTCCTAATCTCGACCTTCGCCCAGTCGGTCTTTCTCCCCATGTAAAAGAGGGCGGCTCGTCCCGCACGCCCTTCCATATCGGCACCTTTATACCGAATCCGGCCCTGATCGAACGATCCATGACCGGATTCTGCTCCATACGAATCGGAATGCTGATCCTCTCGTGCCGTGTCCGTCCTCGGCCTCCTCGCAGGCCGTTTCCCATCCGTCTTCGCTGGCATCGTGCCAGGACTCCTCGGTACTGCCATCTATCTCCTCAGTCTTACATGGGCATACGGGCCCAATTGCCGAGTTCTCCGGAATCGGGTCTGTGGGCTTTCGTCCGCTCCTTCCCCGTATCGTCTCGCCGGTGATTCTTGGCCTTTCGCCGCCGCCTTCGTCCGCTTGGGACTCACGTGGGCACTCGGGCCCGACTTGCCATCGTCTCGAGAGCAAGTGTGGGAAGACACAAAGTATCGCCCGTCCGTTTTACGCCCTTGTCCGTAGCCACCGACTCTTCGTGGTCGACGGTCATTTTCTTACTGATCGCGCAAGCCCCGTCTGGGCTTGCTTCTCCAATGACCCGGATCTCGGGCTAACATGCCCGAAACCGCTGGTCCCAACGTTCTGATTCCGCGATCGGTATCTCGGCCTCGTCCTTGGCCGTTCTATCTCTGCAAGTTGAGAGGGCGTTTCGTTCCGCACCCTCTCCCGTGGTACCGTCGTACCGATCTTCCGCCGTCGCGTGGGACAAGTGCGTCTCCTCGGTCTCAGCTTTTTGTCTCGATCCTCCCTCTTCCTCGAGCATCGCTTTGAGCGTGTCAGGAACTCTATTAAGGCAGAGAAGGAATTAGTACTAAAAGAAGGATTAGTACTATTGTTGGGGAATAGTACTAAGACAGAGAAGGATTAGTACTATGAGAGGTGTCGAACTTTGAGAGAAGGAATGAGTGAGTGAGAGAGAGAGAGAGAGAGAGAGAATGATGATGCGAAAGATATATGTATTATATGAAGGAAGATATACAACAGTAGTTAGAAGGCTTAAGACTGGCGTTGAACCGATTTGGTTCGAACTAATGCCTTGCGCCTCCTTTTATAGTGTCTTCAGGAATACTCCTGAAGTTTCTAGAATGTTCTAGAGAAATCTGGAATATACATCAATTTCCCAATAAAACCTAAATGAAAATAATATCCTTCAAATTACAATTCATAACCTATTGGTAAAGTCTCGACCCGTGTAACAAAAGGTTATGGGTTCGAGTCTAGTTATGACACTATCCCCCCTTTAAAACGACGAGTTCCACGAGTCGTTTTGGATTGAGGACCCGGTTTCTCGGGATATCGTCGATGGAAGTCTTCTAGAAAAGCACGAGCATTGGTCACATTCTCGATCGGTTCCCAAGTACGCTCGCTGGGACTATATCCTAGCCAATCGACTAGATAGTAGAGCTTGTTGCGAACAATCTTGGAATCGAGGATGGCAGCGACCTCATACTCAGGTCCATCTTCGAGCTCGATAGGAGGTGGTGGTTGTATAGTACGTCCTGGGATAGTGCTCTCGTGATAGGGTTCGAGGAGAGAACTATGAAACACCGGATGTATCCGAAGTTGCGGAGGTAGCTCGAGACGAAAAACGACATCATTAATCTTCCCGATAATACGGAAAGGACCTAATCGCCGATAATCCAACTTCTCACATGGGCGAGTAGTCTTGATGTGTCGTCGTAGCAGCCACACCCGATCTCCAATGTTAAAACTGGATGGAAGTCGATGACGATCTGCGTAGTCCTTGTGTGATTGTTGAGCTTGCTAGAGTTGAGTAGATAAATCCGCTTGTATCTTGCGTAACCGCTCCAAACGATCCTCCGCGCAAGGATTTGTGGACACTTCTGGGGTTTCAAGGACACACCACCGGGGATGATATCCCGTATAAGCGTAGAATGGCGTGACTTTAGTCGATGCGTGGATAGCGTTATTATAGGCAAATTCGGCGAACTGAAGAATATCTGCCCAGTCATTCTGATGATAGTTGAGAAAGCACCGCAGATACTGCTCCAGTGTTTGATTTGTTCGTTTGGCTTGACCGTCGGTTTGTGGGTGGTAGCCGGAGGAGAGGTTACAAGTGACCTTCAGCATTTTAAAAAGGTGCTTCCAGAATTTTGACACAAACTGGGGTCCACGATCGCTGATGATATTATCAGGGAGTCCATGATGCCGACATACTTCCCGCATGACAATTTCGGCGGTGTCTTCACTAGATATTTCTTTAGTACATGGTAAGAAATGAGCCATCTTCGTATATCGATCCACCACTGTGAGAATCGCACTGAATCCCTTAGAGACTGGAAGATCTGTAATGAAGTCAAGAGCAATGGATTGCCATGGCTTGCTTGGAATTGGTAATGGTTCTAATAAACCATATGGATGTCGTCTTGGCATTTTCGCTCTGCAGCATGTATCGCAAGTCCGAACAAAATCTTCGACAAATTGTCGCATACGGGGCCACCAGAATGATCGTTGTACTAAATCTAATGTTTTAGTACTACCAAAATGTCCTGCTGTATATGTGTCATGGCAATTTTGTACTACTCGAAGGCGGCAAGAACCATTAGGAACATACAAAAGTTCTTTAAAGAAGAGTAATCCATCACAGTATTTGAATTGCCGATAATCCATACCTGGTGATTGTGATTGTGAACATGACGCTCGAGAGGGGTCAATTTGTGCTAGTATAGCTTGGGCGAAAGCGTCAGTCTTCAAGTCCTCACGTATAGTATTGGTAATGTCGGAATCCACGGGCATGTCAAAGACCTGTGCTGCTTGCAGTCGTGCTGGACCCAAGATTACTTGCTTCTAGTTATCGAAAGCTGGCTCACCGGGACGTGGTGTTAGATACGAACGCCGTGATAATGCATCTGCCTTCCCTTGGTGCTTCCCCGGACGATATGTAATTTTGAAGTCGAAGCGTGTGAGGAAGTGGGCCCACCGAGCTTGACGTCGATTCAGTACACGAGCATCTTGAAAGTAGGCAAGGTTCTTGTGGTCACTGAATACAGTGACCTGATGAGGAGATCCCTCCAGGAAATGCCTCCATTGCATAAAAGAATCAACTATTGCTAATAGCTCTTTATCATGAATTTCATAGTTGATTTCGGCGGCGTCAAACTTACGGGAGTGGAAAGCCACAGGATGTAGCTTCTCGTCGTTACCCTGTTGTGACAGAATGCTCCCCAATGCGAAATCCGATGCGTCAGCTTCGATAATGAATGGTTTTTCCGGATCCACATGACCTAAAATTGGAGCTGATGTAAACGCCTTCTTAAGACTCTCGAAAGCCATGTCCGTCTCTTTAGACCAAATGAATGATTGTCCCTTCCTGGTGAGCTGTGTGAGAGGCAGCACAATTTTTGAGTAATTTTGTATGAACTTCCGGTAAAAATTTGCAAAGCCTAGGAAGCATTGCACATCCCGCACCGAATGCGGAGTGTGCCATTCTATCACCGTTTTGACCTTGGCTGGGTCCATAGATATGCCTTCTGAGGAGATGACATAGCCGAGAAATTCCACTTGGTTGCACCCAAAACTACATTTCTCTAACTTTGCATACAGACCATGTTCTCGAAGTCGTTTTAGTACTAATAGTACATGAGAATCATGTTCTTCTTGGGTCTTTGAATAAACCAGTAGATCATCCAAATAGATGATCAAAAAATCATCCAAGAGATCTCGAAATATATCATTCGCCATGTGCTGGAAGACTGCCGGCGCATTAGTGAGTCCGAACGGCACGACCGTATACTCGAAGTGCCCATATCTGGTGCGAAACGCGGTCTTCCATTCATCTCCTGGTCGGATCCGTACGAGGTTATAGGCTCCTCGTAAGTCGATCTTCGTGAAGAACCTGGCACCGTTGATCCGTTCTAAAAGACTTGAGATAAGGGGAAGAGCATACCTATTTCTTACTGTGACCTTATTCAAGCCACGGTAATCTACAACGAGTCGAAGCGAGCCATCTTTTTTCTTGACGAAGAAAATGGGTGCGCCGGCTGGAGATTTCGAATGCCGAATGAAACCGTTCTCCAAATTCTCCTCTATATAGGCTCGAAGGACTTCTAGCTCGGTTGGTGACAAATTGTAGATCGGCCCCCATGGCGGCTCTTTTCCCGGTTGTAAGTCGATGGCGCAATCGTACGGCCGATGATGAGGAAGTGTGTTGGCTTGTACTTTATCGAACACATCAGCATACTGACGATACTTCTCGGGAAGTTGAACGGTGGACTCCTCTTTGGTGGTGCTGGAGGGTTGTACTGATATTGCGAAGAGAAACATTTCCTCCTTGCGCCCTTCCTCACGCAACTGACGTAGCGAAATGGTTGCAACCTTCTGGGTAGATCCTTGGGTTTGTCGCAACCGGATTTCCCTTGTCCTCCAATCTATGTCTGGGTTATGTAACTCGAACCATGGTAATCCTAAAACTATGGGATGTTCTGGAATACTAATAATATTAAATGATACTACACATGTTAAGTTATCTAGGACAATATTAACGGGTTCCGACTCTTCTATGATATTACCAGAAGCAATGGGACGACCATCAATGACTACTACTGAGGCTGGACATGGGAGCTTTCTGAGAGATATCTGATGAGCTCGGGCAAAATTCCTATCCATGAAGCAAGAATTAGCTCCGGAATCTAGAAGGGCTAAGGTATGTACTGGAGGGGTACTTTTAGTACTAACTGCTACTTGGGCTACGAACACATCACTAACTTGCTTAGAGGGAATGGAACCACTAATGGGCTGCACAGATCTAGGGCTGTCCAACCAAACGGCTCCTATTTTGGCTGGACTTAGTCGTTTAACTCTTCTTCTAATTGGCTAAGGACATCAAATTTGTTTGCGAGATTCGGACTATTAGTACTATTAGGACTATTATGACTATGAGGACTATCAGAGATTCCTACTGAAATAGACTCGGGTTTAGTATAGTCAGAACTAACAACGACTTGGTTTACCTGTCTTCTTGGTCTATGGGGACAGTTTATCGCGATATGCCCTGGTCCACCGCAATAAAGGCATAATCGGTTTGTTCGGCGTCGTTGCTTTTCCTCCTCCGATAGCGGCCCACGACGACGTGTAGTGTCAATTTCCATTGGAGTTGGAGTACTTACTGGAGGCGCATTATGTGACTCCCTTTGAAAAGGTTTTGCTACCACTGAGGCATAGGTAGGCTCGGATCTTGCCCTCGGCATCTGAAATTGTCGTTCCGAACGTCGCTCGAAGAGGCGGTTGTCACATCTGACCGCTCGACTGATTGCTTCTGTTAATGATTTTGGCTCTTCAGGGAAAGTCAAGAGTAAATCCTTGACATCGTTGCGTAGACCATAGCGGAACTGCTCCATCAATGCTTGATCATCCCAGGGGATATCGGCGGCGAGTAGGCGGAAATCTGCAGCATATGCGAAGGCTGGACGGTCACCTTGGCGTAATCGCCGGATTTTGTTGATTGCAGTCCTTATGCTGTCAGTATCTCCAAAACATGCTTTAAACTCACTTATGAATTCTTCAAAATTATTTAGTACTGGAGATTCCTTTTCTAGTAGCGGAGCGAACCATGCTAATGCTGAGCCATTTAACAACGTGCCTACTAAACCCACTCGTGATGCATCGGTGGGATATCGGGACGGATGCATTTGAATAACTAACCGTACCTGGTTAAGAAACCCTCTAAACTGCGATCGCGTTCCATCGAACTTCGTGGGAAGGCCAATCTTGGGTTCTTTATGAATCCCTTGTGCTCCGTGCCCTTGTTGTTGCATTGCTACGATGGTTGCTTCGAGTTGTTGCACGCGTAACGCAAGTTCCCCATGCTGTTGTTGCGTTTGCTGCTTTTCTAAGGAAATTTGCTGAAGATCCCCCAACAAGCGTTGATTTTCTTGTTCCAAAGCATGAAACTTCTCTTTCAAGCATTGAAATTCCGAGAAAACGGATTGATACTCTTCAACGCTAACGGTGGCCATGGGATGAAGGAAAAGGGAAATAAGAGACTAGTAGGAAAGGAGGGAGAGAAAAGACCAGACAGGCACCCAAAAATCGGTTCAAACTGTCAGGAACTCTATTAAGGCAGAGAAGGAATTAGTACTAAAAGAAGGATTAGTACTATTGTTGGGGAATAGTACTAAGACAGAGAAGGATTAGTACTATGAGAGGTGTCGAACTTTGAGAGAAGGAATGAGTGAGTGAGAGAGAGAGAGAGAGAGAGAGAATGATGATGCGAAAGATATATGTATTATATGAAGGAAGATATACAACAGTAGTTAGAAGGCTTAAGACTGGCGTTGAACTGATTTGGTTCGAACTAATGCCTTGCGCCTCCTTTTATAGTGTCTTCAGGAATACTCCTGAAGTTTCTAGAATGTTCCAGAGAAATCTGGAATATACATCAATTTCCCAATAAAACCTAAATGAAAATAATATCCTTCAAATTACAATTCATAACCTATTGGTAAAGTCTCGACCCGTGTAACAAAAGGTTATGGGTTCGAGTCTAGTTATGACAGAGCGCTGCGTATGCCTCCACAATCCTGGCCCCAACGCCGATCCTTGCCAACTCCCTTTTCCGTTCGGCCTCTTCCCGCTATGATGGCACACCGTCATGTACCTTCCTCTTAGCCTTCTCGGCTCGCTCGTTGTCTAGCCTTTGGCACACCCTTCCGACCTTCCACCAGTCCTCTGTAAGCCCATTCGCTCCATCATCGTCTTCGAGCTCAATCCCGATGGCTTCCCGTTCCACTCGGTCGATCGACCTGACGAACAAAAGGACTTTGTCCGCCCCCACCAAACCTTGTTCCCGCTCTGGGAGCCGAGCAAGTCATCGCTTGAACTCCCAGAATGCCTTCGTTGCACCCCGGTGGGTCTTTGCCAATGCTACCCACTGGTCGAAGTCGTGTCGTCCCCGGCTCTTCCGCCGTCCTCCGTATGCCTTCAGGAGCGCCTCTTCGAGCGCCTCCCACGAACTATGAGCCTCACGGAGCTCCTTCACTTCCGCATGCATTCGGACAGCTACGACCCGGCAGAAGAACTCCAGCCTCAACGCCTCGTCTACGCCACGCTCCTCCATTTCCGCGTTGCAGGCTTCCAAGTAAGATGGCACCTTGTCCCCGTTGAAACGACCGACTCTTTCGACCACTTGCTCAACCTCCTGTTGCGCCGCTTCTCGCCTCATCACCACTCGTGCTGACTCCAACACCACTTCGGCCACCATCTCCGCAAGGTCGTCGTCTTCCGACTCCATCCTCCCTTGCCGCCTTTCACGTCGGGTTCACCAAAGATGTCGCGTTGTTACGCGCGTGCGTGGAGAAAGGCGGGACCACAGGGGTCATGGACTAGAGAGTGATGGAGCGTAGGAAGTCGTGCTTCACTGTATCTGGGCATCCCAGAGACACACCGGAAGCAACCGAAGGGAGAGAGAGAGAGAGAGAGAGAGAGAGTTCTTAACACCGACTCACGCACACGCACACGCACACACGCACAACCCGACTCACGCCTTATGTACAGAAAACGCAGGAAAGGGTAAGCACCCGACGCCAACAACGACGCGAATATACACAGGAAAATATATATATATATATATAAAGGGAAGAATACATTCCCGGCGTCGAGCCGGACTGACGTAGGTTACAATAGACGTTTGCTGTCAAGCCGCCGTCGGGGAGCTCTCAGCTCGTCGCGCCGAGCGGGGTCTTGCACAGGAGGCCGAACCAAGCAAACCCTAAGCGAAACACGCAGAAGGAGATGAAGAAGAACCTAACTCTAAACCTAACGGTATACCCTCTAATGCAAAATGGGCAACCCTTACACAATGGGCGTTCCCTTCCTTTTATAGAACAAGGAAGGGGATGCGTTACAATGTGGGACAATCCCGACTTACATGGGATCGTCTGTCCCCGACTTGACTACTCTTCGGCGCCATAAAGGCGCCCTCGATATTCACACTAAATGTACACGGGTGCGTACACACGCAGCACCCCGCCGATGTAGCCAATGTTTCCCGGTTTTCGCCTCTGGCCGAAATTCTTCACGACAGCATCATCAAACCCGTATTTTTCAAGGAGCCGACCTTCAAACTCTTCCCAGGTCTGACTCTTAGCCCGTACCTCAAGCACCTGTGTGAATGCCCGACATCGCCACCCGAGGGAATCCGGCCAATCGCCTATCCTCCGGGATGTCCCTCATCACGATTTCGGTTCGGTAGGCCTCCAAATAGCTCGTGGCGTCCTTCCCACCAAACCGGCCTATCGTGCCAACGACCGCTTCAATAGCCCTATCGAGGGCACTTGTGCCTTTGCGTGCACTCACTATCCGATCCACAACCGAAGCCATGGCTTCTTCAAGCTCCGACCCTCTCATCTTTCTATTCCTCTACCGCCTTTTGACGTCGGGTTCACCAAATATGTTGCATTGTTACGCGCATGCGTGGAGAACGAGGCGGGAGCACCGGGGCCCTCGAACTGAGAAATAACCGAATGAAGGGAGGGGAAGGACTCTTACGATGTAATTCACACATGCACAGACCCACAGAATCACAGGAATTGCAATGAGCTACAGAACGCCAGATGGAGATAGAACGAATGTTTATGTATATATATATATAAATCAAGATGTTATAGCTGGCAAGCCGGCGAGTGATGGGCTCCGACGCCTACGCACACACACACACACAGAACACGAGATGGAGGCTCTGCCGGGAGCACTCGGGCGTCCCGCGGAACAGAGTCAGCCTCCCGAAACCTGCACATAACGATTATGGAGACGATAGAGGAGAAGAGAAGCGCTCGGTTCCAGTCCGGCAGCACTTCGTCCTCCACAAACGCGATACCTTTTCCTCACTTCTCCCTGTCTTTTATAACCCAAGGAGGGAGGCCATTACCACTTGTTACATCATGTTTATTCCTTGTCCTTTCGGACAGGGATACGCCTCGATTTCCTCCCTACCGAACGCGTACTGCCTAGGATTTCGCCTCAGGCGACTTGTACCTACCTACGTACTACACAAAACTTGTGCCCACGTGTAAGGGTTAGTTTACGCATGTTACACTCGGTTTCCGTGTAGGGACAGTTTTCTCCACGACAATGCGGAAGGGGTGCACATGCTCGACGGATTAGCCGATGACGAGGTGGACGATTTCCTAGAAGACCATCCCACTATCATACCTCTCTTCGAAATCAACGCCATGTCGGCCGTCGGCACACCTCTAAACGAGGATGAGCCCGATCCCACCACTGTTGCCGAATTACGACACGCTCAGGACACTTTTGAACGTGAACTCGCCATCTCCCAACGCGTGAAGGCATCGATGCTCGAAACACTGAACCTCGGTTCGGACGACACCCCTCAGACCCTACAGATTGCTAATAACTTACCATCCGGCGAACGAGCAACCCTCATCCACTTACTCACCGATTACCACGATGTATTCGCATGGTCTTACACGGATATGAAGGGTTTGGACCCACAATACTACCAACACCAGATCCACCTTCTCCCGGACGCTTGGCCGGTTCAACAAAGACGATACCGGATGAACCCCAATTTTGCGGCTAAGGTCAAGGAAGAAATAGACAAGCTCCTCCGAGTCGGGTTCATACGACCGGTAAAACGCGCCACATGGTTAAGCCCAATCGTAGTCGTCCCCAAGAAAAATGGGAAAATCCGAGTCTGCGTGGACTATCGCAAGCTTAATGCTGCAACGGTCACAGATGGATTCCCTCTCCCGTTCACGGATAGTGTTCTCGACACGGTCGCAGGTCCCGAATGCTACAACTTTCTAGACGTATTAGTGGGTACAACCAAATCAGAATGCACCCGGATGATCAAGAGAAAACAACATTTGTCACGAAATGGGGTGTTTTCGTGGCAAAAGTCATGATGTGACGGGAACTAAACGCTCCTTATGCGCAACGCTCGGCCACAACCGAGCTTAGAATCATACACAAAAACAGGAATGAATGCACGACACACTGAAGAGAAGAGTACACAGGATGTTTGGGTGGAAAACCCAAACTAGGGAAAAAACCACGGCAGCCCACAGGCTGCAAACTATCACTATGTTATAGTGTACAATAGTAAAGCACCGAGGAAACAACCTCGAGCTTTCTATCTTCGCCATAGGCGGCGGTTACAACAGAGGCAACGACCTCTTCCTCTCTCTCTCTCTCTCTCTGTACACAGTTATGTGCTCTGATCTTGCACACACAAGAATGACAACAACACTCTACATCATCTACAATAAGTTTGCCCTAAGTCATATTTATACTAATATGACTTTTTGGCTATTTACAAATATAGCCTCGATGGACTCTCAGAAACATATTTACGAATATGTCTCTTCATCCAGTGAGCACTCCTCACCGGGCCTGCACCATCCGGCTCTCCGTAGCCGGGTTCTCCTCATCCGGTTCTCACCGGGTCTGCACCATCCGGCTCTCTACAGCCGGGTTCTCCTCATCCGGTTCTCACCGGGTCTGCACCATCCGGTTCTCCGTAGCCAGGTACTCGTCATCCGGTTTCGGCCTCGGCCGAGTTTGTTCATCAGCACTGTTCTTCTCCCTTCCCATTCGGAGGGACCTGTCTCCCAACATGATGTTCGGTTTAAAAACAACGCCGACCACGTTCCAGCGCATCATCACCGAAATTTTTAACGAGTATATCCCGACGTTCAAGCAAGTCTTCCTCGACGACTTCGCCGTATATGGACAATGACTGGAACACATGACCTAGTTACGCCTCTGTCTTGATCGATGTCGCCAGGCTCGGTTAAGTTTAAACCCGGCAAAGTGTGCATTCTTGGTCACAAGCGGCAACCTACTCAGACACATCGTCAGTCAAGAAGGTATCGCCATGGACCCGGATAAAGTACAAGCCATCCTAAAAGCCCCGGCACCCTCGAACGCAAAAGGCCTCAGCCGATTTCTGGGACAAATCAGATGGCACAACCGGATGTTATGCCACCTAGCCGATTTCGCGACAACACTACACACGGCGGTGCATCGACTCCCCTTTCAATGGACTTCAATCGAGGACGAGGCTTACCAAGGATTGAAATTAATGCTCTCGCATGCCCCAGTTGTACAACCACCGAGATGGTCGGAACCTTTTCACGTCTTCGTGGACGCATTAGATATTGCCATCGGGAGCGCACTTATGCAATGCACACCCCCAAATTGGTATCGGCCAGTGCATTATCCTAGTAGACGTCTCTTGGCCACGGAAAAGAACTATTCAACCACCGAACGGGAGGTCCTCGGTATGATCTACATGATCAGTCAATTTCGGCATTTACCTCTTAGGCCGAAAATTCACTTTTCACGTCGATCACTCGGCCCTCCTCTACCTGGTTAATAAACAAGCCCTGACAGGTCGACTGGCTTGATGGATGCTCCTATTACAAGAGTTTGATTTTCATATACAACATCGACCCGGAGTTCAACACGCCGTCGACGATTACCTAAGCCACCTCGAGTCCGGAGACCCTGCCGAGCCCACGTATGACGATCTGCCCGATGCCGGATTATTTCATCTCGCAACGCTAACCGACGACAAAGAAGATGAATGGATCACAGAGATGACCCATTTCCTTAGTACTGGCTTGCCTCCCGACCACATGGCCCTCGATGTATGGAAATAACTCGCAGTACGTAGCCATAACTTTTGTCTAGTTTCTGACATCCTCTATCACAAAGGCTCGGACGGAATATGGCGTCGGGCCATTCGAAAATTCAAAAAGAAGGCCATCCTCCAAGAGGCCCACCTCGGAATCTCCGGCGGAAACTACGCCGGAGAGTCCAGGGCAAGGAAAGTATGGCAAAGTGGGTCATGGTGACCTACAACGAAAAAGGATGCCCACGAGTTCTGTCGACAGTGCGACTTGTGCCAACGGTTGGGACAGCCGATGGAACAAGCTCGAATGCCACACCAACCCATTCTTCCATTGGAACCATTTCAAAAATGGGGCTTAGATTTTGTGGGACCCTTCAAACCGGCCGCAGCCCAAACCGGTAATAAGTATATCATCGTCGCCACAGACTACTGCACAAAATGGGTCAAGGCAAAGGCTTTACGAGACAACATGGCAGCATCCACGGCCAAATTCGTGTACGAACATCTTTGGTGCCATTATGGATGTCCAATTGAGATCGTTAGTGACCACGGTGGGCACTTTATAAACCATATAATACGCGAGCTTACGACTCACTACGCAGTGGTAGATAGGAAAAGCACACCATACTACCCGCAGGCAAATGGATTGGCAGAATCAACTAACAAAATCCTCGAAACAATCCTGAAGAAGATTGTCAACGAGAACCACACCGATTGGGATGACAAGCTCCAGAGTGCACTATGGGCTTTCCGCACGATATTCAAAACGAGCATTCAATCCACCCCCTTTCGGATGGCTTTTGGTCTAGAAGCCGTTAGGCCCATCGAGTTCCAAGTCCCGAGTCTCCAAGTGCAAGTTAAAGAACGCCTACCCGAGGCCCAATCTGAACAATTGAGGCTGGAACAACTCCTCAAACTTGGCGAGGACCGAGTAGCGAGCATGGCCCAACTTGAACAATGCCAACGCCAACGGAAAGCCTTTGTGGACCGACATCGGAAGGGATTGGAACAAGAACTGACCATAGGCAAACCGGTCCTCGTTTTCCAGACACGACTCGGTGCTATGCCAGGAAAGTTACGATTTCGATGGACGGCCCCTTCTAGATTATTGATGAGTTTAGCGGCACGTTCCAGCTTGGCACCCTCGCCGGGGAAATTGTCAAAAGCTGGGTGAATGGATTCCGACTACGACCGTACCAAGGAAATACCCCAGCCAACCCTTTCGCCGAGTCTCACGGCACGGACATGGCCACGAAGGAGGCCACGTGTCTCCCTCGGTAAGGACCCACTAGCATTCCAAAGTAGACATTAGGTAGGATTAGGCATAGTTTTAGCAATTAGTTAGTTCCACCTACACCACCTACCACCTCACCCAAATCACGTCAGGTTAGAGGCACCCCATTAGTCACTTTCACATTCACTTAAGTATTTAAAGGCACATGCACAGCATCCCAGGCATAATACTAACTCCCTAGGACACGTGGCCATAATATCCTATTATGGCATCCACGCCCAAGAATCTCCAGGCTCCTCTTCATGCACAAAACCCTAGGCGTTCGCTAAAAAACAGTTACCCCAAGCCCACTCCACACACAGAAGTTTTCTTGCACACCCAGCATTCATCGCTTCCACGCTCTCAGCGCGTTCATTGCTCCCACCGCTCTTGCTCACAAGCCCTCTCTTGCCCTCGTAGCCCCGTTGCCACACCACAACCATCTCCTTCCCTCACTCTGTCTTGGCCTGGTCGAATCCTCCTTCCCTAATCTTCCACATAATAGAACCCCGAGACCAATATGCCTCTTGCAGCTTCACAGGAAACCCGCTCCTGGCTTTAGGAACGAGGCTCGGGTGGTTATTTAAAGGTGATCGATGCTCCTACGCACCCTAATTCCCAAGTGGTCGCACGACGTATCCACCCGGACACAGTCACCAACAATATGATTCGTGCTGCCTTGGACTTGAAACGAGGAGGTGACCATGAGGTCGAGATTCCCCCTTCCACGACCCTGAAGGAATACTTTGGTGTGTATTCCATATCTGGTAAAGCCTACCGCACCTATGGTGGATCTAACAAGGCAGTCAAGGAACTTGCTCACATCCTGATGGAGTACGCGTTCATGCATACCAACCCTACCAGTATGCCACAGAGCAAAGCGGTGATCATCATCAGTGCTTATGAGGGAAACAAAATTGACTGGGGAATCATCACAAGCGAAGAAATTCGGGCGGCGCTCGAATCCTTCCAAACCGGTAAGCGTCTGTTGCCTGTGATAAACCACTTCCTTACAGTCCTCTACCCACCTCCTTCGGTTTCCCCTCCTCGCACCCTGATCTCTCCGCGACCACCACGGAAACAACGCGGGCAGATTTTGGAGATAACTCAGGAAAAATGGGAAGAATCCTCATCTTCTCCACCTCCCGCAGGCGTTGTCGTGAAGAAAACTGGCCATAGGCGGAATTGGAGAGAAAGCGCGTAAACCGGCCCTTACACGGATGAACGCGTGATTGGATACTTGACCTGCGAACCGGTGGATGTAACTACTAACCCGCACGCATTTATTAGAGGGGAATAAAAGAGGAGAGGAGAAGAGAAGAAGGATATCGCGCGCGACGAGGAGGAGGGAGGATGCTGCAGAACGGGAGGCGGAGCTCTCTCTCTTCGACTCGAATCGTCTCTCTCTGCAGGTGTCGGGAGGTCACTACCTCCGCTTCGTGGACAGCCCGTGTGCTTCCAACAGGGTCGCTCCCCTTTCGCTTTTGGTTCTGGAGTCGGTGACTGTCGTCGGGGTGCGTGAGTAGGGTCCCTGTGTCGGGCCCGTCGCCGCTTTGTCGGTTGTAACCGTCGAAGTTTGTAATCTCTGTCATTATAATTAAGTGTTGCGTTCCCTTTCTCTCCCTCTCACTTCTACGTGTCGGTGAATCTCTCTCTCTCTCTGTATCTCTCTCTCTCGCTCCTCGGTCCAAGACCCCCGTGGTCCTGCCCCTTTCTACACGTACGCGCGTAACAACGCGACATCTTTGGTGAACCCTACGTGAAAAGGGCAGCAAAGGAGTCAAAAGATGAGGGGATCGGAGCTAGCAGAGGCAATGGCGGTGGCCGTCGACCGGCTGGTGAGCGCTCGTGAGGGAATGGGTACCCTCGACAGAGCCATTGAATCGATCGTCGGCTCTATAGGCCGTTTCGGAGGGAAAGACGCCACAAGTTATTTGGAGGCTTACCAGGCCGAAATGATCATGAGGGATATCTTGGTGGACAGGCGGCTGTCCCGATTCCCTCGGGTGGTGACGTCGGGCATCCATGTGGAGGTGCTCGAGATGCTGGCCGGATGCCAGACTTGGGAGGAGTTTGAGCTGCAGCTCCTCGAGAAGTACAGGTTTGACAACTCGCTCCGGCCGTCGAGGCGGGACTTCATGGCGTGGGTGGAAAGCCCCAGAAAAGGGAGGAACACGTCGGTGCTCCTCCAAGAGTTTGAAAAATGGTTCACGCGGCTGTCGACACTGGACCGGACGGTGCTCGAAACAAGTCGAGTACTGCTGTTTGTCAAGTCGGTGGATGCGCTCGACAGGGAAAAGGTAGGTCCCCTATTGTGAAACGGAAGAAGGACTCACGATGGATTGGGCCGTGGTAAAATGGGTCTGTAGCCGTTTCGACAAACGGCGCGATTGGAGCGACGGAAGCACGTCGGGGTCGGGGACGGTCCCGGGGAGGAGGCTCGAGGAGCCGGTTTCGGTGTCGGCTGGGAGGAAGGAAGAGACCCGAATCTGGCCGGAGTCGAGGTCGGCATCGAACGATGTGGTGAGAGGCCCGTCCGGAGGAGCGGCTCTGGAGGAGCTAACACAGATGGTGCGCGACTTGCAGATCGCATAGGCCCGAAGAGACAGCGGTAAACAACCTCGCGACTGGAGGCCGCTGGTTGGGCAGCGGTGCATGTGGTGTGACTGCTCGGATTTCGCCGACGCGCTCAAGACCAACGTGGTGTACCTCTGGAACGGGCGGGTGCACGCGAGCGAGATCCAAAGAGCCCTGGAACTGAATACGGGACGTGGCGGCATGAAGAGGTTGATGGAAGAGGCCGCGGCACGGCACGTCGAAGTCGTTAACTAGTCAGTGTCGACGGGAATTCGGGTCGGGGGTGATGAGACCCGGAAGGCGAAGGACTCCGGATTCTGGCCGCTAGTGCTAGAAGGCCTCTCCAGTGTTCGGCTGAGGAGGGAGGAGGTGGACCGCGCGGAACAGCGGGTCCAGGAGCTGACCGGTTGGGACGATCCGGTGGAAGAGAAAACGGGCTTCGTAGAAGCTACTTGCCAGAACTACGAGGTTCTGGTGGAGGACAAACGGGCAGGAAAGGCCGCAGGGGTCGGCCCCCCGAGGTATGAGACCCGGTTCGGACCGAAACCGACCGGTGCCGGCAACCCAGGCGTGCTGGATGGGAAGAAGCAGGCGGGGTATCGGTTGAGCACCGAAATCGAGAGAGCAAAGGACCTACGGAAGGTCCTTGAAGAGCGAATCCTCGACAATAAAGTGGAGCTGTCATTGCGGGAGGTGCTGGGGATTGCCAAGTGGGAGTTCCACGACTCTATCGTAGACTTCGTGAAGCATAAGAGGCTCTCGACGGAGCCAGAACCAGAGAAGCCGGTGGAGGTGCGGACCACGCACCTGGAAGACGAAGGCCTGGAAGACGAGCTGGCGGGAAGCCACTACACGAAGCCGCATTGGGCCAGGGCAACTACGGAAACCCCCGTACGGATCGGCAACGTTCTGGAACCGGTGGTGGCGTTGGTAGACCATGGATCCGAAATCAACCTGATGTCCATGGATTTCTACAAGAAGGGTAAATGGCCGATCAACACCAAGCACGGCTGGAAGATACGGGCAGCGACGCGCGCCACGGAAGAACTACATGGGGCATGTCCGAACGTACGGGTAAAAATCGGCGATGTCGAGATCGACGAACACTTCTTTGTGCAGGAGACGTCCTTGCATCCGGTTATACTAGGAGAGCCATATATCACGGCGGCACGGATGGAGACCAATGTGCTGGACAACGGTTCAGCCTATGTAAGAGTCAAAAGCCAGGACGGGCACCACTCAGTCCAGTTCCTAACGGTGAGACTAAACTACGAGCGTAACCGAGAGGTCCTCGACAGCGAAGCCCGAGGGGATTTTTAGAGAGGGCTATCAAGGCGTGGGGCCGCGATAGTCTGGACTCCCGGAAACAACCCCACAAATGTACAGTACGGAAGAAGACTTGTACCATGGGTAGGAAGTTTTGGTTCTCCGACAACGGAGGTTGTACTATAACCAGCGTCAGCGGCCGGGAGAGGAAGCGAGCGGAGGAGCGGCTCAAGGGATGCGGAGTCCTTTTCCCCGACGAAGACATCAGCGGCGCCGTGGAGGCGGTCTCTTTTGACGACACCTTGGGCGAACTATGAAAGGTGATCGATGAAAACCTTAGAGAAGACCGGACCGTTCCGATAGGATTGATGGGAATGTACGAAGTCATCGCGGACTCCGGGGAAAGGATCGGGTCGGATCGGACGGCCCGCGTGGATACGAAATACAAGATTGTGGACCGGAAGGTGAGGCCAGTAGCGGCACCCCTGCCGGAGGGCAGCGAGGAGCGGATGAAAGGGGTCGCGTCAGACCCAAGTTTACGGAATCCAGCTGGCATAGGGCACCGGTTCACCGACATAACGCTACGAGAGCTCAAGGTCAGTGGGGGCGGCTTCCTACTGCCGAAGGAGGAGGACCGGTTTCGGAGGATGCTCAGAAGGCACGAGAAGGCTTTCGCATTCTCACCGGAGGAGATCGGGTGCGTAGCCCGACAGTTGTCGAACCGATGGTGATCTTCACGGTACCGCATGTACCGTGGAATCTCAAGCCGATTCCGGTGCCAAGAGCTCACATCCCGAAGTTGATGGAGATCCTAAAGCAAAAGGTGGATATGGGCATCCTCAAACCTCCGAGTGCCCATATTCGAATCGGTGGTTTACGGTGTCTAAGAAGAACAACACACTGCGCTTCAGTCAGGACCTGCAACCGGTCAACAAGGTGACCATCCGTAACGCAGGAATCGGACCGACCATAGACGAGTTCGCGGAGGCCTTCGCCGGAAGGTCGATTTACTCTGTCGGTGATCTGTACTCGAGGTATGATCAGTTCCAACTAGCCGTGGAGAGCCAAGAAATTACGACGATGCGGACTCCTCTCGGCCTAGTGCGGATGTGTACCCTGCCACAAGGGGGGACGAGCTCAGTGGCTCACATGGTGAACGCGATGAACAAAGTGCTCAGGGATTGTATCCCGGACATCCTCATGCCATTCTTAGACGACATCCCGATCAGGGGATGCCCGGTGGAGGAAAAGGACAAGGTAGTCGGGCCGGACGGATGTCGGAATTTCGTGGCGACTCACATCGATGACTGCGAGAAGGTGCTGTAGAGACTAGAAGGCGCGAGACTCACCTTCTCCAGGCAAAAGTCGGCCTTCGGACAGTCGGAGATCTTGGTGGTCGGACACTTGTGCGGGCCTTACGGTAGAAAACCGTCTCCGGCAAAGGTAGAGGCCATCTCCGCGATGAGGAATGATTGCGGGTCGGTCACGGAGGTCCACAGATTCATGGGGGCATCGCGTTCTACCACATCTGGATCCCGCACTACGCACATGTCGCAGAACCCCTCTACGGACTACTGAAAAAGGGGCGTAGTTTTGAGTGGAGGACGGAGCACACAGAGTCGATTCGGAGACTAAAGGAGGCGCTTACGGCAGCGCCGGCTCTCCGTATAGCGGTTTACGGCAAGGATGTTCCCATCTGCGTAACGGTGTACACCAGCCCGACCGGGATCGGGTGGGTAATCAGTCAAGAGGGCAAGAACGGCGTACGATTCCCGATCCGGTTCGGGGCGAAGGTATTGAGCGAGCGGCAGCGAGGATACGCCCAAGTAAAGCGCGAACTTTGGGGTGTCATTTTGGGAGTCAAGGCCGACAAGGATTATCTGATCAGGACGGAGGTGATTATCGAGACGGACTGCCTGCCGATACTCGGCATGGTTTCCGGATGCGCGACGCCGGACCTAGCAATGCTCCGGTGGATAGCGTACATTAAGTCCCTGAACCCGGAGATACGACACATCTCCGGAAAGGACAACGCCATGGCCGACATGCTTTCGAGGGCCAGGTTCAACGACGAAGACGGCATGGTTTCGGATGACGAAGAAGTCGGCGAAGACTTCTTCGGGTTGGCTACCATAACGACGAGAAAAGGGAACACTCCGGCGCTTAACGAATTTGACGAAAGCAGGTACGATGGGGAGTGGCTCCAAATCGGGAGGTTCCTACGGACGATGACGCCGGACGCAGCATGGGCGAGAGAGGAGGCGAGCCGGGTACGGAGGAAGGCGTACCGATTCTTCCTGCGGGACGGGTGCATATGGAGTTACCCAAAGAAGAGAAGCGGCATTCCACTCCGAGTAGTGGCAAAGAAAGAAGAATAGGGGAAACTACTAGCGGCATTTCACGAGGCGAACGGAAAGGTGGAACGTGGGCACGGACCGATTGTAAAGGCATTGGTGCGTGCATGCGGTGGGCAGGTCGGGAATTGGCCGTGACTCCTTCCTTACGCTGTCGTGAAGAAAACCGTCCCTTGGCGCAATCGGTGCATAGCGCGCGTGAACCGGCTCTTCACGCGTGCGCGCCCTTTAATGTATATAATAGGGAATTAGGTACATAGGTATATCGTGGGTAGTTAGATTCGGTAGGTAGGAAGTAAATGAGGGAAACGGCTCCCTTCTTGAAGATATAAACAAAGAGGGAGACGCGGGGAGAGGGGATCGCGCATTGAGGAGGACGAACTACTGTCGGACCGAAACCGAACGCTTCTCCTCTATTCGTTCTCCATCGCTTTTCTCTGCAGGTTTTCGAGAGGCTCGCGCTGCTTCGAGGAACACCTGTGTGCTTCCGGCAGCACCTCCATCCTATCCCCTTTCGTGCGCAGACGAGCAGGCATCGACATCTGTTCGTCGGCCTGTTCGGTTGTAACCGCTCGCGTGCTCTGTTGTTTATTTGTCATTCATTAATATACAAACATTCGTGTCTCTCTGTCTCTGTGTCCATTCGTGTCTTCTGCGTTGACAGGGCCGTGTCCCTGTGTTTCTTGGCTCATACGTAACCGAGCGTCTCTCTCTTTCTCTTTCCCCTTCTATCACCTGCTCTTTGGTTTAAGACCCCGGTGGTCCCGCCTCGTTTCTCCACGCACGCGCGTAGTAACGCGACATATTTGGTGAACCCGACATGAAAAAGGCCATGGCAGAAGATGAGGGGGTCGGACCTTGCAGAGGCCATGGCTTCGGCCGTGGACTGGATAGTGAGCGCGCGCGAGGGCACCAGCGCCCTTGACAGGGCTATTGAGGCGATTGTCGGTACGATCGGCCGGTTCAGTGGAAAGGATGCCACGAGTTATTTGGCAACCTACCGGGCGGAGATGTTGATGAGGGATATTCCGGAAGAGAGGCGTCTTGCCGGATTCTCTCGAGTGGCGATGCCGGGCATCCATGCGGAGGTGCTCGAGGTCCGGGCGGAGAGCCGGACCTCGGAGGAGTTCGAAGGACGGCTCCTGGAGAAATATAGGCTGGATGACGCGCTTCGACTTTCAAAGCGGGGCTTCATGGAGTGGGTGGAGTCCCCCAACAAAGGAAGAAATGCGTCGGTACTACTCCGGGAGTTTGAGGAACGCTTTGCGCGCCTTTCGGCGCTCGATCGGACTGTTCTGGACACAAGTTGTGTCCTATTGTTTGTCAAATCGGTTGACGCACGGGATCGGGAGCAAGTGGGCTCCTTACTGGAAACCGAAGACGGGCTGACGGCCAACTGGGCCGTGGTAAAAAGAGTCTGCGGCCGTTTTGACAAACGGTGGGAGTGGGCTGATACAGGGGCGATCGGGGCGGGTCCTATCGCAGCAAGGAATTTCGAACCGATACCGCAGGCGCGAAGGGAAGAGACCCGGGAGTGGCTCGAAACCGGATTGGCTTCGACCGGCGTGGTCAGAGGCTCGTCCGGGGGAACAGCTTTGGAGGAGTTGACACGGGCGGTAAAGGATCTCTAGATCGCCCAGGCTCGGAGGGAAGGCAGCGAACAAGCTCGTGACCGACGGCCTCCGGCAAGAAATAGGTGCATGTGGTGCGACGAGGTCGGCCACATCCGGAAAGACTGCGGGGACTTTGCGGAGGCTTTGAAAAGCCGAGTAGTGTACTTGTGGGAAGGTTGGGTGCACGCCAACGATACCCGGAGGGCCCTAAACCGAAACGACGGCCGAGGAGGAATGAAAAGGCTGATGGAAGAGGCGGCGGCCCGACACGCGGAGAGCGTCCACTACTCAGCGTTAGCCGGTATTCGGGTCGGAGGCAGCGAGGCCCGGAAGGAGAGCAAAGCCGGGTTCTGGCCGACGGTGCTGGAAGGCCTCGCCTGTGCCCGACTAAAGAAAGACGAGGCGAACCGCGCGGAGAAGCGGCTCCAGGAGGTAACCGGGTGGAGTGACCCGGTCAAAGAAAAGACGGGTTTCGTCGAAGCGGCTTCCCAGAATTACGAGGCTCTGGTAGAAAACAAACAGGTAGGTAAAACCGGAGGGGCCGGACCCTCACAAAGATACGAAACCCGATTCGGGCCGAAACGGAACGAGGCCGGTGAGACCAGTGCCCAGGATAACCACAAGAAGGGCGGATACCGGTTGGGCACAGAGATCGAAAGGACCACGGACCTACGAAAGGTCCTGGAAGAACGAATCCTCGACAACAAGGTGGAACTATCGTTGCGGGAGGTGCTCGGAATCGCCAAGAAGGAGTTCCACGATTCCATCGTAGACTTGGTGAAGAGGAAGAGGCTGTCGACGGAGACAGAACCGGAAAGGCCGGTGGAGGTGCAGACGACTCACATAGAGGACATGGCGCTGGAAGACGAGTGGGCGGAGAGCCACTACTCGAGGCCACACTGGGCCCGAGCAACCACGGAAACCCTGGTGAAGATCGGAGATGTTCAGGAACTGGTGGTGGTGCTGGTGGACCACGGTTTGGAAATAAACCTGATGTCCATGGACTTCTACAAGAAGGGGAAATGGCCAATCAACACCAAGAACGGGTGGAAGATACGGGCGGCGACGCGCGCCACCGAGGAACTACACGGGGCCTGCCCAAATGTGCGAGTCAAGATCGGCGACGTCGAGATAGATCAACATTTCTTTGTGCAGGAGACATCCTCGCACCCGGTCATACTAGGAGAACCGTACATTACGGCATCGTAGATGGAGACCAAGTTGCTGGACAACGGGTCGGCTTACGCGAGGGTCAAGAGTCAGGACAGGCGTCATTCGGTCCAGTTCTTGACGGTGTGACCGAACCACGAGCGAAACCGCGAGTCCCTCGGTGGCGAGAACCGAGAGGATTTTTAGAGAGGACTGTCAAGGCATGGGGCCGCGACAGTCCGGACACTCCGAGAAAACCCCACAAATTTACGATAGAGGCGAAACCGAAGAAACCTTGTACCATAAGTAGGAAGTTTTGTTTCTCCGACAACGGAGGGTGTACGATAGTCGGCGTCGTTGGCCGAGAAAAGACAAGGGCGGAAGAGCGACTTCGGGCATGCGGAGTTCTCGAGCCCAGCGAGGAAATCAACGGAGCCGTGGAGGCGGTCTCCTTCGACGATACCTTGGGAATACTGCGAGAGGTGGTCGGAGAGGGCCTTAAAGAAGACCGGACAATACCGGTTCGTTCAGAAGAGATGTATGAAGTCATCACGGACTTCAGTCGGGGGCTCGAGTCGGATCAGACGGCCCGGGTTAATACGAAGTACAAGACTGTGGACCAGAAGGTAAGGCCAGTCGCGGCACCCTTACCGGAGGGCAGCGATTTGCGAATCAAGGGGGTCGCGTCGGACCCCAGTTTACGAGATCCGGCCTGCATAGGACACACCTTCACCGACAGAACGCTACGGGAGCTCAGAATCGGTGGGGGCGGGTTCCTGCTGCAGGCGGAAGAAGACCGGTTTGGGAGAATGCTCAGAAGGCATGGGAAAGCCTTCGCATTCTCACCGGAAGAGATCGGGTGCGTAGACCCGACAGTCGTGAAGCCGATGGTGATATTCACGGTACCGCATGTGCCGTGGAATTCTAAGCCAATTTCGGTACCGAGAGCTCACATCCCGGAGCTAATGGAGCTATTGAGGCAGAAAGTCGATATGGGTATCCTCGAACCGTCGAGTGCCCCGTACTCGAACCGGTGGTTTACCGTACCGAAAAAGAACGGGAAGTTGTGCTTCATTCAAAACCTGCAACCGATAAACAGAGTGACCATTCGGAACGCAGGAATCGGACCAACGATAGACGAGTTCGCGGAGGCCTTCGCCGGAAGGCCGATCTACTCGGTTGGTGATCTGTACTCGGGGTACGATCAGTTCCAACTAGCCATAGAGAGCAGAGACATTACGACGATGCAGACTCCTCTCGGCCTAGTACGGATGTGTACCCTGCCACAAGGAGGGACAAACTCGGTGGCCCACATGGTGAATGCAATGAACAAGGTGCTGAGGGATTGTATGCCGGACATCACCATGCCATTCTTGGACGACATCCCGATCAAGGGATGTCCGGTGGAGAAAAAGGACGAAACGATCGGACCGGACGGATGCCGGAAATTCGTGGCGACACACATTGACGACTACGAGAGGGTGCTGCAGAGGCTAGAGGACGCGAGGCTCACCTTCTCCGGGGAGAAATCGGCCTTCGGGCAATCAGAGATCATGGTCGTCGGACATCTATGCGAACCGTATGGCCGGAAACCGTCTCCGGCTAAGGTGGAAGCCATCTCCACAATGTAGCCCGATTGTAACTCGATCACGGAGGTACGGAGGTTCTTGGGAGCATGCGCGTTCTACCACATATGGATCCCGCATTACGCCCATGTTGCCGAGCCGCTATACGGGTTGCTGAAAAAGGGGCGAAATTCGAGTGGCGAGACGAACATACGGAGTCGGTGCGAAAGATGAAGGAGGCTCTTGCTGCAGCTCCGGCACTCCGGAAGGTTGTCTACGAGAAAGGCACTCCCGTCTACATAACGGTAGATACGAGTCCGACCGGGATCGCATGGGTCGTCAACCAAGAAGATGAGGACGGCATTCGGTTCCCAATCCGGTTCAGCGCTGTCGTGAAGATTTTCGTCCATAGGCGGAAACCGGGGTGGAAGGGGCAAGTCGGTGGTGTGCAACATGTGCACATGTATACTAGGATGGTGTATAGAAAGAGAGGGGACATTTTTGTCCCACATTGTAAGGTCCCTCCCTCCTTGGGCTATAAAAGGAAGGGAGGGGTCACTTATGAGGGGGTTGCCTATTTTGTGCGAGTAAGGTATACCACTTAGTCTAGGGTTCTCCCTCTTCCCATTTCGTTTTAGGGTTAGGGTTTCGGTTAGGGTTTTCTTCTTGGGTTTCCCTTTAGGGTTTTCGGATGGTCATTTTGGTGCGGCCATGGCGGCCACCACTGTTGTAACCGTTCGTTGTTTTAACATAACTTGTTGAACATCTTGCCTCCGCTGATCTCTCCTTCGATGTCGTGGTCTTATTCTTTTCCTCTTCTCCTCTTGAGCTAAGCCTCCATATCGTGTCCTATTCTTTCTCCTCCACTCCCTAGTCCAAGACCCCCGCGGTCCCGCCCCTTCTACACGCACGCACGTAACAACGCGACATCTTTGGTGAACCCGACGTGAAGGGCGGCAAGGGAGCATGGAGGTGGAAGAAGACTTGGACTTCGAGGAGATGATAGCAAAAATCGTGATGGAAGCTGGACGAAAGATGGCGAAGCGAGATGCGGCTCAACAAGCCGTCGAAGGGTGGTCGATCGAGTCGGCCGATTCAACGGGGACGATGTCCCGAGGTTCTTGGAAGCGTACGAGGCCGAGATGGCGAAAGGGGGCGTGGACGAGATGCGGCTAGAGTATTTTCCTCGAGTGGCGGCCGCATCGGAGCACAAGGAGGTCAAGGAGCTACGAGAAGCTCACGAGTCGTGGGTGTCCTTGGAGGTAGCCCTATTGGAAGCGTGCGGATACGCGAAACCGGAGTGGGTATGCCGGCAACCCGATGGGGAGCGGTCGGCAACAACGTGGCCCGCGAGCGGCAGAGAAAAGAGAGCGGCGAGTGAGTACGCACTATTGCCGGAAGAGAGCTCAACGCAAAACGGTTCGGAGGAGCTCGACCTAGAAGCGCTAATACGAGAGGCATGCGAGCTTGTGAAGGCGAAAATCGGAGCCGAAGAAGGGCTTGTTATGGAGACAGGCCAGAGACGATCGGAGGATGCGGAGGAAGAAGCCTCCCTAGACATAGAAGACGGGGCCTATACGGAGGCCGGGAGAGCATATGACGGCGAGATAGGAGAGGGTGCGGAGCAAGCGACCCTCTTGCCTTGCGGTGAAGGGATGGCCATGGAGGCCGGTAACTACGGATTCGGGACATGGCGGCCCGAAACATTGAGTGAGGAGCGGACAAGCGGCGGTGCCGCGACCTTACACACACCGGTCCTAGAGACTCCGGCGGCCGGCCCGAGTGCTGGCGTGAGACCTAGAGCGACGGGCGGTGGTGGCGGCAAGGCGGCCTACCACGGCGACGAAGAGAACGAGGAAGAGATAGCCATGGACCACGACGTTCGAACGAAGGTGGCTACGAACATGGCATCGGCGAGTAACGGTATCGGGACTTTTCCCACACCTATTCTAGAGACTTCGGCAATCGGCCCCGAGAGCCCACGTGAGACCGGAGAGACGAAAGGTGGCGGCGGCAAAGCGGACGATCGAAACGACGACGAGGAAGGTCATAGCGGACGGAGGCAAGACCTCTCGACACCGAGACCGGAGACTACGGCGGTTGCGCTCAAATGCCAACATAAGACCGGAGAGAAGGGCGGTGACCATGAGGAGGTGTGGCCCGGAGCGAACACGTACGAAGATGAGGACGCGAGGCCCGGAACGGGCATATACGAGAGGACCGACGGAGAGGTCGGGAGCGGCAAAGAGGAGAGAGTCGGGAACCGACCCGACCGGAAGATGGACCGGTCGATAATCCGACATGACCGAAAGACGTCGCGGAAGAACATTGGAGCGGGGTCTGGTCAACCGGGCCCGAACCGAAGAAGAGCTGGCAAGGTCGGATTTGTTCGGACAAACATCTACCGGCCGGTTACGATTACGGAAGGGAGCCGACCTAACTGGAACTCGATCGGCCGAGACCGATCCGGGCGAAGGCTAAGTTGGCACGGTTGGAGGTCGAGGCGGACGGGCCACAACACTCGGTGGGAGCCGGTAAGCGCGAGAAGGAAGCTAACCGGGCACGGTGATTACGGCTTGGCAGAAGACCGAGAGCGAGAGGAGCCCTCCACATCTATCCTTGAGACTTCGGCGGTTGCGGTTCAACATAAGACCGGAGACACAAAGGGTGGCGGTGAGGAGTCGGAGACCGGAACTGATGAGGCCACTAGAACGGGTACCCGGTGCGTGAAGACGGACGAGCACGGCCAAGACGGCAAGCCGCAATCAAAAGGGGCTACGGCAAGACAGGACGAAGAGACCGACGCGGAGGTCGGGTCTACGACGGATGAGGCGCGTAAAACGGAGCATGCACTACGGCCAGCGAAGGGCCAAGAAGTAAGCATGCACCCGGAAGAGCCGCAACGAGTGACCGACGATGACGGTCGGGGAAAGCCTTCAAGAGGCAAGTGCGGGACGACGGGCGGTGCGACGAGACGCCAAGATCAACAAAGCGAGACGGGCGTGATCGGCGTGAACGAAGGATTGTGTCTGGGAAAACGGAGGGTATGCGCGGAGAACAACGGGGTACACACCGGGAAGAGAAAACGTGGCGGCTTCCCGGAGGGCATACAAGGCCAGGCGGACCAAGAGGGTGTACCTCGGGGCGAAGCGGCAACATCGGAGGTTGCGGAGGACACCGAAGACGAGAGCACCGACACGGATGTCGGGGAAGCAACGTACCTTTTCGAAAGGGGACGCAGAGCGGAGCGGAGTGCGAGACGTGCGATGTGGCCGCGTAAGGGCCGAACGACAAGCATGAGGATGATCGGCGAGCATGGAAGGCTATGTCTTGAGAACCGGAGGAGGTGCGTGAAGAGCAACGGGCTGCGCGCCGGGAAGGGGAAGCGCGGCTTCCCGGAAGGCATGCGAGGCCAAGCGGGCCAAGAGGACGAGAGTCGGGATGAAGCGGTAACGGGAGTCGCGAAGGACACTGACATGGTGGTCAGGATGACGGTATGCTTTACGGCGAGAGAGCACGGCGAGCGAGGGAGAAGCAAGGAGCGTGTAATGAGGTCACCGAGGGACCGAAGAACGAGCGCATGTTCGGGAGACAACAAGGGCGCACGGGAAGAGCCTACAGAAGGTGAGCGCGGAACGGAGGGAATTGGCACGAGGTGTTCGAGACGACGAGAGGATCGAGCCGGAGATAGAACACAAGCGGTACGCGAGGGGCGGAATCCGTCGAGCAAACAGGGTGACCGAGGGCCTAATCGGAGGACCTACATGGCGGACAAAGTAAGAGTGACCAGATCGGCAATGGCGTTCGGGAGGATCGGTCGAAGAAGAAGGCGTGAACGTTGGATATGGCGGATCGGATGGAGCCGACGGTCCGGGGAAACGCGGTGGACATGGCGGATCGGATGGAGTCGACGGGTCGGGGCCGGCAAGACGGATCGGCGCCAGCAAGGGACCGGCAAGGCAGTTGGGTGCCGGTAAGGCGAAAGACCCGGTTGATCACCGTGGACGAAATCTCTCACCCTTTCCTTTCTTGGCACATACCGGTGGGTGTGCGGTTTGGTGGGGGTGGATGTCGTGAAGATTTTTGTCCATAGGCGGAAACTGGGGTGGAAGGGGCAAGTCAGTGGTGTGCAACATGTGCACATGTATACTAGGATGGTGCATAGAAAGAGAGGGGACATTTTTGTCCCACATTGTAAGGTCCCTCCCTCCTTGGGCTATAAAAGGAAGGGAGGGGTCACTTATGAGGGGGTTGCCTATTTTGTGCGAGTAAGGTATACCACTTAGTCTAGGGTTCTCCCTCTTCCCATTTCGTTTTAGGGTTAGGGTTTCGGTTAGGATTTTCTTCTTGGGTTTCCCTTTAGGGTTTTCGGATGGTCATTTTGGTGCGGCCATGGCGGCCACCACTGTTGTAACCGTTCGTTGTTTTAACATAACTTGTTGAACATCTTGCCTCCGCCGATCTCTCCTTCGATGTCGTGGTCTTATTCTTTTCCTCTTCTCCTCTTGAGCTAAGCCTCCATATCGTGTCCTATTCTTTCTCCTCCACTCCCTAGTCCAAGACCCCCGCGGTCCCGCCCCTTCTACACGCACGCGCGTAACAACGCGACAGTGCGAAGGTCCTCAGCGAGCAACAACGAGGATACGCCCAGGTTAAACACGAACTCTGGGTTACCGTTTCGGCGATGAAGGCCGATAAAGACTATCTGATCGGGACAGAGGTGATTATCGAGACGGAGTGCCTGCCGATTCTCGGCATGGTTTCCGGATGTGCTACCCCGGACCTGGCAATGCTCAGGTGGATAGCGTACATCAAATCCCTGGATCCGGAAATACCACACATTTCCGGGAAAGACAATGCCATGGCCGACATGCTTTCGAGGGCGCGATTCGACGACGAGGGCGGCATGGTTTCGGAGGACGAGGAAGTCGGTGTGGACTTCTTCGAGACGGCTTATGTAACAACCGAGGGGTGGAGCACTCCGGCGCTTAACGATTTCAACGAGAGCAAGTACGACGGGGAGTGGCTGCAGATTGGGGGATTCTTAAGGACGAAGACGCCGGACGCGTCATGGACAAAGGACGAGGCCAACCAGATCCGGAAGAAAGCGTACCGATTCTTTCTCCTGGGACGGATACCTGTGGAAGCACCCGAAGAAGAGAAACGGCATCCCGCTCCGAGTAGTGGCGATGAAGGAGGAACAGGAGGAGTTGCTGAAGGCCTACCACGACAGCCCCTGGGTTGGACACCGTGGGACGTGGGCCACGTTCGAGAAACTAAAGGGGAAGTACTGGTGGCTGGGACGTGCATCGGTTCGTGACAACTTGTGAGAGCTGTCAGATGCACTCCATAATCCGACATCGGGACGAGCTTCACCCTACTTACCCTCCGGCCATCCACTTCAAATGGATGGTAGATTTGGTGACGATGCCGATGGGCGTAGGGCAGATGCGATATCTGGTGTTGGCCCGGGAGGACCTGACGAACCGGGTGGAAGGCCGAGCCCTGCAGAACAAAACGACCGTGGCCGTGTGTCGGTCCCTGATCGAGGACGTGATATGCCGGTACGGGTGCGTCGGGAAGATCGTTCTGACCGCGGGGAGTTGGACGCCGAAGAGGCCGAGGATCTGTTCGACCGGTTAGGGGTCAAGCTCTCGCTCACCACAGCGTACAATCCGGAGGCGAACGGGAAGGTGGAGCGCGGACACGGACCGATCGTCAAAGCGCTAGTCCGGGCATGCGGAGGCCAGGTCGGGAACTGGCCACAGCTGTTACCTTATGCCTTGTGGGCGGACAGGACAACACACAGTTCGGTAACAGGGTTCATGCCGTCAGAGCTCATGTTCGGACAGAAGCCGATCATGCCAATTGAACGGACGATCTCCTCTTGGGCGACAGTGGACTGGAGAGACGAGATGAGCTAGGAAGAACTGCTAGCGGCGCGTATACGACAGCTCGAGCGGAGGCCAGAGGACGTGGAACGAGCGGCGGAGAGACTTCGGACGGCGAGGATGAAGAACAAAGCCCGGTTCAACCGAACGCACCGGCTACGACCTAAGAAAATCGAGGAAGGCACTGGGTGGTAGTCTACGACAACAGCCTCGACAACCAACACCGAGCAACACGGAAGTTTGCGAAGCGGTGGTTCGGGCCTTACGTGGTGTTGGGAGACAGGTCCCTCCGGATGGGAAGGGAGAAGATCAGTGACGATGAACAAACCGGATGAGGAGTACCGGTATCGCCACCCTCGTACCGTTGAGTTCCGCCAGGTGATATGTCCCGTTGTCGTTGGCGCTCGTTACCATGTAAGGCCCGAACCACCGCTTTGCAAACTTCCGTGTTGCCCGGTGCTGATTGTCGAGGCTGCTGTCGTACACTAGCACCTAGTCTCCTTCCTCGATTTTCTTCGGTTGGAGCCGGTGCGTTCGGTCGAACCGGGCCTTGTTCCTCATCCTCGCCGTCTGAAATCTCTCCGCCGCTCGTTCCACGTCCTCTGGCCTCCGCTCGAGCTGCTGTATACGCACCGCTAGTAGTTCTTTCCGGTTCATCTCGTCTCTCCAGTCGACTGTCGCCCAAGAGGAGATCATCCGTTCCATCGGCATGATCGGCTTCTGTCCGAACATGAGCTCTGACGGCATGAACCCGGTTACCGAACTGTGCGTTGTCCGGTTCTCCCACAAGGCATAAGGTAACAGTCGTGGCCAGTTCCCGACCTGGCCTTCGCACGCCCGGACTAGCGCTTTGACGATCGGTCCATGTCCGTGCTCCACCTTCCCGTTCGCCTCCGGATTGTACGCTGTGGTGAGTGAGAGTTTGACCCCTAACCGGTCGAACAACTCCTCGGCCTGTTCGGCGTCCAACTCCCCGCGGTCAGCCACGATCTTCCCGACGCACCCATACCGGCATATCACGTCGTCGATTAGGAACCGACACACGGCCGCGGTCGTTTTGTTCTGCAGGGCTCGGCCTTCCACCTGGTTCGTCAGGTCCTCCCGGGCCAGCACCAGATATCGCATCTGCCCTACGCCCATCGGCATCGTCACCAAATCTACCATCCATTTGAAGTGGATGACCGGAGGGTATGTAGGGTGAAGCTCGTCCCGATGTCGGACTATGGAGTGTACCTGACAACTCTCACAAGTTGTCACGAACCGATGCACGTCCCGGTACAGTCCCGACCACCAGTACTTCCCCTTTAGTTTCTCGAACGTGGCCCACGTCCCACGGTGTCCAACCCAGGGGCTGTCGTGGTAGGCCTTCAGCAACTCCTCCTGTTCCTCCTTCATCGCCACTACTCGTTGTGGGATGCCGTTTCTCTTCTTCGGGTGCTTCCACAGGTATCCGTCCTAGAGAAAGAATCGGTACGCTTTCTTCCGGATCCGGTTGGCCTCGTCCTTTGTCCATGACGCGTCCGGCGTCTTCCTCCTTAAGAATCCCCCAATCTGCATCCACTCCCCGTCGTACTTGCTCTCGTTGAAATCGTTAAGCGCCGGAGTGCTCCCCCCCCTCGGTTGTTACTTAAGCCGTCTCGAAGAAGTCCACACCAACTTCCTCGTCCTTCGAAACCATGCCGCACTCGTCGTCGAATCGCGCCCTCGAAAGCATGTCGGCCATGGCATTGTCTTTCCCAGAAATGTGTCGTATTTTCGGATCCAAGGACTTCATGTAAGCTATCCACCTGAGCATTGCCAGGTCTGGGGTAGCGCATCCGGAAACCATGCCGGGAATCGGCAGGCAGTCCGTCTCGATAATCACCTCTGTCCCGATCAGATAGTCTTTATCGGCCTTCACCGCCGAAATGATACCCCAGAGTTCGCGTTTAACCTAGGCGTATCCTCGCTGTCGCTCGCTGAGGACCTTCGCGCCGAACTGGATTGGGAACCGAATGCCGTCCTCATCTTCTTGGTTGACGACCCATCCGATCCCGGTCGGACTCGTATCTACCGTTATGTAGACGGGAGTGCCTTTCTCGTAGACAGTCGTCCAGAGTGCCGGAGCTGCAGCAAGAGCCTCCTTCATCTTCCGGACCGACTCCGTATGTTCGTTTCCCCTTCTTGTAGAAGTCCATGGACATCAGGTTTATTTCCGAACCGTGGTCCACGAACGCCACCACCGGTTCCTGAACATCTCCGATCTTCACCGGGGTTTCCGTGGTCGCTCGGGCCCAGTGTGGCCTCGAGTAGTGGCTCTCCGCCCACTCGTCTTCCAGCGCCATGTCCTCTATGTGAGTCGTCTGCACGTCCACCGGCCTTTCCGGTTCTGTCTCCGTCGACAGCCTCTTCCCTCTTCACCAAGTCTACGATGGAGTCGTGGAACTCCTTCTTGGCGATTCCGAGCACCTCCCGCAACGATAGTTCCACCTTCTTCTCGAGGATTCGTTCTTCCAGGACCTTTCGTAGGTTCGTGGTATCCGCCCTTCTTGTGGTTATCCCGGGCACTGGTCTCACCGGCCTCGTTCCGTTTTGGCCCGAATCGGGTTTCATATCTTTGTGAGGGTCCGGCCCCTCCGGTTTTACCTACCCGTTTTTCTTCAACCAGAGCCTCGTAGTTCTGGCAAGCCGCTTCAACGAAACCCGTCTTTTCTTCGATCGGGTCACTCCACCCGGTTACCCCCCTAGACCCGCTTCTCCGCGCGGTCGGCCTCGTCTTTCTTTAGTCGGGCACCGGCGAGGCCTTCCAGCACCGTCGGCCAAAACCCGGCTTTGCTCTCCTTCCGGGCCTCGCTGCCTCCGACCCGAATGTCGGCTGACGCCGAGTAGTGGACGGTCTCCGTGTGCCGGGCCGCCGCCTCTTCCATCAGCCTTTTCATTCCTCCTCGCCCGTCGTTTCGGTTCAGGGCCCTATGGGTATCGCTGTCGTGCGCCCGACCTTCCCATAGGTACACTACCCGACTTCTCAAAGCCTCCGCAAAGTACCCGCAGTCTTTCCGGATGTGGCTGACCTCGTCGCACCACATGCACCTATTTCCTGCCGGAGGCCGTCGGTCACGAGCCTGTTCGCCACCTTCCCTCCGAGCCTGGGCGATCTAGAGATCCTTTACCGCCCGTGTCAACTCCTCCAAAGTTGTCCCCCCAGACGAGCCTCTGACCACGCCGATCGAAGCCGAACCGGTTTCGAGCCACTCCCGGGCCTCTTCCCATCACGCCTGCGGTATCGGTTCGAAATTCCTTGCTGCGACAGGACCCGCCCCGGTCGCCCCTGTATCAGTCCACTCCCACCGTTTGTCAAAACGGCCGCAAACTCTTTTTACCACAGCCCAGTCGGCCATCACCCCGTCTTCGGTTTCCAGTAAGGAGCCCACTTGCTCCCGATCCCGTGCGTCAACCGATTTGACAAACAGTAGGACACGACTTGTGTCCAGAACGGTCTGATCGAGCACCGAAAGGCGCGCAAAGCGTTCCTCAAACTCCCGGAGGAGTACCGACGCATTTCTTTCTTTGATGGGGGACTCCACCCACTCCATGAAGCCCCGCTTCGAAAGTCGAAGCGCGTCATCCAACCCGTATTTCTCCCGGAGCCGTCCTTCGAACTCCTCCCAGGTCCGGCTCTCCGCCCGGACCTCGAGCACCTCCGCATGGATGCCCGGCATCGCCACTCGAGGGAATCCGGCAAGACGCCTCTCCTCCAGAATATCCCTCATCAACATCTCCGCCCGGTAGGACGCCAAATAACTCGTGGCATCCTTTCCACTGAACCGACCGATCGTACCGACGATCGCCTCAATAGCCCTATCAAGGGAGCCGGTGCCCTCGCGCGCGTTCACTATCCGGTCCACGGCCGAAGCCATGGCCTCTGCAAGATCTGACCCCCTCATCTTCTGTTCCTCTGCCGCCTGTTTCACGTCGGGTTCACCAAATATGTCGCATTGCTACGCGCGTGCGTGGAGAAAACAAGGCGGGACCACCGGGGTCTTGAACCGAAGAACAGGTGATAGGAGGGGAAAGAGAAAGAGAGAGAGACGATCGGTTACGTATGAGCAAAGAAACACAGGGACACGGCCCGTCAACGCAGAGAACACGAATGGACACAGAGACAGAGAGACACAAAAGTTTGTATATTAACGAATAACAAATACACAACAGAGCGCGCTGTCGTGCCTTTCGGCTCCGGATCGTTGCGTGAGTCGGGTGGGAACCACAGAGGTTTTGGACTAGGAGAAAGAAAAATACAAATAAGGCTAGTAAAGAATAGGTATAAAGAGTTATAAGATAAGAATCTTGTGAATCCCACGAGTTTAGTATATTTAGTCAATATTTAGGTAGTAAGAGAGAATTATTTTAGCAAATTCGTGAATCCCACGAATATTTTAGATTGATTGATCATTATAGAAAAATAATCAACAAAAACTACAATGTGCTCCCCATCCTTATATAGTGATGGGAGAGACTAAGCATAGCTACATGCTTTTTTCTAATATGTTCATGCACACTAAATGTATATGTGATGCTTTTCTAATCCTTGCTTTTATTTGCTAAATATAGTGCTCATGCACGCTAGATGTACATGAGTCACTTTTTAGTTGCTTGCGTTTTTCTATAAAATATTCACGCACTCTAAAAATACATGATTTACCTTTTAATAAAGGTATGCATAAATAAAGGTCTTATACGTATTAAATCTATATTTAAAACACTTAAGATAAGTTAGTGTAATGGTAAGGTTGGGGTTTGTCAACATGGAGGTGCAGAGTTCGAATCACGCCTTGCGTAGTAGTGAGTATTTCCTTTTTTTTTACATTTATGTCTCTTTATCCGGTTCTTCCTTGCCGGTATGCCGTTTTCTTCCTTGCCGGTATGCCGTTTTCCTCCTTGCCGGTATGCCGTTTTCTTCCGGTTCTCACCGAGCACTCCATTCTCTATCCGGAGGGACAAAAATATAATTTCCACATAGTGTGCAACCTACACTACGACACTCGCCCCCTCCAAACCCGCACATCCTCCGGTATGTGCCGAAGTTGCCGATGCTCGTTGTCTCCCCTTCATCCTCCGTTTGTCCCGCTATGTCAACTTTGTCTCTCCATTATGAGTAGACCCATTCTTTCCACCCGAACCATTGTCGCCATCCGATCCACCATATTCTTTGTTCTGTCTCGTCATATTCTTGGCCCTTGTCATTCGTGGTAGTGTCTTTTACTGGCCTCTTTCTTGTCTTCATCAACCTTGACTTTTTTCCGGATCGCTCTCGTCCGATCGACTTTCGGTTTGATCGGCTTCCGATCGGATTCGTATTCGGCCGAATCGGAATCAGTTGTTCGGTTTCGATTGAGTTGGTCTCCTTCCGGCTCGGTTTCGATCTATCGGTTTCGGTTTCAGTTGGCTTTCTTTTCCTCGTTTTCACCAGCCTCGACCGGTCCAACCTCCGATTGAGTCGGATTAGCTTCTGTCCGATCGGCTTTCGGCTAGGTCGGCTTCCATCCATATTCGCGTTCAGCCAAGTCAGACTCAGTCGATCGGTTTTGACCGAGTCGACCCCTTTTCGGGTCGGCTTTCTTTCGGATCGGAATCCCGTCCGGATCACCTTCCATCCAAACCGGCTTCCGACTTTACCTTTCTTGCTGCCACCTCCCGTCTCTCCGGTCTCACGTTGGTTCTCGGACACAACTGCCGAAGTCTCTAGAATTAGTGGGTAGGAATCCTCGGTATTATCATCCTCCATTGTTTCACCCATAGCCATATTCTCGGCTATCTCTCCGTCGTATGCATCGACTTCGACCTTTGTTTTCTCTCCGCCACCTTCCGTCTCTTCGGTCTCACGTTGCCTTTCGAACGCAACCGCCGGAGTCTCTAGAATCAGTGGTGGGGAAGTCTCGATATGGCCATCCGTCGTTGATTCGTCCATAGCCACCTTCAATTCGATGTCATCTTTCATGGTGACCTCCTCAATCAAGTCCTCTTTGCTCTCTTTCACTGCATCAATTATGCTTACCCCTTTTTCACCCGATGTTTCAATCACTTGTATTCTGAAATCTTCTTCTACACTTGGGTTATCGGCCTTATCCTTCGTCGTTGGTTTTACACCCTCTTCCGTCGCACCATCATGTTGTATTTCGGCCTTCATATCGGCTCCATCGTTTGTCTTCAATCGACCATCCTTCATCGGCCATGTCGTTGACAAGATTCTCATCTTCCTCTCATCATGTCTCCGGCATACCCTTTGGACTTCGGCCCAATTTTCGGTAAGACCATTCGTACCGTCATCGTCTTCGAGTTCGATCCCGATGTCCATCCTTTCTTTTCGATCGATCGATTTTACGAACATTAGGACTTTATCCTCCCCCACCAATCGTTGTTCCCGCTCCGAGAGTCGAGCAAAACGATGCTCGAACTCTAGGAATGCTTGTGTTGCACTTCGGTGGGTCTTCTCCGATGCCACCCATTCGTCGAATTTTCGCCGATCTTGTCCCTTTGATCTCTTGTAATCATATGCCTCTCGTAAAGCTTCTTCGAATGACCCCCATGTCGAGTTTTGTTGCCGTATCTTGTGGATTCTCTCTTGTAGCTCATCTGTGGCCACCCGATTGAAGGATGTCACTTACAATCCTTCTGGTATCCCACATCGTATCATCTCCGCCTTGTAGGTACGTAGATAGCGTGACACATCGTTTCCGTTGAATTGTCCGTTTCGTTGTACGAGCCGCTTTACTGCCCCCGTGATCTCCGACATCACTCGTTGTTCTTGTAGCATCTGCTCGAACATCATCATCATCGTTATGCTCATTGCCTCTTGTTGATTCTCCATCTCCTTGCCACCCGCCTTCACGTCGGGTTCACCAACTGTGTCGTGCCTTTCGGCTCCGGATCGTTGCGTGAGTCGGGTGGGAACCACAGAGGTTTTGGACTAGGAGAAAGAAAAATACAAATAAGGCTAGTAAAGAATAGGTATAAAGAGTTATAAGATAAGAATCTTGTGGAAATTATATTTTTGTCCCTCCGGATAGAGAATGGAGTGCTCGGTGAGAACCGGAAGAAAACGGCATACCGGCAAGGAGGAAAACGGCATACCGGCAAGGAAGAAAACGGCATACCGGCAAGGAAGAACCGGATAAAGAGACATAAATGTAAAAAAAAAGGAAATACTCACTACTACGCAAGGCGTGATTCGAACTCTGCACCTCCATGTTGACAAACCCCAACCTTACCATTACACTAACTTATCTTAAGTGTTTTAAATATAGATTTAATACGTATAAGACCTTTATTTATGCATACCTTTATTAAAAGGTAAATCATGTATTTTTAGAGTGCGTGAATATTGACTAAATATACTAAACTCGTGGGATTCACAAGATTCTTATCTTATAACTCTTTATACCTATTCTTTACTAGCCTTATTTGTATTTTTCTTTCTCCTAGTCCAAAACCTCTGTGGTTCCCACCCGACTCATGCAACGATCCGGAGCCGAAAGGCACGACAGCGTGATTGGATACTTGGCACACGAACTGGTGGATGTAACTACTAACCTGCACGCATTTATTAGAGGGGATTGTGCGTATCCCGGTCAGGGGGGGGGACAGGGAATAAAAGAGGAGAGGAGAAGAGAAGAAGGATATCGCGCACGACGAGGAGGAGGGAGGTTGCCGCAGAACGGGAGGCAGAGCTCTCTCTCTTCGACTCAAATCGTCGCTCTCTACAGGTGTCGGGAGGTCGCTGCCTCTGCTTCGTGGACAGCCCGTGTGCTTCCAGCAGAGTCACTCCCCTTTCCCTTTTGGTTCTGGAGTCGGTGACTGTCGTCGGTGCGCGTGAGTAGGGTCCCTGTGTCGGGCCCGTCGCCGCTTTGTCGGTTGTAACCATCGGAGTTTGTAATCTCTGTCATTATAATTAAGTGTTGCGTTCCCTTTCTCTCCCTCTCGCTTCTACGTGTCGGTGAATCTTTCTCTCTCTCTGTATCTCTCTCTCTCGCTCCTCGTTCCAAGACCCCCGTGGTCCCGCCCCTTTCTACACGTACGCGCGTAACAACGCGACAACGTTCGGCACCCCGCTTCCGCCTCGGCCCCACCCCCACCAAAAACACAAAGACAACGGGCGGTGATAGCAACCCGTGTCGAATGGGATGAGACCGAGGAGGCCATCCCCGAGGATGTCACCATACGCCAGAGGCCACCAAGGACAGCAATGACCTCTCCTCAACCGAGCACACAGCCCACCAGCTAGCAGCCCTCGGCCATCCGACAACAGAAGAGGAAACAGGACGAGGAGCCAACACCACCGGCCCCGGACGCGCAGGACCAGCCGCCAAAAAGACGTCGTATCATTCGAGAGGCAACCACAGAAACCGAAGGCGACCAGCGGCAGAAATCAAAAGAGGCTAGCCCCCCCTCCATGAACATAGTACCAGCGGAGTCATGGCTCCAAGTCGGAACGATTGAGCATGGCCAAACCACACAGATATCAGAGGAGGAAGTCCTCGGGTACAAAGATCTCCCCGCGGAGGCATACGAGTTCAATGCCCTACTTCGATTGGGCACAACTTACGAGTTAATGGATTTCCTCGTTCGCGCCCAAGTAGCTGCCGCCGCTCGTATGGCCGAGGAGCACGCTGAAAAAAAGATGATCCAACGCATGCTAATGGGTGAAATCGAACCTCACGAGGATCGAGCCTTACAAAAGAGAGGACGGAAGAAGCAAGTCCAAAATACTTCGCTTCTCATGGAACTACCGAATCTGAACATGGCCTTAGTCGAGGCATATCGCAAACTACACCACACTACTCGAGCAGCCAAGGACATGGCCCGATGTATCAAAACCGCGCATCAGCAAGCCAAACGGGCTACCGACCTATGGCAAGCCGCCGAGGAGAAACTGGCGGCACTCACGTAGCAACAGCCGCCCTTAATCCTGCCTGCGCCGAGTGAAGCTGTCTCACCAGCCACTCTTCTGAACCCGAGCCCGAGTGTTGAAGGTACTATAACACATAAAGACGACACCGCCCACCCCACGGTAGCCACGGCCGAGGCCAACACAATGACAGACTCCATACAGGCAACTGAGCCATCGTCATGGGCAAATATCAGCCCGCATCCCCAAACCAGCCACGCCTCGACACAAACGCCACCACCTCCGGAAGTCATGGAATGAGCGACACAGACAAACAGGGAGTCCTCGGCACAACTCCAACAAGCGGCAACCCAGACAGGGCCTCCCCTTAGGGACTACCAGGAGGAGCTTCAGGCCCAGATCGCGTTGGCTGAAATGGCCGAATAGAATCACAACAACATTCTTGGCCAGCAACGAGAACAAGCCGCGAGCCGCAAAGCGGACCTCAAGCGCTTGCTTGTTGAAAGGTCGGCTACGCTTGAAGCACGAGAACGACAAGTGATGACCCTCCAAGTCTCGATCACTGAGGCTAAGGAACGGTTCATCAAAGAAACCAGGCGGAATAGCCAATGAGAACAAGAGCTCTTTGCTGACAACCAGGAAGTACGCCGTCCTCAACGAGCCTTCTAGGACATGGCCAATGAACATATGTAGAAGTGGAGGATCTCGAAGGAGCAACGAGCGAAAATTTCCGATGCATATCACTAGTTGCAATGCGAGCATATCGTCGTCAAAGAACAACACCGGGACGCTTGGCAACTAGGAAGGCACGAAACTGTAGCTCAGCTCACCAACTGTTATGAGCAAACCATCGCGCTCATCACGGAAAAAGCAAAAGATAATCAAGCTACGTTAGTACTCTTCGCCCGCAAAAGCCAAGCAGAAGCAAAGGTCGCAAGGGAGGCACTGGAATTTCACAGCGTTGTCGCGTTGTTACGAGCGTGCGTGTAGAAAGAGGCGGGACAACGGGGGTCTCAGACCAAGGAGAGAGAGAGAGACAGAGACAGAGACAGAGAGAGAGAGAGAGAGATGCAAGTACACAGAGAGAGATGAAGAGCAAGGAAAACAAGAATCTGATTACTATAGTCAATAGCTTACAACCGGCAACCCGGTAATGGACCCAACACGGGGTCCTACTCACGAACACCGACGACAACCCCCGGTTCATGCACCTTTTTGTCCGATTCCACATATGGCCAGTTTTCTTCACGACATCCACCCCCACCAAACCGCGCATCCACCGACATGTGCCAAAGACGGGTAGATACCGAAGAAAACCGGCTTCACTCGTCGCTCTCCGATTCTCCGTCGGGCCTGAACCAATCGTCGTTGTCGCTCCCGCTCACAGGCTCCGGCTCGTCTTCGAACCGCTTCTTGAATGCTTTGATCCGCTTCCCGGCAACCGGCACTGCTAGCCGTGTCCCGTCGAGTTCCGCGAGGTGGTACGTGCCGTTGTCGTTCATGCTCGTCACCGTGTAGGGCCCGAACCACCTCCTAGCAAACTTTCACACCGCCTTGTGCTGATTGTCGAGGTTGTTGTCGTACACCAAGACCCAATCGCCTTCCTCGATCTTCTTCGGTCGCAACCGGTGTGTCCGGTTGAACTGGGTCTTGTTCCGCTCCTTGCCACCCGCAGCTTTTCCTTCACCCTCTTTATGTCCTCCGGCCTCCGCTCGAGTTGCCGAATCCGCGCCGTCAGCAACTCCTACCGGCTCATCTCGTCCTTCCAATCTACCGTTGCCCATGAAGAAACCGTCCGTTCACCCAGCATGATCGGCTTCTGTCCGTACATCAGCTCTGCCGGCATAAACCCTGTCACCGAACTTTGTGTAGTTCGGTCTGCCCATAGTGCGTAAGGAAGGAGCCGCGGCCAATTCCCAACCTGCCCTCCGCATGCACGCACCAACGCCTTTACGATCGGCCCGTGCCCACGTTCTACCTTCCCGTTCGCCTCCGGATTGTACGCCGTAGTGAGGGAGAGTTTGACGCCCAGCCGGTCGAACAGCTCCTCGGCCTCCCGCGCATCCAGCTCTACCCGGTCCGCCACGATCCTCCCGACGCACCCATACCGACACACTACCTCTTCGATCAGGAACCGGCATACCGCCGCGGTCGTCTTGTTCTGTAGTGCACGGCCTTACACCAGGTTTGTTAAGTCTTCCCGTGCAAGCACCAGGTATCGCATTTGTCCTACCCCCATCGGCATTGTCACCAAGTCCACCATCCACTTGAAACGGACCGCAGGCGGGTAAGTCGGGTGTAGCTCGTCCCGATGTCGGACTACGGAGTGCATCTGACAGCTTTTACAAGTCGTTACGAACCGATGCACTTCCTGGTACAACCCCGGCCACCAGTACTTCTCCTTCAGCTTCTCGAACGCGTCCCACGTTCCGCGGTGCCCGGCCCAAGAACTCTCGTGAAATGCCGCCAGTAGTGTTGTCTGCCTGGCCGGACTAGCCTCAACACAGGTGTCTATCCGACACTTCTCCAAAGGGGTGGTAAGGATTGGATGCTAGGTTACACGCGTAAGATGATTACAATTAAGCACAGACGGTAAACAATACGAAGATACAGATAAACACGCAATAATTACTATTGTATTACTTCCGTCAAACCCTTTACAAATCATCGGATCCTTTTATAGGCATCCGGCAAGGTTACAATCGGTGCGCTTAGGCAACCGACATCCGAATCGGGCCGGATCCGGATCGGTACAACTGTACCGGATCCGTCCCTCCGAATAATAATTCCACTATTATTTACTTCCTATTATCCGATCCGACTCCGCCTTCCCACTTGTCCTTGCTCTTCTGACCGGCTAACACATGGCACGCCCGTGGGAAAGTGCCTTGCACTTCGAATCCACTCCCGGCCTCATTCTTCCTCCAAAATATCGAGCACACTCTGCTCGATGGTGTCAAGTGGTGCTTCTTCCTTCTGTTCCTTGCCTGCCTAGTCTCCAACCTCTGGTTGGGTTGGTTGTTCCATAAAAATTTGCTGCTCCGGCTCTGCTTGATTCTGTGGTGCCGGTGCTTCCTCACCGCTTCGTCCGGGTTCTTCCTATTCTCCCTCTGTTCTGTTACCAGTGTCGCTTTCTCCGGTCTCGACTGGTCGGCTCGATACACCTGCTTCCTCTGCTCTGGTGTCTTCCGGTCTCAGCTCTTCTTCTTCTCCGGCATCGGTCTGCTCCTGCTCTTCTTCTTCTCCTTCGAACGGAAGTTCTTCTTCGGGTATTCCTCGTCGGGGTTGTTCGGTGTCGGTTGGTTCAACTTCAGCCGGTCGCTCTCCCTCACTAATAGTGATTGGCGTCGTTCTTCCCTTAGCTTCCTGTCGTAACCGGTCCTGCTCGTATCTCTCCAACTCCAACTGAGTTGCGAGCTGCCCGTCATCCAACCTTTCTACCAACCCTCGGATTTCTTTGAGATGTTCTTCCGCTGAAGCGTAGAAATCCTCCGACAATTCTTCCCGAATGACGACGATACTTTCTTCATCCATCTTGTAGAACTTGTCACCGGTCTTCCTCCGATTCTCAGCATCCGCTCGGAGTGTCTGCAGCTCGGCTGCCTGTTGTGACCACTCCTTCCATAGCTTTTCCGTACTTTTGTTAATGCTTGCCTGAGCTCGGGTACTCCATCCTGACATGATGAGCTTGATCCGGTCAACCCCCGCCTTAGCATGCGCATAAGCTTCTTGCTTTTCCTTCCTTGCCCGTTTTATAATGTCGGCCATTATCTGAGCCTGGGCCTCGTAATCCGCTTTCTGCTTTTCATAGGTACTTTGCAGTTTGTTGATTGTGAAGGTCGATTTTTCCTTTTCTTCATTCCTGATCTTGGTCAGATCCAGCTTTTCCCGCCTTAGCGCCTCTAATTCCTTCCTTCTCTCCGTCGCTTGGGCTATTTCCGCCGACAATGCTTCCTTGTTGGCACTGACCTCATCCATTGCCTTAGCCAGGTCTAATCGGGTCTCTTTGAGCTGTTCTTTCAGCTTCTCTATTTGCCGGGCGTAGTCTGCTGCCCGTTTCTTGTTGTCCGACTCGGCCTGCTTGTGATCTCGGTAGAGACGGTCGAAGTCCTCCGTCTTCTGCTTCAGGCGTCGGTTTGCCTGAGCTCTTAACCGATCGTCCCGGTCCTTCTGTTGTCGGAGTTCTTCCTGCCGTCGTTCTATCTCCTGCTCGGCATGTCGACGCAGTCGGTCCTTCTCCTTTTGCAGCTTCTCTTTTTCTTCTTGCAGTCAGTCATTAGTGGCTCGACCTTTCCGGAGGCCTTCTTCCATTTTTCGTCTGTCGTCCTCCACCGCTTTCCGCTGCTCCCTTTCTCTTTCCCTTAATGCCTCCTGAGCTTTTAACTCCTCTCGTAAGGTTTCTATTATTTTTTCGGTCTCAGGGCCGGTTTGCAAGGCTACCGGTTCCGGTTCCGGTTCTGGTTGCTTCCTTGTTGTCCCGACCGGCTCGGTGACAACTTGTGCTTGTTGAATTCCTTCCCTTGCCTGCAACAGCTCCCCTTGCATTTCCTCGATCTGTGTTCGGAGCGCGACCAACTCCTGAGTTGTTGTATGCGTCAACTGTTGCCTACACGTTTCTTCTTTCTCTAACTGGTCCGCTACTCCCAATAACTGCTCCAAAAGCCATCTCAGCCATTGTGGCTTTGTTCTTCCTGTGTCGGGGTGGCCTTGCTCACTTAACTCAGGCTGTTTTTCCGGCCTTTTCTCTGGCTCCGGCGCTTGTTCATTTTTCTTCTCTAGGATGACCGGTTCTCTGAAGTCCGGCACAACCGGTGTCGGTGCTGCTTCCCTTGGTACGGGTTCCGGTACTGCTTCCGCCTCGGCTACTGGAGGTGGTCCTTGCGCCCTCTGCTGAGTTTTGTCAACTGGTGGAGCCGGTCCTTTCGCCCGTCTCTCCTGACCTTGTCTTGCTAGGAGTCTTACCAGTGGTTCGGATGAGTCTTCTGTTTCAGCTTCCTCCTCCGGTGCGGCTACCAGACGGACCTTTTGTATAAAGACCTCTGGTTCCGGTTCCGGCCGTCGCAGCGTTATATTGATTGGTTTGCGCGCTACTGGTTCCTCCTCGACCGATTTCCCTTTGCCTTTTCCTGCCGGTTTTGCCTTTGTTGCCGGTTCCTGTTGCTGTCGGGATGGTCCTTCCCCCCTCTGTTCTGCTTCTTGCTGGGTCCATCCGGGGGTGTGTTTCTCCAAGATCTGTCGGCGCTTTGTGACCTTTTTCGGCGTCGTCTCCTGCCGACCTCTTTTCTTTTGTGTGATGGGGAGCACCGGTGGGACTAACACCGTTAGCCATTGTGCTATCCCGGCCCATGGCTTTTTTCCTTCCACAAGATTCTTGATGGCCTCCTTCAATCCTTCGGTTATGAAATGGAGCCAGTCTACTTGTAATCCTTCGTATGCTGCTATTAAGAACGCTGCCCGGTACCTGGCTATGGCGGGGGGACGAGGATTCACGAATCCGTATTCCATCATGGCGCGGGCCACTTCTCCGAACAGCAGGTTCTCTCCGTCCTGTGTTCGGTACGCCTTGCTGCTGATAGAGTACTCACCGAAATATTCGAACAGGATTTCACTTGAAGGGTTTTCGATTGTTTGAAGTCCTCCTACTTTTATCCCCGTGAGCGCCTACACCGCTCCTTCCGTGATTTCTGATAAATCGATCGATGCTGCCACCTGCTCTGGTTCTGCGTGTGGTGGAGCGTCGGCGATCCGCAGCAATCCTTTTAACCCGTTCTCCCTCATCCATTGGCGTGCCTCCTCCGACAGTACCATTGTTTCGAATTCTTCTTCTGCTATCTGTTGTTCGGAATCGGCTGTGTGTGCGCTGGGCATCAGATCGCTCTTCTGTGCTTCTGCGCCTGTATGTAGGAAAATTCGTAAAAAGTGAGTCCTTCGCGGGCCTGTGTCTTATATAGTGGCTTTTGCCTCGAGCCGCCCTTTTTCGTTTCCCGCGCATGTTCCTCTCCCGCCATAATTAGTATGTCCTTTCTTGTTTGCCCCGTGTGAGTGCCCACGTTCCATGCTTTAAATAGCAAGTACGCGCACGTCCGTCTTTAATGCATGGCACCACTTCGTTGCATGGTGGCGCTCCCACCTCTTGTGATCTCCCCATCACTACTATGATTCGCGTCGATTTTGCCCACGTCATTTTTTTTCTTTTTTTTCTTTTTTATTTTTTTTCTTTCTTTGTTTGGACCACGTCATTTGCTGGTCCCCCCCGATTTGTTCGGGTCGGTTCGTGTGGATACCGGATCCTTCTGTCGATTTTCCGGGATAGTCTTTGTCAGTAACGGTGTCGGTTCTTCCTCGGTCCGAATATCTTCAGCAGCGTCTGTCGGTGTCGATTCCTCATCTTGCCGGATTTCCGGGTTTTGCTTGAACGGGTTGGCTGGCATATTTCCCTTATACGGCTTTAGCCGAAACCCATTTGCCCACTTGCCGATGACATCTCCAGACAACATGCCAAGCTGATACGACCCATTGTACTCCTTGGTGATCCAGAACGGTCCGGTCCACCGAAACCGCAACTTTCCCGGCATGTTCCCCATCCGTGTCTGGAATAGTAGCACCAGTTTCCCGACTTCGAACTCCTTTTCGTTGCCACGCCGGTGTCGGTCCACGAAAGCTTTTCTCCTCCTTTGCTCCAGTTCGAGTTGTAGTAAGCTGGCTATTCGGTTTTCTTCTAATTCCAACAACGTCGCCAACCGGATTCGTTCGGACTCGTTCTCACTTAAGCGCCCCTTTACCTGAATCCGTAAGCTGGGGATCTGGAACTCTACCAGCATGACCGCTTCTAAACCGAATGCTAGTCGGAACGGGGTTGTCCGGATGCTGGTTTTGTACGTTGTTCGGTACGCCCATAGCGCGCTTTGCAATTTCGTATCCCAGTCGGTCCGATTCTCGTTGACAATTTTTCGTAGGATGTTCTGCAGAGTTTTGTTCGTTGATTCCGCTAGTCCATTGGCTTGAGGGTAGTAGGGAGTACTCCTTTTATGTACCACCGTGTAAAATGACGTCAGGCTTTCTACTACCTACCCGAGAAAATGTCCTCCTTGGTCACTTATAAGCTCGATCGGGCATCCATACCGGCACCATATGCACTCGTACAGAAACTTTGCCGTGGACGCGGCCGTGTTGTCCCGTAAGGCCTTTGCTTCTACCCATTTGGTGCAATAGTCGGTTGCCACTATGACATACCGATTTCCGGTTCGCATTGCCGGTGGCTTGAAGGGACCGACAAAGTCCAACCCCCACTTTTGAAACGGTTCCAAAGGCAAGACCGGGTGGTGTGGCATCTGGGCCTGCTCCGTGGGTTGGCCCAGTCGTTGACACAAATCGCATTCTCTGCTATACTTCACGGCATCTTTTAGGGTGGTGGGCCACCACAGTCCGCTCTGCCATATTTTCCGAGTGGTTGCGTCGCCGGCATAATGCCCGCCGGCAATTCCACAGTGGGCTTCCCTGAGGATTAAATCCTTCTCATCGCTCCGCACTGCTCGTCTCCAGATGCCATCTGCCCCCTTGTGATAGAGGGTGTCTCCAACCAAGCAGAAATGTCTGCTTCTTACTGCTTCTCCGGATTCGAGTCTGCTTAGGTAGTCCGCTACCGCATGCTGCGCCCCGGGTCGGTGGAAAATGTCGAATTCAAATTCCTGTAACAGCAGTGTCCATCGTGCAATTTTTCCCGTCAGGGATGCCTTCGAGACCAGGTAGAGTAGTGCTGAATGGTCGACATGGAAGGAAAACTTACTTTCGAGCAGATAGTGCCTGTACTTTGTGACACTATACACCATTCCCAATGCCTCGCGTTCCGTCGTAGAGTAATTCCGTTCGGCTTTTGAGAGTTTCCGGCTTGCGTAGTACACCGGTCGGTACCATTTCGGCTCCGTGAGTTGCATCAAAACGCTGCCAATTGCTACGTCCGACGCGTCGACGAAGACGTGAAAGCTTTTACTCCAATCCGGCGGTTGCACCACCGGAGCTTGCGACAGCATAACCTTCAACGCTTGGTAGGCTTCCTCCTCCGTCTCCGCCCATAGGAAGGGTACCCTGTGTACGGCGGTATGTAATGGTGTAGCGAAGTCTGCGAGGTGCCGTATCATCCGGCTATGCCACCTTATTTGGCCCAGGAACTGGCTTAAAGCCTTTGCGTTATTTGGTGCTGGTGCCTCGAGAATCGCCTTGACTTTATCCGAATCTACCGCGATTCCTTCCTTACTCACCACGTGCCCTAGTAAGTTGCCGCTTGCCACTCCAAAGACGCACTTGGCCGGGTTCAGGCTCAATCGGTACTCGCGGCACTTCTCCAAGCACAGCCAGAGGTGATCGAGATGCTCTCTGTGCCAGCTGTAGACCGCGAAATCGTCAAGGAAGACCTGCATAAAACCGGGGATATATTCCCCGAAAATTTCCATTATTATCCTTTGAAAGGTCGCTGGAGCCGTCTTTAGTCTGAACATCATCAAGACCGTGACGAACACTCCCCATTCCGTCACGAACGTTGTCTTCTCCTGGTCGGCCGGGTTCATTCGTATTTGGTTGTAACCGCTAAATCCATCCAGGAAGCTGTAAACTTCGTGGCCGGCTACCGCATCTAACACCCCGTTCGTAAATGGTAGTGGAAACGCATCGGTCACTGTTGCGGCATTTAGTTTTCGGTAGTCCACGCAGACCCGGATTTTGCCGTTCTTTTTTGGGACCACCACTATCGGACTCAGCCAGGTTGCCTGCTTGACCGGTCGGATAAATCCGACCCGGAGGATCTTATCAATTTCCTCCTTCACCTTCGCCGCATAATTCGGATTCATCCGGTACCTGCGTTGAGCGATCGGTTTCGCGTCCGTACTTAGGTGAATTTGGTGCTGATAGAGCTGGGGGTCCAACCCTCGCATGTCTTCGTACGACCACGCGAACACATCCTTGAAGTCTGTTAATAATGCTACCATTGCCTTCTTTTCTTCCTTCGGCAATTCCTTTGCAACATTTACCGGTCGAGGCTTGTCTGCTGTGCCGAGGTCCACCTCCTCTAGTTGGGATGCTTTTACCCTCTGGGATATCCTCATTTCCCTCTCTAGGGATTCCTGCGCTTGTCGCAGTTCCCGGATCGCCGCTTGGTCCGGTTCATCCGGCGTCGTAATGTACGGTTCTACTGCCGCCGTGATATCCACCTCAAATAGTGGGACGATTCGTGGGTGTTCCTCGAGGTACCGCTCGACTTCCTCGTCCGGTAATCCCTCCAACATGTTAATGCTTTCCGCATACAATGGAGTTGCTTCCTTACTGGTGATCACCCGTGGTTGCGTCGTTACTCGTACCTTTATTTTCCCTCGCCGGAATGTGATCATGTTCTTTTGCCAATTCTGCTTGATATGCGCCGTTCGCAGCCATGGTCGTCCTAGCAGTAGGGGGTACGCGCCTTGTACATTCAGCTGCAGCACCACGGCCGATATCCGGAATACGTGGCCTCCGATCGTTACTTCTAAATCCCGGATAAGCCCGGTCGGTCGGACTGAGCTGGTATCCGCCATGCGTAACCAGAAGGGGCATGGTTCCCATTCCCGGATGCCCAGGTTGTTGCATGTCTGTCGGCTGATGACATTTAGCCCGGAGCCTCCGTCAATAATCGTTCCAGCAATTTCCTTTCCTTTCACGATTGCCGTGATCGCCGGGCTACTTGTATCGACCACCGCTGGTCCTTCCTCCGGGTTGGAGAAGAATGCCGGTGCTGGCGTCGGCTTCGGTTTGCTCACGGATGCCTGTAAGTTTGCCGTAAACCGTGGCACCAACTGTAGTAGTCGTGCTAACGGCAGCACGATTTGACAGTCCTGTAGCGCTTGCCACGTCAGGTTTTCTCCTGGTTGTATGATTTCTTCGTCTTTTGGCATATTTTGGTCTCTTACTTCTGTCGCATTCTGTTCATTGGCCTCCTTGATCCATTGCGCCGCTTGTTTTCTGATTGCCTCCTGGGCTTCCCACTCGGCGGTCTTTCCCTTTGACAGGGTTGTGACCTGCTGTACTTCTGTTATTTCGGTTGTAACCATGTTGACTTCCGGCTGCTTGTCATTGGTTTTGCTTGGGCATTGGTTACTATAGTGGCCTTCCTTACGGCAGTAATAACAGTACACCTTGTGACTGTTGCTCGTTTCTCCTTTGTCCCCAGTTTGGAGGGTGGGTATGCTTCGGCGGTCGTCTTCGGTTTTTCGGTTATCCGGTACCGATACCGGGTTGTCATTCCTCGCTGCCTCCCGACGTTCCTCTCTTCGGAAAAATCCACGCTTCTGATTCCGTCGGAAATTTTGGTTCCCTTGTCGCCTCTCTTCTCTGCGTCGTTCGTATTCCGGGGATTCGTCTCGGTCGTACCGGTCCCGGGGGTAGCTATCTCTGCGTCTCTCCTCTCGGTCATAGTTATCGCGTCTTCTATCAGCGTATTTGTTACCGCGTTCGCGTTGGTAGCGGTCGTCTCTCCGGAATCGATCCTCGTCCGGGTTCTAATTGCGCGGTTCTATGTGTCGAACCGGTGATGCCCGCCGATTTAACAGGTTATATTCGCATCGGTCCGTTGTATGGGCTCGAGAGTTGCAGATCATACATTGTGTCCGCAGGGTGCAGTCTACTGTTGAGTGCCCCAAATTTAGGCATGTTGTGCATTGTAAGGCCTGTCGGAACCTCAGGTCTTCCTCCTTCGGGAGTGCCCGGTGTAACATCCCCATCGACAAGAAGGGGCTAGTCTTGTCCATTTCTAAAACCCGATCAATAACTTGGTCCATTGTGCTGGTTTGGAAATCAAGGAGTCCGCACATTGTTCGAAGTGGCTCTTTCAACGCGGCCAAAAAAACTGCTTTGGCTTCGTCTTCGGGTGGTGCTCTTGTCAGTTGGTTGTGCAGGGTCTGAAACCGAATGATGAATTGTGGCACAGTCTCGTTCTCTTCCTGCCGGGTGGTGTAGAACTGCCCGACCAATTCCCTTTGCTCAACTTGTCTGTGAAAAAGCCTGAGGAATCTGGCCTTCAAGGCATCGAATGTGGCAAAGCTGCCCGGTAAGTGCTTTGCGTGCCATCGGGCCACCTTCTAAGGTTATGCCAAATTCGGCGACTTTGGATCGTTCGGCTTCGGGCTCCGTCACTCTTTGGGAGACATGGTTGGCTTCCCATGTTTGGAGGAATGCGTACACGTGTGCCTCCGCGTCGGGCTCATCCCGATACTTTGGGTATGGGTACGGCATCGTGTCGTCCAACTGACTCTCCTACTTCTTGTCCGCTGTTGGCGTCGGTGTGAGAACATTTGGTTCCTCCGCGGTTGGTGCCGGTATCCGCTCCTTCAGTTCCTCCGCGGGTGTTGCCGGTGTCCGGTCCTTTGGTTCCTCCGCGGGTGTTGTCGGTATCCGCTCCTTCGGTTCCTTCGCGGGTGTTGTCGGTATCCGCTCCTTCGGTTCCTTTGCGGGTGTTGTCGGTATCCGGTCAGCCTCCCTCGGCGATTGCCGGTCACCGAACTCCAAGGTTATTTCTTCCTCTGGCTCCGGTGTTACTGAGTCTTCCGACCCCTCTTCCCCCGGGTCGTTTGGTGTGTCGTGGCTGCTTTTATACCGGGACGCAACGCTTCCGTCGCTTTCCGACTCCGCCTCAAGTGTTGCGAATGCTTCCGAGTCCCCGTCGCCCCCGGCGAGCGTCTGTAGTATCGTTTCCGCCTCTTGCAGGCTTGTTATGCTACTGCCTTCGTCGGGGATTTGCAGAACCCGAAACTGCAGTGCTTCTTCTGCGACTCTCCGAAAAGTTTTGGAGAATGACCGATCCCGCCGGATCTCGTCGACGGCGTGTTGCAGGGCTTCCCGTCGTTGCTCGCATTCGGTGTATCGTCTCCCTCGTTCGGTGATGTGGTCATCGTTTGGTCTAGACATCCATCCCCCGGTTGTCCTCTGCACTTTGCAGGAATCGTGGTCGCCAAAATAGTGTTGTCTGCCTGGCCGGACTAGCCTCAACACAGGTGTCTATCCGACACTTCTCCAAAGGGGTGGTAAGGATTGGATGTTAGGTTACACGCGTAAGATGATTACAATTAAGCACAGACGGTAAACAATATGAAGATACAGATAAACACGCAATAATTACTATTGTATTACTTCCGTCAAACCCTTTACAAATCATTGGATCCTTTTATAGGCATCCGGCAAGGTTACAATCGGTGCGCTTAGGCAACCGACATCCGAATCGGTCCGGATCCGGATCGGTACAACTGTACCGGATCCGTCCCTCCGAATAATAATTCTACTATTATTTACTTCCTATTATCCGATCCAACTCCGCCTTCCCACCTGTCCTTGCTCTTCTGACCGGCCAACAAGTAGTTCCTCTTGTTCTTCTTTCTTTGCCACTACTCAAAGCAGGATGTCGTTTCTCTTCTTTGGGTGCCTCCATATGCGCTCATCCCGCAGGAAGAACCGGTACGCCTTCTTCCGTACCAGGCTCGCCTCTTCTCTCGTCCATGCTGCGTCCGGCGTCATCGTTCGTAGGAACCTCCCGATTTGGAGCCACACCCCGTCGTACCGTCTTTCGTCAAATTCGTTGAGCGTCAGAGTGTCCCCTTTCCTCGTCGTTACGTTAGCCGACCCGAAGAAGTCCTCGCCGACTTCTTCGTCATCCAAAACCATGCCGTCTTTGTCATTGAACCTCGCTCTCGAAAGTATGTCGGCCATGGCGTTGTCCTTTCCGGAGATGTGTCGTATCTCCGGGTTCAGGGACTTAATGTACGCTATCCACCGGAGCATTGCTAGGTCCAGCATCGCACATCCGAAAACCATGTCGAGTATCGACAGGCAGTCTGTCTCGATGATCACCTCCGTCCAGATCAGATAGTCCTTGTCGGCCTTGACTGCCGAAACGATACCCCAAAGCTCGCGCTTAACTTGGGCGTATCCTCGCTGCCGCTCGCTCAATACCTTCGCCCCGAACCGGATCGAGAATCGTACGCCATCCTTGTCGTCCTGATTGATTACCCACCCGATCCCGGTCGGGCTCGTGTCCACCGTCACGCAAATGGGGACACCCTTGCCGTAAACCGCTTTACAGAGGGTCAGCGCTACCGTAAGTGCCTCCTTTAGTCTCCGGACCGACTCCTGTGCTCCGTCCTCTACTCGAACCCACACCCTTTCTTCAAAAGCCCGTAGAGAGGCTCCGCAACATGCGCGTAGTGCGGAATCTAGATGTGGTAGAACACGCATGCTCCCGCAATCTGCGGACCTCTGTGACCGACCCACAATCGTCCCTCATCGCAGAGATGGCCTCTACCTTTGCCGGAGACGGTTTCCTACCATAGGGCCCGCACAGGTGTCTGACCACCAAGATCTCCGACTGTCCGAACGCCGATTTTTCTCCGGAGAAGGTGAGTCGTAACTTTTCGATCCACTGCAGCACCTTCTCGCAGTCGTTGATGTGGTTCACGACGAACCTCCGGCATCCGTCTGGCCCGCCAGTCTCATCCGTGTCATCCACCGGACACCCCTTTATCAGGATGTCGTCCAAGAATGGCATGGTGATGTCCGGGATGCATTCCCTTAACACCTTGTTCATTGTGTTCACCATATGCGCCACTAAGTTCTCCCCGCCTTGTGGTAGGGTACACATCCGTACTAGGCCGAGAGGGGTTCGCATCGTGGTGATATCCTTGCTCTCCACGGCTAGCTGGAACTGGTTGTACCCCGAGTATAAGTCACCGACCGAATAGATCGACCTCCCAGCGAAGGCCTCCGTGAACTCGTCTATGGTCGGTCTGATTCCTGCATTACGGATGGTCACCCTGTTGACCGGTTGCAGGTCCTGAATGAAACGCAGCGTGCCATTCTTCTTCGGCACCGTAAACCACCGATTCGAATACGGGGCACTCGACGGTTCGAGGATGCCCATCTCCATCTTTTGCTTCAGAAGCTCCATCAACTTCAGGATGTGAGCTCTTGGCACCGGAATCGGTTTGAGATTCCACGGTACATGCGGTACCGTGAAGATCACCATCGGTTCGACGATCGTTGGGTCCACGCACCCGATCTCCTCCGGCGAGAACACGAAGGCTTTCCCATGCCTTCCGAGCATTCTCCGAAACATGTTCTCCTCCGCCGGCAGTAGAAAGCCACCCCCACCAACCTTGAGCTCCCGTAGCGTTATGTCAGTGAACCGGTGCCCTATGCCAGCCGGATTCCGTAAACTTGGGTTCGACGCGACCCCTTTTATCCGCTCATCGCTGCCCTCCGGCAAGGGTGCCGCGACTGGCCTCACCTTCCGGTCCACAGTCTTGTACTTTGTATCCATGCGGGCTGTCCGATCCGACCCGATCCTTTCCCCGAAGTCCGCGATGACTCCGTACATTCCCATCGAACCTACCGGAACGGTCCGGTCTTCTCTAAGGTCTTCACCGATCACCTTTCGCAACTCGCCCAAGGTGTCGCCAAAAGAGACTGCCTCCACGGCGCCGCTGATGTCTTCGTCGGGGAAGAGGACTCCGCATCCCCTGAGCCGCTCCTCCGCTCGCTTCCTTTCCCGGTCGTTGACGCCGGCCATAGTACAACCTCTGTTGTTGGAGAACCAAAATTTCCTACCTATGGTACTAGTCTTCTTCCGTATTGTACATTTGTGGGGTTTTTTCCGGGTGTCCGGACTATCGCGGCCCCACGCCTTGATAGCCCTCTCTAAAAATCCCCTCAGGTTTCGCCGTCGAGGACCTCGCGGTTACGCTCATGGTTTGGTCGCACCATCAGGAATTGGACCGAGTGACGCCCATCCTGGCTCTTGACTCTTGCATAGGCTGAACCGTTGTCCAGCACCTTGGTCTCCATCCATGCCGCCGTGATGTATGGCTCTCCTAGTATAACCGGATGCGAGGACGTCTCCTGCACGAAGAAGTGTTGGTCGATCTTGACATCGCCGATTTTCACCCGTACGTTGTCGTGAAGAAAACCGTCCACAAGCGGAATCGGTGCGCCGGAGCATAGGAACCGGCTCTTCATGCACGTACGCCTTACGTTGTACATAAGAGAGAATTAGAGACATAGAAGATCCTAGGTAGGTAGATTCGGTAGGTAGGAAGTTAATAGGAAACGGCTCCTTCCTTGCCTATAAAAGGAGGGAGACGAGGAGGGGGAAGGGGATCGCGGAATCAGAGAGGACGAAGTGTTGTTGGGTTGTCGGCCGAAGGCTTCTCTCTCTTCCAAACAACATAGCTTCTTTCTGTGCAGGTTTCAGGAGGCTCGCGCTGCTCTGAGGAATGCCCGAGTGCTTCCGGCAGCACCTCCAACCTACTCCTTTCTTTCTGTGCGTTTACGAACAGGCATCGGCATCTGTTCACCGGCCTGTTCGGTTGTAACCGGCTTCGTGCTTCTTGTTTGTCTCTGTTAATATATACATACACACCTTCGTGTCTCTCTGTGTTGGTTTCCCACTCGCGTCTTCGCGTTGAAGGGCCGTGTCCCTGTGGATCTACGCTCGCACCTAGTGGGTCTCTTCCCTTCCCCTTCCTCTCTTGTTGTTCGATACAAGACCCCCGAGGTCCCGCCTCATTCCACGCATCCGCGAGGAATACCTCGACATCTTGGTGAACCCGACGTGAAGGAGGCGGCAGAAGAGCAGAAGATGAAAGGGTCGGATCTTGCGGAGGCCATGGCTTCGGCCGTGGATCGGATACTGAGCGCACGCGAGGGCTCCGGTGCCCTCGACAGAGCCATTGAGGCAGTCGTTGGTACGATCGGCCGGTTCAGCGAAAAGGATGCCACGAAGTATTTGGCGTCCTACGGGGCAGAAATGCTGATGCGGGACATTCCGGAAGAGAGGCGTCTTGCCGGGTTCCCTCGAGTGGCGATGCCGAGCATCCATGCGGAGGTGCTCGAGGTGCGGACGGAGAGCCGTACCTAGGAGGAGTTCGAAGGTCGACTCCTAGAAAAATACGGGCTGGACGACACGCTCCGGCTTTCGAAATGGGACTTCATGGAGAGGGTGGAGTCCCCCGGCAAGGGAAGAAACGCGTCGGCACTCCTCCGGGAGTTCGAGGAACGCTTTGCGCGCCTTTCGGCGCTTGACCGAACCGTTCTGGATACGAGCCGGGTCCTACTGTTCGTCAAGTCGGTGGACGAGCAGGACCGGGATCAAGTCGGCTCCTTGCTGGAAACCGAAGACGGGCTGACGACCGACTGGGCTGCGGTTAAGAGAGTATGTGGCCGTTTCGACAAACGGCGAGAATGGGCTGACAACGGGGTGGCTGGTGCAGGCTCTGTCACGGCAAGGAGGCTTGAACCGGCACCGCAAGGGTGAAGGGAAGAAACCCGGGAATGGCTCGAAACCGGTCCAGCTTCAACCGGCATGGTCAGTGGCTCGTCCGGAGGAGCAACGCTGGAGGAGTTGACGCGGGCGATAAAGGATCTCCAGATCGCCCAGACTCGAAGGGAAGGCGGCGAACCGGCTCATGACCGACGGCCGGCAGCAGGGAACAGGTGCATGTGGTGCGATGAGGTCGGCCACATTCGGAAGGACTGCGGCGATTTCGCAGAGGCGTTGAGGAACCGGGTGGTGTACCTGTGGGAAGGACTTGTGCATGCCGGCGACACCAGAAGGGCCCTAAACCGAAACGACGGGCGAGGAGGAATGAAGAGACTGATGGAAGAGGTAGCAGCCCGACACGTGGAGGCCATCCACTACTCGGCGTCGGCCGGCATTCGGGTCGGGGGCAGCGAGGCCCGAAAGGAGGGCAAAGACGGATTCTGGTCGGCAATGCTGGAAGGTCTTGCCGGCACACGGCTAAGGAAAGATGAAACGGACCGCGCTGAGAGACGGGTCCGGGAAATAACCGGGTGGAGCGATCCGGTCGAGGAGAAGACGGGATTCGTAGAAGCCGCCTGCCGAAACTACGAGGCTCTGGTAGAAGACAAACGGGTGGGGAAAACCGGAGCGGCCGGGCCCTCACAACGGTACAAGACCCGATTCGGGCAACGACGGAACAATGCCGGTGGGTCCAGCTCGCAAGATAACCCCAGGAATGGCGGATACCGACTGGGGACGGATATAGAAAGGACTACGGACCTACGAAAGGTCCTAGAAGAATGGATCCTCGACAGCAAAGTGGAGTTGTCATTGCGGGAGGTGCTAGGGATCGCCAAGAAGGAGTTCCACGACTCCATTGTGGACCTGGTGAAACGGAAGAGGCTGTCGACAGAGACGGAACCGGAAAGACCGGTGGAGGTGCGGACGACGCACATCGACGACATGGCGCTGGAAGATGAGTGGGCGGAGAGCCACTATTCAAGGCCGCACTGGGCCCGAGCGACCACGGAGACCCCGGTAAAGATCGGAGATGTTCAGGAACCGGTGGTGGCATTGGTGGACCACGGTTCGGAAATAAACTTGATGTCCATGGACTTCTATAAGAAGGGAAAGTGGCCGATCAACACCAAGCACGGGTGGAAGATACGGGCGGCGACATGCGCCACCGAGGAACTGCACGGGGCCTGCCCAAACGTGCGAGTCAAGATCGGCGACGTCGAGATTGACCAGCACTTCTTCGTACAGGAGACGTCCTCGCACCCGGTCATATTAGGGGAACCATACATCACGGCGGCGCGGATGGAGACCAAGGTGCTGGACAACGGTTCGGCCTACGCGAGGGTCAAAAGCCAGGACGAGCGCCATTCGATGCAATTTCTGACGGTGTGACCGAACCACGAGCGAAACCGCGAATCCCTCGGTGGCGAGAACCGGGAGGATTTTTAGAGAGGGCTGCCAAGGCGTGGGGCCGAGACAGCCCGAACACTCGGGAAAGACCCCACCACGACTGTACGATAGGTAGGAAATTTTGCTTCTCCGACAACGGCGGGTGTATGATAGTCGGCATCGTTGGCCGAGAAAAGACAAGGGCGAAAGTGCGACTTCGAGCGTGCGAAGTTCTCGGCATGGACGAGGAAATCAGCGGAGCCGTGGAGGCGGTCTCCTTCGACGACACCTTGGGAATGCTGAGGAAGGTAGCCGGAGAAGACCTTAATGAAGACCAGACGATACCGGTATGTTCCGAAGAGATGTACGAAGTCATCGCGAACTTCAGTCGGGGGCTCGGGTCGGATCAGACGGCCCGAGTTAGCACGAAGTACAAGACTGTGGACCGGAAGGTAAGGCCAGTCGCGGCACCCTTACCGGAGGGCAACGAGTCCCGGATAAGAGGGGTTGCGTCGGACCCCAGTTTGCGAGATCCGGTCTGCATAGGACACACCTTCACCGACGGAACGCTCCGGGAGCTCAAAATCGGTGGGGGCGGGTTCCTACTGCCGGCGGAGCAAGACCGGTTTCGGAGGATGCTCGGAAGGCACGGGAAAGCCTTCGCATTCTCACCAGAAGAGATCGGGTGCGTAGACCCGACAATCGTGGAGCCGATGGTGATATTCACGGTACCGCATGTACCGTGGAATCTCAAGCCGATTCCAGTACCGAGAGCTCACATCCCGAAGTTGATGGAGCTATTGAGGCAGAAAGTCGATATGGGCATTCTCGAACCGTCGAGTGCCCCATACTCGAACCGATGGTTTACCGTACCAAAGAAAAATGGAACATTGCGCTTCATTCAAGACCTGCAGCCGGTCAACAGAGTGACCATTCGGAACGCAGGAATCGGACCGACCATAGACGAGTTCGCGGAGACCTTCACCGGAAGGTCGATTTATTCGGTCGGTGATCTGTACTCGGGGTACGACCAGTTCCAGCTAGCCGTGGAGAGCAGAGACATTACGACGATGCGAACCCCCCTCGGCCTAGTGCGAATGTGTACCCTGCCGCAAGGAGGGACCAACTCGGTGGCCCACATGGTGAATGCAATGAACAAGGTACTGAGGGATTGCATCCCGGACATCACCATGCCGTTTCTAGACGACATCCCTATCAAAGGGTGCCCGGTGGAAGAGAAGGACGAGACAGTCGGGCCGGACCGATGCCGGCGATTTGTGGCAACACACATCGGCGACTGCGAGAAAGTGCTACAAAGGCTAGAGGATGCGAGGCTCACCTTCTCCGGGGAGAAATCGGCCTTCGGGCAATCAGAAATCCTGGTGGTTGGACACCTATGTGGACCATATGGCCGGAAGCCGTCTCCAGCAAAGGTAGAAGCCATCTCCGCGATGAAGACCGACTGTAGCTCGGTTACGAAAGTTCGGAGGTTCCTGGGGGCATGCGCGTTCTACCACATATGGATCCCGCATTACGCCCACGTTGCGGAGCCACTATACGGGTTGCTGAAGAAGGGGCGAAAATTCGAGTGGCGAGACGAGCACACGGAGTCGGTCCGGAAGCTGAAGGAAGCTCTTGCGGCAGCACCGGCGCTCCGGAAGACTGTCTACGAGAAGGGTACCCCGGTATACATAACGGTGGATACGAGTCCGACCGGGATCGGATGGGTCGTCAACCAAGAAAACGAGGACGGCATTCGGTTCCCGATCCGATTCGGTGCAAAGGTCCTCAGTGAGCGACAGCGAGGGTACGCCCAGGTTAAACGTGAACTCTGGGGTATCGTTTCGGCAGTAAAGGCCGACAAAGACTACCTGATCGGGACAAAAGTGATTATCGAGACGGATTGCCTGCCAATTCTCGGCATGGTTTCCGGATGCGCGACACCGGACCTGGCGATGCTCAGGTGGATAGGGTACATCAAGTCCCTGGATCCGGAAATACGGCACATTTCCGGAAAGGACAACGCCATGGCCGACATGCTTTCGAGGGCGAGGTTTGATGACGAGGGCGGCATGGTTTCGGAGGACGAAGAAGTCGGCGTGGACTTCTTCGAGGCGGCGTATGTGACGACCGATGGGACGAGCACTCCGGCACTTAACGACTTCGAAGAGAGCAAGTACGACGGCGAGTGGCTCCAGATCGGTGGATTTTTTAGGACAATGACGCCGGATGCGTCATGGACGAAGGACGAGGCCAACCGGATCCGGAAGAAAGCTTACCGATTCTTTCTCCGGAACGGATACTTATGGAAGCACCCGAAGAAGAGGAACGGCGTCCCGCTTTGGGTGGTGGCGATGAAGGAAGAACAGGAGGAGCTGCTGACGGCCTACCACGACAGCCCTTGGGCTGGACACCGTGGAACGTGGGCCACGTTCGAGAAGATAAAGGGGAAGTACTGGTGGTCGGGACTGTACAGGGACGTGCATCGGTTCGTGACAACTTGCGAGAGCTCTCAGATGCACTCCGTAGTCCGACATCGGGACGAGCTTCACCCTACGTACCCTCCGACCATCCACTTCAAATGGATGGTAGACCTGGTGACGATGCCGATGGGAGTAGGACAGATGCGATATCTGGTCCTGGCTCGGGAAGATCTGACGAACCAGGTAGAAGGCTGAGCCCTTCAGAACAAAACGACCGTGGTCGTATGTCGGTTCCTGATTGAGGACGTGATATGCCGGTACGGGTGCGACGGGAAGATCGTGGCTGATCGCGAGGAGTTGGACGCCGAAGAGGCCGAGGAGCTGTTCGACCGACTAGGAGTCAAGCTCTCGCTTACCACTGCATACAATCCGGAGGCGAATGGAAAGGTGGAGTGCGGACACGGACCGATCGTCAAGGCGTTAGTTCGGGCATGCGGAGGTCAAGTCGGGAACTGGCCGCGGCTGCTGCCTTACGCGTTGTGGGCGGACCAAACTACGCACAGTTCGGTAACCGGATTCATGCCGGCAGAGCTCATGTTTGGGCAGAAGCCGATCATGCCGATGGAACGTACGATCTCCTCATGGGCAACCGTGGCCTGGAGAGACGAGATGAGCCGGGAGGAACTGTTGGCGGCGCGCATACGACAGCTCGAACGAAGACCAGAGAACGTAGAGCAAGCTACGGAAAAGCTTCGGGTGGCAAGGACGAGGAACAAAGCCCAGTTCGACCGAACGCACCGGCTTCGACCAAAGAAGATCGAGGAGGCTCGCGCTGCTCTAAGGAATGCCTGAGTGCTTCCGGCAGCACCTCCAACCTACTCCTTTCTTTCTGTGCGTTTACGAACAGGCATCGGCATCTGTTCGCCGGCCTGTTCGGTTGTAACCAGCTTCGTGCTTCTCGTTTGTCTCTGTTAATATATACATACACACCTTCGTGTCTCTCTGTGTTGGTTTCCCGCTCGCGTCTTCGCGTCGAAGGGCCGTGTCCCTGTGGATCTACGTTCGCACCTAGTGGGTCTCTTCCCTTCCCCTTCCTCTCTTGTTGTTCGGTACAAGACCCCCGAGGTCCCGCCTCATTCCACGCATCCGCGAGGAATACCTCGACAACGTTCGGACAGGCTCCATGTAGTTCTTTCGTGCCGCGCGTCGCTGCCCGTATTTTCTAGCCATGCTTGGTGTTGATCGACCATTTACCCCTCTTGTAGAAATCCATGGACATTAGGTTGATTTTGGATCCATGGTCTACAAAGGCCACCACCGGTTCCGGAACGTTGCCGATCCGTACAGGGGTTTCTGTAGTTGCCCTGGCCCAATGCGGCTTCGTGTAGTGGCTTTCCGCCAACTCGTCTTCTAGGGCCGCGTCTTCCAAGTGCGTGGTCCGCACCTCCATCGGCTTCTCCGGTTCTGGCTCCGTCGACAGCCTTTTCCTCTTCACCAAGTCGACGATGGAGGCCGCAAGGGAGGCACTGGAAGTTCACGGCATTGTCGCGTTGTAACGCGCGTACGTGTAGAAAGAGGTGGGACCACGGGGGTCTCGGACCAAGGAGAGAGACAAAGACAGAAACAGAGAGATGCAAGTACACAGAGAGAGATGAAGAGCAAGGAAAATAGGAATCCGATTACTATAGTCAATAGCTTACAACCGGCAACCCGGTAATGGACCCGACACGGGGTCCTACTCACGCACACCGACGACAGCCCCCACAACTCGAAGAAACAAAGGGGAAAAGGGGACGGAGAGAGACTTTGCTGGAAGCACACGGGTTGTCCACGAAGCAGTGGCAGCGAACTCCCGACACCCGCGGAGAACGACGATTCGGGGAGAGAGAGCTCGGCCCTCGGTTCTGCAACAGCACTTCGTCCTCCCCAACGCGCGATATTTTCCCCCTCCTTACCTCTCCTTAAATAGTTCCCAAAAAAGGGGTGCCCCTTTTTCCCTAGTCAAATCGCTTTATTCCCTGTCCCCTCCTAACAGAGATACGCACAATCCCCCCAATAAATGTGTACTACTTAGTATTTACATCAGCCGATCCATTTATGAATCAATATCAAAATATCAATTCACGCGTCCATCCGTGTAAGAGCCGGTTCATGCGTCTTTTTGTCTGATTCCGCCTCTGGCCGGTTTTCTTCACGACAGCGCGAGCATCGGCATGGACGATACCAAAATCAAGACCCTAATCCACAAGTATCATCAACAATTCACCACGACGATCAAAGAAACATTGGACCATGTTTGGTAGGAGTGGTCAGCCCAAGCCACGAACCTACACATACTACGCGCGGATGCCGAGAACCGACGGAAGCAGGGCCGAGGGTTTTACAAGATGGATGACACCAACATCCAGACCCTCCGTGAGGACTTAACGGAAGAATATCATAGCTTGGAAACATCCCACACCGCGGCCATCAAGCAACTCTTGGAGGAATTCAGAAACGATCTAATGGTGTTTTGTTTAGAAGCCGAAGCGTACGAGGAAGAACGACTCACTACCGGGAGTCATAGAGCTCCCACAAACACCGTGCCAGGAACCGAGTCACTCCCCACGGCAGCTAGACTGGTGGAGTCTGCTCCTACCGATGTCCACATCCCACCGGAGCCACAGACTATAACCCCGACCCTGCCTACATCGGTCCCAACAGAGGAGGGCACACACGCCAACACCGCCATCCCCAACTCGGCAACACCACCCCCATCACCAACCCCACCGGCCGAGCAGCCAGCCCAACCCCACACCCCTGAGGATATCCTCGGCATATTGGAAGAAGAATAAGACCAACCTCTAAGCCCTGTAGGAACGGGCCATTTTTGTAATTCGTGTGGTTTGAAGGAAAAGAAGTATATAAACCGAGGTTTGCATACCTCGGCAGAGTAGGGAGATATCTAGAGCCTAGGCGACGTTGTTTCATAGAAATAGAAGCTTTGTAAGGCTACCGGTTGTAGGCCGTGGTTTTTGTAAACATACAGTAATACATATCTATTTGCTCTTGTTGTTTTCATATGTGTGTCGTCGTCTCTAAGCTCTCAACTACGTATACGACCCAGGCTCTATTCCGGGTATGCTCTCCAGGTTCTTCCCTTAACGACACCCCGTGCACAAGTCTTCACGATTACACTTCCCTTGATACCGATAGCTCGTAGGCATATCGAAGGTGTTTCTAGCAAAACGGTTAACAGACTGCACCGGGATTATAAGCATTTGGATGATGTTCATAAGAAATTGACTACCGAAAGTGACTAGCATCAGGAAAAGTGCAGAGAACTCCGAGAGGAAGTTAACCAGTTGACGGCAGCAGTGATGGAAGAGCAGTCGAAGGGAGCCGAAGTAGCGAAACAACTGGCGGCAGCAACGAAAGAGCGATTGGACCTACAAGTACAGCACCATGCAGAAACAGAGCGTGCTACAATGGCTCTGAACAGAGTTCAAAGGACATATCAGACCCAACTCATGCACTACAGAAGCCAAGAAGTGGCAACCGCAAGCCTGATCAAATGATTGAAGGACAAAAAACAGGCCATGGAAAACAAGTCGAAGATGGGGCTGAGGCGGATCCGGGACATCGTACTGGCATGGAGGAATCGAACGAAGCAATTGGTGGAAGAAAGCTCAGTATAGTGGTGGTCGAAGTGGGCTAAGCAGGTAGCAGAGCTACAGTTGTTGCGGGCAGATGCGGAAAATAGGCGGAAAGAGGGCGACAAAGTTTACATCCTAGATAAAGAAACCATTGAAGCAATACAAGAGGAACTGGCAGATGATTTGACATATCCTTGGCTGATGAGCAGAGGGTGGCAGTTCGCCAGTTGGTGGCACAGTTGGATGATGACCAATTAGAAAACCAACTCCGTTTCGAGAAGTACGAACGGGAACGACGACGGCAAGAAGTGGCCAAGAAAACCTCGGCGATTAGCATAAGTAACAAGGAGCCATTTTCAGAGCAAACGCCGGTTAAAGCCAAGGGAAGCCAACCAGATAGTACTCAGAAGGAGCCGCTAAAGGAAGGTCATCCATAGGAACCGGGGAACACCGGACAACAGAACCAGGAGACGCCAAGGCCGGTTGAGCCGGAAAAGGAGGAAGAGCCGATAAGATCTATCGAGCCAGAAATGGAGACAGAGCTGGTCAGACCAACGGAGCCGCAGGCAACAGAAGGAAAACAACAGCAACCACAGCTGGAGTTGGAGCGGAAAGAAGAGCAGCCACATCCGCAAGAACAACAGCAGCTGACGACAGAACAGCTTCCCGAGGAACAATTGGAACCCTTAGATCAAAGTATTCTGGATGTATGAGGCCGAATAGTGGGATTCGAGGTACAAGGTATTGTCCCACGGGCGTGCCATGTGTTAGTCGGCCAGCAAGGGAAGTCTAGAATGGGAAATGAGGGGATAATTAATAACCGAGAGTTGATTATATATCTATATAGAATTATTATGATTTGAGAAGCCAACGGACGGACACGGAATCGGTATGCCGATCCGGATCCAGACCGGTTCGTAGCCGGTTGCCGATTGGCACCGGTTTGTACCTAAAACCGGAGACCTATAAAAAGGGCCGGTTAGATTGTAATCAGGAGCGGATAATTAATAGAGTGTTGTTGTTCTATATCTTAATCATTGTTAATTACCGTTCTGTACTAAGTGTAATTTATCCTACGCGTGTATTGTGACTAATGATCCTGTCGCTTAGTAACCAATTAGGGTTCCATTAATAGTCAGTCTAACTCTATCTCACCACAACACCCTTTTGGTGAAGTGTCTCAAGAGGACACCCTGTGTTAGGCCATTGTCCGGCCCTAGCGATAACAGTGTGTGTTCGTGTGTTTGTGTGTGAAGAGACACAAGATTGATAGAAGATTGATAGAAAGTAAAAGACTCAAATGTATATTAACAAGGAATAAGAAAAAAATAAACTAGTAACAATCCAATACAAAGGAATGAGGGAGGTGCTTTATATAAAGTCACTCTCTCTATATATTCTCTCACTGACACCACTATCTCTAGTAACTATGGAAGTTCATGGGAATGGGGAATGTGGAAACTCATTTATTTTTTTACTTTTTTACTTTTTTTTCAAAAAAATTCTACTTCCATTAGTTAAGAAAATGTACATAGGATAGTATATAACTCATATGTTACAAGCCACTTTGCAATGGCTACAAGAAAACATCATGTATAAATGAAACAACAAAGCCTCGTCACAGAATTACTCGACAGACTCCACTCAACATGAGCCTCACACAATCCACATTCAGCAAAGACACCCTCCAATCTCTTCACAATTCAGTACCTACCTCTATGTTTGGTACCCTGGGAGGAAACAGCCACCGGGGTGGCTGATAAATCCACTTTGCATTGCCATCCACCATCTGTAACATCAAAGAACCTCTCCATTTAAGAAGGAAGTGGTATCTAGCTTCTTCACTCGATCAGAGGGCCCCTGAAGGCTATCAAACTTGTGAAGAATGGCGTGGAATATTGCTCCACCACAACAGAGTCTTGAATCACAGAAATGGGAATGAAACACAGAAACGGGAAGTAGAGAGTACACAGAATATTTACGTGGTTCAGTCATAATCCTACACATGGTAACTTCGTGCCACTAGCTTTTCAACCAAGCGCAATGACCAACTATGTGAATCAACGGTTCCTCTTGTACTAAGTTGAATTATTATTGCGGCACCGCTCATCTATAGGGTAAAACTAACCTGTCTCATGACGGTCTAAACCCAGCTCACGTTCTCTATTAGTGGGTGAACAATCCAACACTTGGCGAATTCTGGTTCGCAATGATAGGAAGAGCCGACATCGAAGGATCAAAAAGCAACGTCGCAATGAAGGCCTGGCTGCCACAAGCCAGTTATCCCTGTGGTAACTTTTCTAACACCTCTAGCTTCAAATTCCGAAAGATTAAAGGGTCGATAGGCCATGCTTTCACAATTTATATTCATATTGAAAATTAAAATCAAATGAGCTTTTACCCTTTTGTTCCACACGAGATTTCTGTTCTTGTTGAGCTCATCTTAGGACACTTGCCTTATCTTTTAACAGATGTGCCGCCCTAGCCAAACTCCCTACCTGACAATGTCTTTTGCCTGGATCGGTACGCAAGCGTGGCTTAAGACCAGAAGCAGGGGCCAAGCCCCGCCTCCACCTCACGGAGTAAGTAAAATAACGTTAAAAGTAGTGGTATTTCATTTGCACCAAAGGCTCCCACTTATTCTACACCTCTCAAGTTATTTCACAAAGTCAGACTAGAGTCAAGCTCAACAGGGTCTTCTTTCCCCGCTGATTCTTCCAAGCCTGTTCCCTTGGCTGTGGTTTCGCTAGATAGTAGATAGGGACAGTGGGAATCTCGTTAATCCATTCATGCGCGTCACTAATTAGATGACGAGGCATTTGGCTACCTTAAGAGAGTCATAGTTACTCCTGTCGTTTACCTGTGCTTGGTTGAATTTCTTCACTTAGACATTCAGAGCACTGGGCAAAAATCACATTGCGTCAACATCCGTGAGGACCATCGCAATGCTTTATTTTAATTAAACAATCGGATTCCCCTTGTCCGTTCTAGTTCTGAGACGGTTGTTCACCACCTAGGGAGAGTCGCCCCGTGAGGGACGACATTCTACGCCCGTCGCTCGAAAGGCACGCGAAGTCCTGCCCTCGCCGTGGAAGCAGCTCGGGCAGACCCTTGACAACCTCTGGGTTCAGATCGCAGACCCCTAGACCCAACCCTCAGAGCCAATCCTTTTCCCGAAGTTACGGATCCATTTTGCCGACTTCCCTTACCTACATTGTTCTATCGACCAGAGGTTGTTCACCTTGGAGACCTGATGCGGTTATGAGTACGACCAGGCATGATCGGGATTCACTCCTCCAGATTTTAATGGACTATTGGCGGCGCACCAGACACTGCGAGATGTGCGGTGCTTTACCAACCGTTGGACACTATCTCCGGGTGATCCGATTTCAGGGTGGGTGGGCTGTTAAAAAGAAAATAGAACTATTCCTAGGCCTCCGCCGATGTCTCCGGATTCGGTCACGTCGCGGTCCACCGCCACGTACCAGTTCGGGAATATTAACCCGATTCCCTTTCGATGCACGGCGCGCATTGCGCCCTTGACACAGGATTGCCCCATCTCTTAGGATGGAAGTTAACCCATGTCCAATTGTTGTTCACATGGAACCTTTCTCCACTTCGGTCTTCAAAGTTCTCATTTGAATATTTGCTACTACCACCAAGATCTGCACTGGGGGCCATTTCACTCGGGCTCACACCCAAAGCTGCACCACGACCCCCACGCCCTCCTACTCATCGAGGCCTCTCATTCACCCTGATGTCCAGGTATAGGTCGCACGCTTAAGTACCATCCATTTTCAGAGCTAGTTGATTCGGTAGGTGAGTTGTTACACACTCCTTAGCGGATTTAGACTTCCATGACCACCATCCTGTTGTCTTAATCAATCAACACCCTTTGTGGGATCTAGGTTAGCGCGCAGTTCAGCATCGTAACCCAGCTTTCAGTTCATCCCGCATCGCCAATTCTGCTTACCAAAAATGGCCCACTTGGAGCTCGCATTCCGCACTAAGGTTCAACAGAGCAACCCCGGCTGCTTACCTATTTAAAGTTTGAGAATAGGTCGAGGGTGTTTCACCCCCGATGCCTCTAATCAATCACTTTACCTGATAAAACTGCAAAGAGCTCCAGCTATCCTGAGGGAAACTTCGGAGGGAACCAGCTTCTAGATGGTTCGATTAGTCTTTCGCCCCTATACCCAAGTCTGACGAACGATTTGCACATCAGCATCGCTACAAGCCCCCACTAGAGTTTCCTCTGGCTTCGCCCTGCTCAGGCATAGTTCACCATCTTTCGAGTCCCATCAGGTACGCTCCCACTCAAACCTTTCACAAAAGATCATGGTCGATCGATGGTGCACCCCACAAGGGGGATCCCACCTGTCAGGTTACTTGCGCCTCCGTGGGTTTGCCACCCACCGGCTCACATACATATTAGACTCCTTGGTCCGTGTTTCAAGACGGGTCGGATGGAAAGGCTAGAGCGCCAAAGCGCCTCCGTGGGTTTGCCACCCACCGGCTCGCGTACATGTTAGACTCCTTGGTCTGTGTTTCAAGATGGGTCGGATGGAAAACCCTAATAGGGAAAAACCACGGGAGCCCACGAATTCCAACTATCACTATATGAGAGGAAATACAAAGTGAAGACATAGAGGCAACGACCTCGTGCTCGCGATCTTCGCCAAATGGCGGTTACAACAAAAAGTGCTCGTAGCTACTATCTTGCTCTCTCTCTATATATATACAATAGTTATCTCTACAACAATATGACAACCCTCTCTACACATATACAAAGTGATTGCCCTAAGTCATATTTATACTTCTATGAACTTAGGGCTATTTACAAATATAGTCTCAATAGGCTTACTCAAAAGACATACTTACAAATATGTCTTCTCTTCCGGTTCTCACCGAGTCCTCTTCATTCATAACCGGATCCCATCCGGAGGGACCGATTTCCCAACAATACTTTCCTTGTAGCGTAGAAATCATATTAAACCAAATCGTCATTAAACTCTCAGTCGATGGAGTTCACTTCCCGATAAACGACTCCTTGCACCTAGATACCCACACTTGCCAAACAATAAGGCCAACCACTAAAAACCAAACATCTACGTACCGTTCCTGTATGTAGAATTAATCTCCTTGAGCCGCAGGTTGAACTGTTCCATTCACCACCTTTAAAGAAGGGCTATTTCCATTCCACCCATGAAACCATGCAGCCGATTTAGTAGCTAACCAAACAATTGCTACACTTGATACCTGAACTTCAACCCCGCATCGAGCCAATTTTTTTAAGCTCCTCGTCCAAACTTCTTGGGCTTGCGGGCAACTCTATAAACAATGGGCGATGTCCTCCAAACTCGCTCCACGGGCCTTGCAATTACTCATGCCACCCCTTTTCCCCAGCCACTCTCCGGTTGAAACAGCCTGATGGGTGATTAGCCAAAAAAACACCTTGGCCCTCTCGAGGAGGGATGAGTTCCATATCCTGCTGCTGGTTTTATCCACAAAGACTAAATCGACAACTACATGGGTCCATTTGTTGACACACTTCTCACGGTGCAAGCATAAATGTCTCCCCAAGCGAGTTGAGTAGTCAAAGAAACCAAGTGATTTACCTTGTTCGTCCCCCAACGTATATTCTGCAGGATCCCATTGTAAACACTCGAGTGGCTTGCCTTCAACTACATACAAGATCCAATCCTCCTCAACCACATCAAATGATGGATTCACCTTCCATTTCTTACCATCTCATGCCAAAATTCTAATCGGGGACCAACAAGCACCTGTAACTACAGATCCCAACTAGATGATCTTCCCATTCTTTCCTATACCCTTGGCATTGATAACTTTTCCGGCATCACCACATTGTCTGAACCATTCACCCTCTTCCCCATTACTAATAGGAATAGAGTAAACAACTTTATCGACTAGGTCAAGCATCTTCCTGCCATTTCTAAACTTTCTCGCATCTTCATATAATTTATCCCGATTACTAGGGGACAACTGCATCCAATTTGCCATTGACGAGAATATGCGGAATAATGCTCAGCCACAACCGAGTCTTCAATCACTTCGTTGAGAATTACAAACACAGCAATGGGAATGTGGAGAGAGATGGACGTATACACAAAACACTGAAAGAGAGTGTACACAGTATGTTAACGTGGAAAACCCTAAATGGGAAAAACCACGGGAGCCCACAGACTCCAAACTATCACTATGTCAAAGAATACAACAGGGGGCACAGAGGCAACGACCTCGTGCTCACACTCTTCGCCTGGCGGCGGTTACAACAAAGAATCACTCTGTATCTCTCTCTCTCTCTCTCTTTTTGGTGAAAACACACAATTATATTAATAAATGTGTGTGAAAAACACTACTTACAATACGTGTGACAATGGAGTATGGTCACACACTAACCACACTACACTACATGGGTAGTGGAACATGTTGAATTGCCAACAAGCAAGATGAACACTCCACCGAGGATAGAATTTCCACTTGTTCCAATAAAGAAAATTGTCACATTAGTATTCCCTTCAACTTTCGTGTAGATATGCTTTCACTCCATGTCTACCATCGAATACAAAAGCGTTGCGCATGTTCCAATTATGACGCAATCCCCAATATCTCAGAAATAGGAAAACAATCTCCATCTCTGATTTTGGGTCAGCCTATGTAAATTGTGCAAACACCCATTGTCTAGGTGTCAAATAACTCCGTGATAAAACTTGCCAAATTTGAGAAATGTAACTCCAAATTTGACAAGCAATTGGACATTGTATAAATCGATGAGTACTATCTTCTATCTGAATTGTGCAAAAGAAGAAGGTACCCGTTGCTAGTCCACAACGCTTTAAAGCTAATCCCAAAGGCAATCCTCCGATCAAAACTCTCCAAATGAATACCTTTGCAACAAGTGGCAATTTAGAATGCCAACTACGTTGTAAGATCTGCCACCACCCATGATCAGATTTGTGTATTTTCCATTCTTCTTCAACCTTAGATGATAACCATCCAAGAGACTCAACGGAACAATGATACAAAAGATTAGTAGTCACTTGTAACAATGGTGTTTGACCCCTTAAACTCCAATCAATCCACGGTTGTTCTCCTGTTTGTAGAGGTAAGGGACCTTGCATCAATGCAATATTCTGTAGTTGTTGCCAAATAAACCCATAATTAGGCGGGATGCGTAATAATTGTCGTGCTTCAGTAAACTCCAAAATTCTTTGAGATGGAACCTCAACTATATCTCCCACCTCTTTGACCCCCAAACGAAACAAACGATTAAATTGAGAACGCAATCTCTCCTTTCCTAGCCAACATAATAACCGAGAAGACACAAGTAACTCTTTTTGCAAAGAGTTACAATGCTCTCTACTAGATGATGGTTTCCATACACATAACAAGAGTGCTTCTTGCCATGAGGTAACTAAGTGTTGAACACATGAAGAACCCGGAATCCTAAGTGAAATACATCCATTCAGTAATTGCCACCATGAAGCCTTAATCGTTGTCCTCCCATGTGTTAAACCCTTGTTCTCATTGAAATATCAAACAATAGATATCCATGGTTGTGAGTTTGAACACATGTCTTGTAATAATGAAAATCTACGAGCCATCATATGCATAGATAAGTTCAATATTCCAACCCCCCCCCCCCCCAATCGCTTAGGGGTTGCTAGACGATTCCAAGCAATCCATGTGATTCCCATCGTATCCCTCTTCTTCCACAACAAATATCGAAGAGGTTGCAAAACAAAATTCAACGCCTTCTTTGTCCATGGCAATAATGGCAAGTAATATAATATCATGGGTTCCATAATACATTGTACAACCTTCAAGCGAACATGAAATGGCCAAGATTGTGACTTCCAATACATGAACTTATCCCTCAACTTACTAGACATCCATTCAATCAATTGACCATTTGTAACATTCATTCCTAATGGATAGCCCAAGTGTTGAAAAATTGAGCCTTTCTTCACCACGGATCCTTGCCATCCTAAACATTCCAAAACCCTTTCAGTGCATGATATGAGACTAGACTTCCTCCAATTAATATGTAATCCGGAAGCCAATGCAAATTGATTCCATACAAGCATCCCCTTCTCAAGATTCTCCTGTGAG